>NW_017618464.1:0-17571 GCF_001879475.1 Ipomoea nil | reverse complement strand
TCACAATTTAAAAGGATATTGTCATGTTAACTGACAATAGAGAGTAAATTACGACTTAGTTGGGGTACATGATGGAAATCACGGACTAATAAAATTCTTACCATTAGAAACTACAACATCCCCACACAACCTTTTTAAGTGAGACCATCACCAGTGAATATTGAATCATGACCAGCATATTTTTTATTTAGTAACATACCTGAGTTTGCAGTCATATGATTTGAGGCCATCCCGTGAGATAAGAAAAGAGGTAAGCCATCTTGCTAGGACTTGGGCAATTCCATTGCACTGTCTTCGAAAAAGCGTAGAGCTCTACGTGAAGTTGGTTGTCCCAATGGCGATGTCTTAGGAGATGAGAAAAAAAGAGCAAAAAGAGGGAGCCATTTCCTATATCGGGATCACAAAAGAGTTCTCGGGTTAAAACAGAGATATCTTTTCCGTGCAGCTGTGGGGAGTCGATCTTTGGCATAAGGGTGGAAGTATGTGAGAACCAGCGCTTATGTCGGGACCACAAAAAGTTTCCCCGAGGTTAAAACACGAAGCTCCGTGCCGGGGTCGGTTGGTTTGTACACATCGTTCCCACTAGTGTGGCTCGCTATAGGCCTTTGCAAGATAAGAGGTGAATACCAATTTTAGATTGCATGCTTGATGAATGGTGAGAGAGGGTATCCCTTTTTTAGTCTTCATCCTATCTTTTCGGAGTATGGGGCTTCCTTAGTATATTCCTTGAGTAGATTTAGTAAGGGTGCATAGCTAGCATATTTATTACATGATATGAGGGATTTCACCCCCTCCGTTTGCGTGACACTTATCTTGATCGACCTTTGGACGAATTAAGTTATCATTGAGTTGGGGTTAGGTGCATCTTTGACACTTAAGTGATCATTGTTTGATTGAAACTTTGCTTGAGGGCAAGCAAGGCTAAAGTGTGGAAACTTGTGATAAGTGTCAAAAGACACACATTTTTAGGGTTCATTTAGGGTGAATTCTAAGCTAAAAACAATCCTTTGTGTAGCAATATCGTGCCAATTAGCTATGTTTTTGCATTTTACTGTAAATTAACACCACACTTTGTGTTTTATATGTGTTTAAGTAAGCTTCGGCCTTAAACTAGCGAGGCAAAGTGGCACAACCGGAGCGAAAGCGGGAAAAGAAGACAAGCCGAGACCAAGCTACGAAGGTCACAAAGCGCGTTGCCCGCGTGCGTTGTGGAGAGGCACAAACAGAGCTGATTTCCAGAATGTTCAACTCGTATCACAACGTGCTTTGTGACCCGCGTTGGACGGAATAAGTTCCCAAACAACGAGCGTTGTCCGGGGCATTGAAGGCTGCGTGGAAGAGCTGCGGAAGGGATTGAAAGGGGGCCTAAATAAGAAATTCTAGATCAGATTTGGAGATGACATTTGGTAGGTTTTTAGAATACTTTGATAGCTTAGCATTATGAGATTGAAGAGAGAGCAATTTGTTGAGAGATCTTAATAGATTCAAGCTTGGATTTCTTGGGAGATTCATTGAAGGAAGAGATTGACAAACTCCAAATCAAGAGATCTTGCAAGGCTTCTTTTATTTCCTAATCTATTTGTTTGGTATTATCTCTACTCTTTTCATTTCTATTTGCTTGGTTAGGTTTACATTTATGAATGCTTTTATGATTTCTATGGCTATTGTAGACTAGCTTAGCTAGGGTTTGAATTGTGAAAGTGTGTGATGATGATGCTTTTGTGACTTAGTTCTTGAATTAGGGATTGATTGATTGCAATGCTTCTATGTGTTGTTGTTGGGGATTGATTTGTTTGCATCAGAGGAACTTGATCACCTCCTATGGTTGTTTGAGGGATTGACCTATGCTAGGTCAATCCAAGCTCCCATCCTTGGCTTTTCCTAGCTCAAGAATCCTACGGGGCTTGGTTGGGAAGGAATTGTAGGCAAGGTATTTGTGGAAAGGTTTAGGTGAGGCCTAAACAAGTCCTAGTAGTCTAACTTACGAAAGGACACAAGCCACTCCCTAGACTTAGAATTTGCATCCTCTTTCCCTATGTCTAATGATTCTACAAGCATCTTAATCCACACTAAGCAATTCAACCCTATCTACCTTTCATTTGATTACCACTTGTTAGCATTCATTTTACTAGTTCAGTACGGCGTTTATCTTTTGTGTACGCGTGACATGCAGTCAAACAATACCGATGTCTTTACTTTCTGACGTTAGCAACTTAGGGGTAACTCCGAGCGGCCATCCCTTGAGAATGACATAATCCGGAAATCATCCCAACACAATCAACTCTTACGCTATACCTAGCAAGAGTGAAGTAGCGAAAAACGCGATAATCAATTCTTTCCAACTTTTCTATTCGTACTATAATTCTACATTAAAATTCATATTCTAATATTGTAAAATAGTGTCATACAATTCCTAATTTAAAATTCTTATTTGTAATACAATAGGACAATATTAAAACACTATTATAATACTCCGTGCGTGACAAATAAATATGACAGTACAAATACTAGAAATAGGAAGTAACATATATTATAATTATTGTTAATTTTATCGTTATTATAATATATATATATATATATATATATATATATATATATATATATATATATATATATATATATATATATATATAATATTAGAACATATGTCAGTCAGGAATGGATGATTGAGTAGTAAAATAGTCAAACATAATATTAGCATTACAACAATATTAAAATTCATATTTCTATTTAACAATATAATATTATTTCTTTTCCTGTTAAAAATTATATTCTCCATTAATTCTCTGTTAAATTTACTAAATTTCAAACTCCCATTAAAACTCTAACTGCATGTCTAAATTATTAAGATTTAAATAAAAAATCCTAAAAAACATGCACGCTTAATTCCTAGTTAAAATCAAACTCAATCTCCCAGCTCCATGATGTACTCAATCACTCCTAAATCACCTATAAATATAGCCCAAAACCTAGCACTCCATCACCAAGACTAAATAGAAGATTGAGGAAGAGCAATTTGGAGCTTGGCTTTACAATTTGGAGCATCCCATTCTATTAACTTTAGTTTCTACTTTCTATAGGTGAAGTAAGGATTACAAGTTCTTTTTTGGTGATTATGCAGTTTATGTTTCTTTAATGTTACAGTATAAAATGCTATATCATGTTTTAGTTTCCTATTATATTTATTTATTAATTGTTTTATATTATAGTTTTTTTTTTAAAGGAAACTAGGATATATTAAATCAATATCGAAATACAATCAGGTGGGTGAGTAATCCACACCCCAAGGAAAGAAGAGGAACCAGTAGCATGTCTGAGCACATGAGTTATGTGATTCGCTGGCTTTTTTTCATGGCCTCGCTGGTCTTTAATTGGCATAGCCTAGCATCATGAAGTTCTTCTATGCATGGCGTACTCAGAGGTCCATTGTTTGCATCTGCCACCCACAACTGACCTCAAACTAACGTATCTTTACCGCCTCCCACCCGCCGAATAGCTCCTCTTCGCAATAACCCTTGACCCGCGTGAATGATCCTCCATAGATAGCTACGGTTGTGACCAATGTTCGCCTCTAGGAAACTAGCATTGGGAAAATACCTCGCTTTCATAATTTGGCACATCAACGAATTAAACGGGGTCTTGTGAGGATCCGCCAGCCTTGAATTTTCACATATTGTAGAAAGTATTCCAACCAGGCCTTGGTGATCATCGTTCTCAATTTTATTGGGTAATAACATATTAATAGTTTCAATCTTTCTTAAAAATCTTATTTCAATATGTAACAAATTTCTTTTATTATTAGGTTGATGTTGAGGCATAGTGCTGGATTGAAGAATAAAGTGATGACTTAGAAGCATTAAAGTATTGTGTAGCTTTTTCCTCTTTTATATGTATCACATTTTACAATAGGTTTCAAGTATTTTGTAATATACAAATATGCTTTTTTCAAGTGTATTAAGATTGATTCTATTATTTTGAACAATAATATTTAGGGAATTGTGTTCTTCGATCTCCAGTACACTGAAAAATTTATTCTATTGGATTCAAATATCTTAATAACTTAATGTATCAATAGATTGGCAATGGTGAAGTTGTGGGTGATAGTTCAGTGGTAAAGAGAACCCTTGTGAGTGAGTTCTCATCAACCCAAACAACAAAGAAGAAAGGGCTTCTCAGTGTTAAACTTGAAGGAAACTCATTGAGTATAATTTGTGTGGTTGAAGGGTCTGTTCTGTATGGACAATGGACAATGATGCCCGGTGGCACATAAGGTTGTATACATTTATTTGTTTATTATTATTGGGTTTCAAAGACAATTGTGCCTGGTGGCACATAAGCTTTTCTAAGGTTTTGTAAAGCTCATGTAATCAGTGAATTTTCAAGTTTTCCAAGCACCTATTCTTCCAAGTACGTGATTGCACTGCAATCAAACTGTTTGCATGGTTGAATTTATTAGATTATGGAAATTAGATAAATATGTGAATATTATTATTATTAGAATATTTTAGATTAATTGTGTTATTCTGTACCTTATTTAGGAATATGACCGTTGCCCATAATTGTATATATGAGGCTCAAGACAAATCAATAAACTCAGGAAAAATAATATTTCTTACATGGTATTAAAGCAACCAAGGTTTTTATCCCTTTAAACTTTATTCAATCATTTCCTTCTTCCCTGGGCAGCCATATCAATGGCAGACAGTACAATTTTCCAAAACTCCTCTTCTTCCTCTCAATCTCAACCTACTCCTTCCTCCTCTATTTTACTTCATCCGGCTCTCACCGTTTCTAATATCAATACCTTCATCAATGTCACACTCGATATTGAAAAAGGCTAATATATTACCCGGTCAGAACTATTCAAAATACATGCCAAAGCATATAAAGTTCTAGACCGAATCTTTCCTCCATCCAAGGAGGCAGCGAAATTGGATTCCTCCCCATCTCTTAAAGACACGGATCCCGAACTCTGCTCAAGAGTTGACGCCATTGTTTTTGTAAGTGTACAAAATAGTACACATTAGATTGGCTAATTTATTAGTTTATTTTATTAATATGTAATGTTAATTAGCATGAGTTGTAATTAGTATTTTGGACCAAGCTAAAATATGTGGTGGAGATTTATTGTTAATAAATTGGACAAAGAGCAAGTCTGAAGATCTCAAATTAAAGAATGAGTGGTTGAGAAGAATTCAAGCCACATATGAAGCTACAATTAAGGCTTGGTGGAATGGGAATTGCGTACAGTATATAAGTAAGGTAAAATGAAAGAGGAAGTTGCCAATTCTGAAATTCTGATCTCATATGCAAGCTTCCTACATTACTGCTTTAATATTGATTATATTATTTGTGTTTTAAATCTGTACTTCAAATTAGTACCTGTGACAGCTGAAGTGCTACACCAAAGATGGTTATGGCATGCACGGTTCAGTCCTGAGTAGGTGTTTTAGAAGAGTTGTAGTGGTAAAGGCTGTGAGCCGTTTGTAGTTACCTCTTGTAATACTCTATGGTGAACATCTAGTGGATTGGGCAGACGTGGGTTGCCCCGCAGACGTAGGAGAAGGAGCTCTGAACTGCGTAACAATTCTACTGTGTCTTTACTCTATTTATGCTTTCAATTTCGTTATTTATATGTTGATTAAATTGATTTAATTAAACAGCAAAATTGTCACGTAACATAAAATCAAGTAGAATCCTTAGTGTTAAATTGATTTCAAGATACACGGGCTTTTTCAATTGGTATCAGAGCCTCCAGACTTAAGTTATTAGTCTGACGATCTGGCTACTCTGTGCCCCTTGATCTCAATCCTTCAGCGGTTAGAATTATTATTTCTGATTTTGTTAAATTGTTCGATCTCACGGGTTATTGATTGTTACAGAATGGAGCACACTAAAGCTCTTCCCCAGCTAGTCAGTGACAACTATGCGTATTGGAAGGTGCGCACACGCACTCATCTCAAAGCACAAGGTGAACCAGTATGGTGTATCATTGTAACAGGCTGGGAACATCCAACCAAAGCCAGTACCAGTGAGGATGAAACTCGAGTGACGAAACCTGAGAATGAATGGACCCAAGCTGAGAAAACAAGTGTTGGACACAACGATAAGGCACTAGATATTATTTATGGGCTAATTAATGAAAGTCAACTTCCTATTGTTGCAGGCCATGATTCAGCTAAAGGCACATGGGAAGCACTAGAGGCTACCTACGAAGGCACATCGTCGGTAAAACAATCGAAACTGCAACTGGTACAGTCAAACTTCGAGGAGCTCCGGATCAATGAAGATGAAACCATTTTGACCTTTCACACTCGTGTGCAAGAGCTAGCAAATCGAGCTATGGTCCTCGGAGAACCGTTCACTCAAGAAAAGTTGGTGAAAAAAATTCTACGATTGCTACCACCTCGGTTCCGGATGAAAGTTACAGCAATCCAGGAACATGACAACTGGGAGAAAAAGACTGTAACACAACTAATGGGGAATCTAAGAACTTACGAGATGGAAATCTTAACAGATCACACAAAAAAACAAAAAACAGTAGCATTTACCGCTAAAGAAAATAATTGTGCACCTGACTTAGATGAAATAGGTGATGATCCAGTTGTATTTCTTACTAAACACTTTTCTAAACTTTTGAAACAGGTATCAAAAGGTTCACGAAACAAGAATATGCAAAACGGGGTGTCATCATCTAAAACAAGTTCTAAATCCGGATCATCAACCTTCAAATCTTCTGGTTCACGTCCAGGACAGTCCAAAGAGAAATCCACCAGTAAAGGGATTAGATGCTATGAATGTGATGGCTTCGGACATGTACAAGCAGAGTGCCCCACATATCTTCGACGCAAGAAATCCATGTCAGCAGTTACTTGGAGTGATGGTGACTCAGACGGTGAAACAGGAGGATCTGATTCAGACGAAATTTCTGGTAATTTTGTTGCCTTTACTGCACATATGGCTGCTGGACCGTGTCATGAAGATGTTGCTGACTCGGAGGGAGGCGAGTATACCTCTACAGAAGATTTAGAATCAAGTGAATCATCTTTTGAAATTGAGTTTAATAAGTTGTATCCCAAATGGGCAGCACTAAGAAAATAAAATCGTAGATTAACTAGTGAAATAGGGATTGTAACAACTGCAAAGAAAGTGTATCAAACTCAAATAGCCGATAGGGATCTGCTTCTTAAAGAGGTATTGGCCCGAGAAGAAAAACTAAAACAAGAGGTACAGACTCTGAAGCAGGAGCTGAACACCTACAAACGCCAAATCCAAATGATGGATACCACGTCTACACTTGACGAAATCCTTGAGTCTGGAAGAAAGACTTCTGCAAAATTTGGAATAGGTTTCACAGGAAACAGCTCAAAGGATAAAACTGTGTTTGTCAAAGCGTCAGGCCCTGGTCAAGGAGATATTCCAGAGTCTAACATAGCGACACATCGCGTTGGTACAGTAAGATCACTCAAGCCATATTATAAATCCTATAACCCGATATGTCATTATTGCAGGTTACGGGGTCATACCAGACCTGAGTGCTACTACTTCTACAAGGATCAAAGAATCAAGAAGTTCAAACACAAGAACATCCAACCCTTTACAAGACAAATCTGGGTGAAAAAGACAGATTATATCTCGTTCGTATCTTTCCACTCTAAAAGTACAGGTCGAGAAGAAAAATGGTACTTCGATAGCGGGTGTTCACGTCACATGACAGGAAATGCTAAATTTCTGAGTAACGTAAATACAAGCAAAGGTGAAGTTACCTTTGGCGACGGTATAAAAGGACAAGTCACTAGTATAGGCACGCTAAATGTAGTTGGTCTGCCAAAACTAGAGAAAGTTCTACTAGTCAAAGGACTTCATGCAAATCTTATAAGTATAAGTCAACTATGTGACCTGAACTGGAATGTGAGCTTCACAAAAAATAACTGCAGTGTCCTAGACAAAACAAATCAGTGTGTTATGGAAGGTATAAGGTCAACTGATAATTGCTATATTCTCACTAACAATGTTTTGTGTTGCAGGATCAATATAGATGAAACTGAGCTTTGGCACCAAAAGCTAGGACATCTAAGTTACAGACTTCTTGACAAACTTGTGAAGATTGAAGGTGTTCGTGGATTACCCAAGCTGGAAGTCAAACCAACCATATGTGGTGCATGTCAAGCAGGAAAGCAAACCAAATCGTCTCATCCAGCTCAGCACACCATAAACACAAGTCACTGCTTGGAACTGATCCACATGGATCTCATTGGCCCAACGCAAACAGAAAGTGTTGGAGGTAAGAAATACATTAGTTTGCGTAGATGATTATTCTCGTTTTTCTTGGGTTACCTTTCTCAGGGACAAGTCTGAGACCCTCGAAGCCTTCAAAACTCTGGCATTGAAACTTCAAAAAGAAAGAAATGAACCCATCATTCGAATCCGAAGTGATCACGGACGAGAATTCGACAACAATCTGTTCGATATCTTCTGCAACCAAACAGGAATCACACATGAATACTCAGCACCAAAAACACCTCAACAAAACGGAGTTGTTGAATGGAAGAACCACACAATTCAAGAAATGGGACGAGTTCTGCTCAATGCCAAAGGACTACCTCAAAAATTTTGGGCAGAAGCTGTGAACACTGCATGTCACATCATCAATCGGGTCTATCTACGTCCAGGCACAAATCAGACTCCGTATACATTATGGAAAGTTTGAATCAAAAAGCGATGAAGGCATCTTCCTTGGCTATTCAACAAACAGCAGGGCATATCGTGTATACAACAAAGTTACCAAAACCATCATGGAGTCCACAAATGTTGTAATCGATGATCAACCGAGTGATATTATCACAACGTCTCAGCCTGGACCAGTGACAGAACCTGACACAAGTTGTTCTGAAACTTCTGATTCCAGAACCCCTGAACCTAATCCAGAGTCTCCTATGCCATCTTCCACATCAACTCAACCTGAGCAAGAAATCGAGTCTGAGTCAGAATCTGTCACTGATCACGGTAACATTGATATCCCTACTCGCATCCAGAAAGCTCATCCAATACAAAACGTAATTGGAGACCCCAGTTCCGGCGTAAAAACTAGAGGTAAACCGAAACGTGATTACCTTCAATTAGCAGGATATTCTTGTTATACTTCGCAGATCGAACCGAAGAATATCAAAGAAGCTCTAACAGACTTATTCACCAAGCCGTTAGACAAATCGAGATTTGAACTACTTAGAGCTGCACTTGGAGTCTGCAATCCCACGGCTTAATCTACCACACCAGGTATTACAAATAAATTCCAATTAATCTTTTTACGTTAACATGGCTGTTTGTTTAACATTGTTGCAGAAGGGCTCATTCGACTCTTTAATCCATAATATAATCTTTCTCTATATTTAATACCAGCTAAAACCAAAACCATATCGTTCAATTTTTCCAAACCGATGTCCAAAAAAAATTAACGCCTCTCGCTCTCTTGTTACCTTATACGGCTCATTGACCTCTTATATTCAATCTATTCTCAAAATTAAATCTTAAACTCAAATACTGATTTTATCATCCACAATACTCTCCTATTATAACTCTACTATCTAGCCTTCCCACCTAGTCAAATCATTACCTACTTTCACGCCTTTTGAGAACCATCTCTTCACCATCATACATCAACAAATTAATTCATTGTCTCTTTGGCTCTCTTACCCATCACCACCGTCTCTTTCATCTTCATCCTTAGAACTTCCTTCGAAAAATTCTTCAACAATGGAAGAAGATAACCCTTTTGCAATCTTCACCACGAAATCGGAAAGATTAGAACTTCTTCGACACATTATTGATGCTGATTCTCCCCTCACATCTGATGACACCGATCGAGTGCTTGCCACGGTTAAGACACATGAGAGTCTCCTAGAAGGCCTTTCGGACAAAGAAACTAAGCAAATCAAAGCTCTCTCTCGTTTCATCTCAGCTGAGCCGTGGACTATTCCGGAGGATCCACCCAAACCGCCTCCATCCCAACAGGAGAAGGTGCATGCCCCATCTCCGGAAAATACGGTAGTTTCCTCACCTTTAGATGACTATGTTTCAGCTTCTAGAAAGTTAGATTTCAACATTTCTTTGCCAAATCAGTTTGTGTCTGTCTCCAGTGATATGAGTGCCCCTTCCTTTCCTTTACAAGGTGATCTGTATGATTCCTCACATAAATTGCCTGAAAATCTTGTGCCCTTATCTGATTTTGTGCATACTGTGACCACACCATTCTCCATTAGAAATATCCACCAATTTGTGTCTCCCATGACTTGTGCTGCTTTTTCTATTCCCATAACTATTCCTGTCCCATCTTCCACAGTAGAGGCTCCCATACCGGTGTCCACCTCTCATAACACTGTCCCTATCGTCTCTGTGCCCGTGAGCAAATCTTCCCGAAAAGGGAAAGAAAAACTTACTGTTTCAGGTACTGCCGGGAAAAGAAAAATTGGAGCATTGGAGGATGTTGTTTGATTGTCTGATTCCAAGCAATCAAAACGAGGTCCCACATTGCCACCCAGAATGACAAGGTCTAGATCAGTTTCAGGCCCAGTACCAAGTCCGGCCCCTGCACCAGCAGCTGCTACTGTCCCCTCTGGCTCAAAGATGAAACAACCCAAGAAGAAATATCATCCTATTTTACTGTCTCCAGATTTGATGTCTGACTGGAGTGTTCATGCTACTAGGGATTTTATTCTGGAGAAATCCATCAATGTGGAAGAGTTGACAGAAAAGTGCAACATTGTGCCTATTTTGCGAGATCAATACCTGCTTGCCTCACTTGTTCATGTTGGCCCGTATTCCAGATGGCTCACTGCCGAGTTCTACACAAATTTAACATTGGATACTTTTTCGGAGGGATCACCTCGGTTTCAACAAGTTTTTATTCGGGATAAATGGTATCCCTTAAGTTCGGTCGTGATTAATTCATATTTGGGTACCCCAAATCATCGAGCTGCTCCTGACCCGAGTCCTAATCTCCTAGCCGCTGCTTTAACTCACAAACAGGTCGTCACTTGGCCAAATACCGGACTCGAAAGCCTGAAGCTCGCCACGGTCTACTCTATTCTGTTACGGCTTGCGTCAACAAATTGGATGCCGGCTGTGCATCATCATCTTGTGTCTGACCAGCTTGCTGCCCTCCTTTACAAGATCAGGAACCGACTTCACTTTAATCTCGGAGAAATCGTTTTTGGTCATCTTGCTCAATTCGTGCGACATAGGGAACCTAAGGTACATCTACCGTTTTCTAGTCTCATTTTCGGACTTCTACAGGAACATGGGTTCAAGCCCTACACATATGAGGTGGTGATTGCTAATGCCTCAGTCTATAAATATGATGATCGTTTGACGAATAAGGATCACTATGATGATAGAGCTACACTTTTGATCACTCCCGGTGCACCAACTGCCACGCCCTCTGTGTCTGCCCCTGCATTATCCGCTGACACTGCCTTTGCACCGAATCCCCGTCCTACGACAGAGATCAAGGAACCTCCGACGCTCATGGATCGACGTCAAATTGTTCTCACTCTTCAAGCGTCAATTGCTCAAGTTCGCACATCGGTTGCTTCTCAACAAATAACCATTGATGGCTTAGAAAAGTTGTTGAGTGCTCAGTTGGAAGAAATAGCCAGAATGGAGGCTATCTATGCTCGGATTCGATCTAATACTGGCGCTGGCACTGGTTCTATCTCTGAGAGCGATGAATCTGAGTCGGGCACCGGCCCCGTCTGCGAATTAACCCAATCCACTAGTATGATGTTCACCGATCTGTTTGTCATTTATTTGGCAAAAATAAAGGGGGAGTATTGAAGAAAGGGGGAGTATTTTGGATGTTTCGTAATGTTTGGTAAGTTTTTGGTTGGTTTTTGGTATGGATGTCAATAATTTTGGTATGAATGACTTAAGTATGAATATCTATGGTATTTTTGGTATGTTGACTGCATGGTATGAATTGGTTTCAATTGGAATGCATATGAAGGAAAGAAAGCTTCAAGTTAGGGGGAGTAATTCAAATTACAGTATGGAAAGCGTGACATATATGGTATGTTTGATACAACACTAATTTGTGCATGATTCAGTATTTATTAATTGAATGAAGCATGAGAGTCAACATCAACTAAGGTCCAAAATAAAATCTCACACACAAATAAGCCTTGGTCAGGTCCAAAAAGATTTAAAATTGCATATTTAATTTTCTTTATATGTTCAGTACGTATACTATGGGATGTTAATAAAATATTCGTTACTTTTTCCCAAAGTATAATGATACTATTGTTTTACCAAATAAATTGCCAAAGGGGGAGATTGTAAGTGTACAAAATAGTACACATTAGATTGGCTAATTTATTAGTTTATTTTATTAATATGTAATGTTAATTAGCATGAGTTGTAATTAGTATTTTGGACCAAGCTAAAATATGTGGTGGAGATTTATTGTTAATAAATTGGACAAAGAGCAAGTCTGAAGATCTCAAATTAAAGAATGAGTGGTTGAGAAGAATTCAAGCCACATATGAAGCTACAATCAAGGCTTGGTGGAATGGGAATTGCATACAGTATATAAGGAAGGGAAAATGAAAGAGGAAGTTGCCAATTCTGAAATTCTGATCTCATATGCAAGCTTCCTACATTACTGCTTTAATATTGATTATATTATTTGTGTTTTAAATCTGTACTTCAAATTAGTACCTGTGACAGCTGAAGTGCTACACCAAATATGGATATGGCATGCACGGTTCAGTCCTGAGTAGGTGTTTTAGAAGAGTTGTAGTGGTAAAGGCTGTGAGCCGTTTGTAGTTACCTCTTGTAATACTCTGTGGTGAACATCTAGTGGATTGGGCAGACGTGGGTTGCCCCGCAGACGTAGGAGAAGGAGCTCCGAACTGCGTAACAATTCTACTGTGTCTTTACTTTATTTATGGTTTCAATTTCGTTATTTATATGTTGATTAAATTGATTTAATTAAACAGCGAAATTGTCTCGTAACATAAAATCAAGTAGAATCCTTAGTGTTAAATTGATTTCAAGATCTTCGGCATACCATTATTGAACGAAATTCTACCGCTGAACTCGCGTGGAACAGGCTAGAGGACATTTTTTCATACAATAAAAATTCAAGGGCACTCTACCTGGAACAAGTGTTTTCTGCGGTTCGGATCGAGAAATTTCCAGATGCCTCTTCCTACTGCCAGCATCTAAAAACACTAGCATATCAATTATCAAATGTTGGCGCTCCTGTATCAAACAACAGGTTAGTACTTCAACTTGTCTCCAGTTTAACTGATGCATGTGCTACCGTTGGAACACAGATTCGTCACGACGACCCCATTCTCCTTTTTTTACAAAGCCCGATCCATGATTATCTTGGAGGAAACAGCAATGGCGAAAAAGGTTGCTAACCCCTACGATTCCACTGCTCTTCACGCGTCTGCCGATGATCAATCTGTCGGAAATTATGGGGAAAATTGAGGAGGTCGCGGTGGCAGAAACAACGGCTTTGTTTCACGCGGTGGCAACTCTAACCATGGTGGTAGCTCCGGTTCTCGAGGCGGCCACTCCACAAATCGCGCCGGCGGAAGAGGCGGTCGCCAATCTCACGGTAGGGCAGAGGAAATCGTGGTGGCCGACAAACACAATACCAGCCGCACAACACATTCTGGCAGAACGCTAATCAGCAAAATTGGGCTTACACACCCATGTGGAATGGGCCATGGCAACCTTGGGCTACTCCACCTTGTCCATATCCTACCACACCAGCCCAGTGGCAAAGAAATCAACCACCACTAGCCTCACAATCAATACTTGGACCAAGACCATCCCAAGCTCACTTGGCATCAACAAATTTGGGCCAATCTTCGTATACACCAACTGATATTCAACAGGCTATGCATACTTTCTCAATTGCCCCTGGTGATGATCAATGGTACATGGATACAGGAGTTTTCACTTTTCTTGTCCTCATACATCTTCTCAAAATGGAAAGGCTGAAAGGAAAATTCAAACAATTAATAATATTACTCGAACTCTTCTTGCCCATGCCTCTCTACCTCCTTCATTCTGGCACCATGCACTACAAATGGCCACGTATTTACTCAACATTCTTCCCAATAAAAAGCTTGCTTATCAAACACCCACAAAAATTCTTTATCAAAAGGATCTCTCTTATTCTCATCTTCGGATTTTTGGATGTTTATGCTATCCATTAATTCCATCCACCTCACGTAAAAAATTGCAAGCCAGATCATCACCTTGTGTTTTTTTGGGATATCCGACAAATCATAGAGGTTATAAATGTTACGACTTATCAAGTCGAAAAATAATCATTTCAAGGCATGTAACTTTTGATGAAAACACCTTTCCCTTTCCAAATTACATGCTACTAATGTCTCCACTTATGAGTTTTTGGATGCAGGCCGGCCTATATCTTAACCCGTACTTATCTCACGGCCTAACTCCAACTCTTGAGTCGAGGACCAAAATATATCACCTCTTCATTCTCCCATACAATCTCAGCAAAGTTCAGCGCATTTTCCCTCTCATGAGATAACCCCACAACAATACACTTCTCCTACACCCGCAACACCATTAGGAAATAGATCATCACAGTCCAATCTTTCATCTCGGCCCACTGCATGCCTCGCCTCAACCCACACCTTCATCATCTCCAAACTCTCAGCCCATACCACCAACTCCACTGACCACCAATCAATCTACCCAAATAAGTCCACAAATAAATCACACTCATTCTCCTCAAATGACCACAAGAGCGCAACATTGAATTTTTAAACCTAGAAAACTCTTCAATCTTCACACCACTACTACGACCTCCATATCTCCCCTACCTATGAACCCAATACATGCTTTAAAAGACATAATTGGAACATTTCTATGAAGGATGAATACGATGCTTTAATTAAAAATAAGATGTGGGACTTAGTGCCCCGTCCATCCAATGCTAATATTATTCGAAGTTTGTGGATTTTCAGGCATAAAAATAATCTGAGCGGCACAAAGCCCGCCTTGTAGGAGATGGTGCAGGACAACAGACTGGCATAGACTGTGGTGAAACTTTTAGTCTGGTGGTGAAATCGACAACCATTCGTACAGTACTTAGCATTGCAATATCTACCACAAGAATCCTTAGTTAGAGTGGGATTTCAACTCAGCACCTTTTGAGTGAGATTTTGAGAAGAGTTGCTCTTTGGAGAGCACAGTACGATGAAAGTTGTAAACTGTGTTCGGGGGGGGGGGGGGGGGGGGGGGGGGAATTATTTTCCATCGTTGGCCTCTATGGTAGAATTAGTCGGGGACCTGAGAGGCTGTGGTTTACCCTGCGGCGGATGTCAGCGGTTCGAGTCCACTTATCTCCAACTCCTGAACTGAGCCGATCCAAAGCTTTATAATAAGACCAAATTTTTCCGATTCGGCGTTTCGGTCTATGGTTTCTCATTCATGGACGTTGATAAGATCCATCCATTTTAGCAGCACCTTAGGATGGCATAGCCTTAAAAGTGAAGGGCGAGGTTCAAACGAGGAAAGGCTTACGATGGATACCTAGGCACCCAGAGATGAAGAAGGGCATAGTAATCGACGAAATGCTTCGGGGAGTTGAAAATAAGCATAGATCTGGAGATTCCCAAATAGGGCAACCTTTCGAACTGCTACTGAATCCATGGGCAGTCAAGAGACAACCTGGCGAACTGAAACATCTTAGTAGCCAGAGGAAAAGAAAGCAAAATATGAATACGCAACACAATTAAATATGAATATGCAACACAATTAATAATCATAAAATAATATGTGGACTTTAAACTATAAGCTACCATGTATTAAAAAAATAGATACAAAATGATAGAAACTTAAAACCATAATCTACATGTATTTTTTTTCAACATTTAACACTACAAAATGTGAATATGCAACACAATTAATAAGAGAAATATAGATTATGGTTACAAGGTGCACAATGGATTGCTGAAATCTACCACCTGTGATGCTATTGAGAAATATAGATCACTCATTAGGACAGTGTAATGGTTACAAGGTTGGTTGATCATGTTTTGGAAGCTCAGATTATGTGTGAAACGAATGCAGGAACAAAGGTTTTAATTCCTCTAATGTCGTTAACACCTTCTGATTCAAGATTGCCTTTCAAGTTCCAAAGAAAACAATTTTCTTTTATGCTATCATATGTCATGATAATAAATAAAAGTCAATGGCAAACACTATCACACGTGGGATTATTTTTTAGAAGGCCGGTCTTTAATCATGGTCAAATTTACGTAGAAGTCAAGAGTAAGTAAATTTAGGAGATTAAAAATTTTGATATGTGGGGATATTGTACCATCTGTAAGTACGAAAAAATGTCGTATAGAAAGAAGTTTTCAATAATGGATAATCCAATTGCATCAATAATTTCTAATTAGTAATTAGAAAAAAAAATGAAAAAATAAGAACATAGTCTGGGGGCGGATGTAGCCAAGTGGATTAAGGCGGTGGATTGTGAATCCACTATGCGCGGGTTCAATTCCCGTCGTTCACCCATCGCATATATATGAAAAAAAAAAAAACATAGATAGATATGTTACGATATGGATCTTAATTGTGTTATGTGACATCAATATTATTGGCCGACACGGGTCATTGAATTTTTTTCTACTAGCTTGATTGGGGGAGATTCTACGAGTTTTTGCGATCTTGCCCACATGGGTCATTGAATTTTTGTCTACTACCTTGATTGGGGGAGATTCTACGAGTGTCTGCCATCTCCAAAAGCTCCAACTCGTTATCCTTTAAGAACCCTGCCAAACAAAGAAGAAAAAAAAGTCAGTCACATACTCACATATAGGAGCATCATCTGTCCAAACTCCATTCACTTTAATCCGGTTCCTATTTCTTTTGATAATAGCGGAGTTGTGGTAAAATCGGGTGTTACAATCACCCACTCAAATCCACTTACATAATGATCATTTTTAATATACTAAAAGTTCATTTTTAATACATTGAATGTTAATTTATTGTGTTGAAGGTCGTTCACTATTTGGTATAATATTTAAAAATGAACTTGCATATTAAAAACAAACATTATACTAAAAATGAACGTTTATCTATGGTCCACATAATCCACATTGCAATGTGGCATCATGAAGTAAAACTACGTCGTATCATTTCATTTGCATATACGTTATAGTATTGTTTAGTTTCATTTTTTGCACGTTCAAGTATCATTTTAATTACACTCCAAGATCATTTAAATTTTAATTACATTATCATTTGATAATATATGTTATTACACTTATAACTTTGTTTATTAGTATCATTTTTCACATGCACTAAGGTGAAAAGCCGCCGGAAATTAAAGGTTTGAAAGAAGAGAGGAAGATAGAGAAAGCAAAGGGCTGGGACTCCATTTGGGAGAACTAGAGTTGGTGACACAAACTCCTTCTCCCAACAACAATAATCATGAGTATACATCTATATTTTCCAGTATTCCACCCACTCATGATTGCATTAATAATCTATCATAGGAGGAAAGAAATCACAATTACC
>NW_017618463.1:0-15748 GCF_001879475.1 Ipomoea nil | reverse complement strand
ATGGTTGTTGCCGCGAGTTAGGAAGAGAGGAGATCTCGTGAGAGCACAACAAGCACAACAAAATTGAACAGAAGCCAAGACGATCTCCAGAGATGGAGCAGATGGGCTCCATCTCCTGCATCAGCCGCGTCACCTCCTCCGTCACTTTATCTTTGATCTTCTCCGTTTCGAGCTCCTTAATGCACGATTCGTAGTTGCTCTTCACGGATTTCAGCCATTCCATAAGCTCCTTGTTGCCTCAGTAACCTTCCTCTTGCTCCGCTCCTCGCTCCTGCAAACGCTCATCCTGTTCTACTCAATTCTACCTGAGTTCTTAATTCGGTAAGCTCTCAGATTCAAGCTAATGTTTCTCAATTCCATTCGTTCTTTTTATTTTATTTTTCTCATTAGGTCATCAATTGTACATTGATTTTTTGTTGCTTTGTTTATCAAGACTGGATTTTCAGATGTGATTTGTGCTCCCTTTTGATTTTGCTTGTTTTTAAATTCCCTTTTACAGCTTAATTTTGACTAACGGAAAATTCCAGTAAAAGATTGGAAATGCCAACTGCAATTTTGCAATTTTGCCATTTTTGTATTTTCTGAAAAAATTAACTCATTTTGATGTCTTTAGTCCTACCTTGCTTTCCAGCCTTTTCAAATTATGAGTTTCACCGGCTAACAATTACATGTACCATTCAACTGGATAGAGTGCATAAGGTTGGATAACTGTATACAATTTGTTAGTTTTTCTGAATATAAGAGTACTAACAAACTAATTAACTGCAATGAAAACTTTGATTGCAATATTTAAAGCTACAATCTTCAAAGTTGAAGGGCTCACTATTTATCAAAATTCTCCCCTGTTATGAATTCCAAAATAATATAAATCTTTGTGTGCTGCTATAACCTGAAAAACATATGATTTTAGCAACAGAAAGTTTGAACCGAAGTATTAAAAAACTCCGAAACGAGAAAAGTCTGACGTGACTGGAAAAATCTCCCTTTTTGGGTAAATAAAAGGCATATACTCTTATTTTAGCTCATGCCTCATGTAAACGAACAACATATGGATGCCTGAAAAGCTTCATTATAGATATCTCTCTCTTAATCTGCAAGAAGAAAATGCAGGAAACTGTTAGTGGGGATAAATCATCACTAATTAACAGAAGAGCTGCAAAGTCATGCCCGTGGATTCCCGTGGAAAGGTAATCCACTCTCTTTTCATCTCTTTATCACTGAATTTATCTATGTATATGCTCGTCTGTATCTGTTCCTTGTTCTTTCATATAAGCTACTGCTGATCTTGTTTAGTTCTTCGGAAATTTTTTCTTTCGTATAAGTTTTTGATCTTTGTGTAGTTCTTTCATATAAACTTGTTGATCTCATTTCGGAGTTGATAGATCTGTTATTGGTTTGTTTAGTTTGATTTTTCACCGTACATATGTAACACTCAGGACTTTATAAGCACGAAAATTGAATTGATTTGTTTCGATGCTTTCTTTTTTGAGTTTATTGAATTGATTTGCTTCGATGCTTTCGTTTTTGAGTTTTACTTTTTAGGCACAGTTGGGTGCATACGTGTACTTGCTTTTGCTTTGTTTTTTAATCTGCTTGACGCGGCTACGCGCATTTATTTTAGTTTGTCCATTTGTTTGATTGATATTAAATTCTTACATTTTTTAATGATGATCTTTTCAAAGAACTTCCTCATTTCATTCTCTAAGGTTGGTCCAATTCTAAGCAGCCTTTATGGGGCAGATTGGGAGAAAAGACTTGAGGTAACCATTTTGTGGATGCTTATGTTCATTTCGCCAACCCTTAGTGTTATTCCATCTTATTGGAAGATTGAAAGGCCGTTCTGATCATTATATTTTCAATTAGAAGTTGTATTTTGAAGCGCATTCTCATTGCTTTTTCTTCTCCCATTTGTTTATCAGGCAAAGGAATTACAGAAACTTTATGCACTTGAGCCATTTGAGCAAGTGGGTATTCTTCATATGTTCTTCTAAGAGCCATTTGAGCAAGTGGGTATTCTTCATATGTTCTTCTTCCACACCAATGGTTCTTTAGCTTATGATTTTCCCCTGGTGGTGGGTTTTACAAAATCTTTTGCTCTATGAAATAGATCAACTTCTGTATTTAGGGGAGCTATCAGGCTATCACTTTTCTAGAAATTTAAATCCCTAACAATATTTGACTATTTGAGACTATATTGTATTCATATTCTAATTTACTCTTTTTTTTTTTTTGGGGGGGGGGGGGGGGGGGGGGGGTGTTGGCTCTTAAAAATTGTGTTTTATCATTTAATATTTACTTGTTAATATTATGCGCAAATGTAAGAAACACTTGTTCCTCCCATTTTTGATGGACATCAGCTTCCAATGAATTCATTATTGCAATTTTGTCCACTTTTACAAGCTCTTGCACTGCCAAATATTTATTTCATGAACATGGTCTGATGTATAAATTGTTAATCTACTTTTCATATTTTCAACTATCTATAATTATAAAACACGAAGCACTAATAGAAACCACTTGAATACTGTTATGTATGAAGTGCAAGCATTATGAGTGTTCACTCTGGTTCAATAAATCCAACTATCTTGAAATTGAAGTCTTAATAAGTGCAATCGGCCCAACACTATGCTGCAAGCTGCCGAATAGTATATTCATATGACGTTATGTTTATTTCGGTATGTTTGACTTTTTACTATTCTCCCCATGTCAGGATTTATGTCTTAAAAAAATCTTAATAAAATTTTAAAATCTTAATACGTTTTTTTTTTTAAATACAAATGTTTATATAATTCTAACTTAAATTTAGAATACACACCTTTATAGAATTCAAAATTATATGCAGGGAACTCGGGTTCAATCAATAGTTTTTTATGATAATGACATTAGAATGTATAATATCATTTTAAAGAGGAATAATGTTCAAATTGACATCTGAACGTAACCTGAAAATGCAATTAGGCCACTGAACGAAAAAAAAAAAGTGCAATTAGACCACTGAACACTCCAAATGTATGCAATTTCACCTGATAGCAGGTTACCATCAATTTTAGCAGGTTACCTGCTTACGTGGCAGCTGAGTTGGCATTTTTAATAATTTTTAATAAATTTTAAAAATAATTTTTTAAAAAATTAAATTAAATAAAAACGCCAGCCACCTCGCCGTTTTATTTTATTTTTTATTTATTTGTTTTTTTTCAATTTTTTAAATTTATTATTAAAATTTATTAAAAATTATTAAAAATGCCAACTCAGCTGCCACGTAAGCATGTAACCTGCTAAAATTGATGGTAACATGCTATCCGGTAAAATTGCATACATTTAGAGTGTTCAGTGGCCTAATTGCATGTTTTTGGAGTGTTCAGTGACCTAATTGCACTTTTTTTTTTTTTCGTTCAATGGTCTAATTGCATTTTCAGGTTACGTTCAGTGGTCAATTTGAACCTTATTCCTTTTAAAGACCAACAAGTGGTACATCATTTCAAATGCTATTGTCAAACCTGCTCGGGCGAACTATAAAGTACTTGACCACAAATACAATTATACATGTATTTTAAATGGTCGGACAAGTGTCCAAACAAGTGACAATGCTGACACACCCCTACCTACCATTAAACAAGCGCTCACAGCATTCTCAGAATTCTATGAATGCATGAAAACGTCAAAAGAAATCTGTAAGTTAATCTTTATTACAACATTTTAACCATATCTATTCTAATCATATTTTACTAATTATTTATTGTCATCCTCTATGACAGCAATTGTAGGTATTGTCATTGACAAACTTGCAAAACAATCCATCTCAACAACGAATGGAAATCAAAAGATCAATGACTTCATTGTTGTTGATGAAAAGTAAGAACCCTACTCTATTACTATTGTTACATAAATTAAATTAATATCTACAACGACAATTTATTTACTTAGTACCATATTAATATCTACAAAAAATGCAGTTTGAAGCCAATTATACTAACCATGTGGGGAGAATTCGTTGACAAAGAGGGTTCCCTAATCACTCAAGAAATTGAAGCTGGAAACTACCCGGTAATATCAGCAGAATATATTCCAGTTGTTCACTTCAAAGGTAAAATCTAATTATTTACTAACATGATTTCAAAACCGGTCCATTTATATATTACTATATCTAATAATATCCACTACACTAGGAATTTCTTTGTCTACAAGAACACATTCAACAATACTTTTACAACCAGAAGTACCACGAGCAGAACGTTTAAAGGAATGGTATATTTTAAATTTGTTGATAAGATATTCAATATACACACCCACACACATTATTTTAAAAATACAATTCTTTTGTATGTATTATTAGGGGAACAAAGCATCGTGCTACACTTGATGCATTAAAACTATGTCAAGACTATAATGGCGTTGCAACTTGCAATAAAACTTGCAAATCCAGAAACCGCAGAAATTTCTATATATATATATATATATATATATATATATATATATATATATATATATATATATATATATATATAAAAGATCATATGAGAACACCTGCTTAGGTGAGAACATGAGAACAAATCGTGTGCATCCATCTAATATTTTTTAATGGTCTAGATTAGATTAAGTGTGTGTGAACGCGCATTAAATATGTGCAAACGCGATTAAGTGTGTTTGCACACATTTAATGCGCGTTCGCACACACTTAATCTAATCTATACCATTAAAAAATATTAGATGGATGCATATGATATGATGTGTTCTCATGTTCTCACCTAAGCACATGTTCTCACTGGAACCCTACCATATATATATATATATATATATATATAGATATATATATATATAGAGAGAGAGAGAGAAAGAGAGAGAGAGAGAAAGAGAATAAAGTTCAGGTGTGAACTTCAGTTATCATGTACATTTGTGCACTCTTACTAGCCGTGCATTTGAGTTGATCAACGGTCATGTGTGAGTGTGCATGTTGGTCGTATGCACCGCAGGTGTTGGTTGCATTTTGGTTGTTGCTTAATGTGAGGGCATTTTTGTAATTTTGTTTGAGCTCTATGGAGGGCGTGATTAGGGGTCTTGGTTTAAATTTTTTATTTTCCCCTTTACACGTTTCCATCACGTATCTCTGTGTACCCCTTGCTCTGTCTGGCAGATTGTGCGACAGGTGATGGCCCGGTCAAGTGGCACTCGCCGTTCGAAGAGGGGTAGGTCCAGGTGTCCATTCTCGCCGACGAATCTGCCATCCGCTGGCTCGCCCAGAGTCGCGGTGGGGTCCCGGACGTTCAAACGATGCTCCGGTCGCCGTACTCCGCCCTCGACGAGTCGTGCGACAACTGGACCTGGTGGTGCTCGTCGCTTGCGTCAACCGTGGTTCCAAACTAGTACCATCTGTATTGCTGAAGAGTCACAAGAACGAACCGAAAGCTTCGCGATTGAAGGATATTGAAGAAATGCACAACTCAGATGACGAGAGAACAAAGTTGGAGAGACAGACAGACGTCGCATAGGAGTTATTCAAGTAATTGAAGTTGGGAGAGAGAATAAAACATAAAACCCCCAATTGCCCCTCCAAAAAAATAAAACGGAATAAAAACAAACAACATGCTACAAAATTAAATAAATAAATAAATAACACAAAACCTTAAAAGGAAATCATAACCGTAGATACCCAAAAACGAACGCTCCATATATGTCCACACGTTTGTATTTTAAGGCCTGTTTTTACAGGAATATGATTATCTCTTACATAGGTGATTATTTTTCGAGTATCGCGCATACTCACACATGTCAACCGACATTCGAATCATTAAAACATCAACGTGCTAACCTCGTGCGTGAGTCACAGTTATAACAAGGAGTGGTAGGGAATCTGAGACCCCCACAGTGACATACTCCGTTCCAAAATTTAGTTGTCCCATTGGCATCCATATCCATATACTTTTCTTTCTTTACATCTTTCTGGAGATTACTAACGATATTGATATCCATATCCTCTTCTTTCTTAACATCTTTCTTCACAACAGTATATATATCTACCTCCAAAACAAATACATCATGACTCTCATCACCACTGTCCTTTCTTATAAACTCTACCACTCGAGCATGTTCACCATCCACTCCTATCTTTTTAGAATCGAATGGGTCAACTACAAAGAAGTCAAACACTGCATTACAACTGTTATATATATATATATATATATATATATATATATATATAAAGCAAGTGATCTCGATTTATGACACAATTATCCTTCCCGATAAACATAACATCTCCAATTTTTTACATCTCTATCACCCATACTTTCTTTTCACGATTCCTAATCAAAACCTTTCTTTTAAAATTTCTTCTCTCAAATTCCGTGAATGATGAAATTTTCTATTAATGGAAGCCAGTTGAATTTGTTAACTTCATGACATAAACATAAATTATTTGCAATATTAATTAGAAAGCTAGCTAAGGTTTAGCTAAGCAACAATATAATATAATGAAACATCAATTCAAGTTTGCTGTGGCGTGTGGCGAGCACGCGCCTGGCTGGGCACTTCTGGTGCGCCTCACGTGCACAAGGAGTTACTTTTTTTTTTTTTTTTTTTTTTTTTTTTTTTTGTGGGACCCACTGAATTTGACGAAAATGAATGCCTCCTGCAAGAGCCCAATTTATTCTTTCTTATTTTTCGCTCTCATCCATGTGCATTACCACCAGCAAAAACATTCCAAAATCCCCCTATTGAAGATGTTCCCACAAAATTAGAGAAAAAGGTAGATTATATATGACTAATATTGTCTAGTAGGGAATGCAAGATGATAAGATGCAATATTTAATCCATGAATTAGGGGTCATGAAGGGTGAAAGTCTAGGGGCAAAGTTTAAGATCTCCTTGGAATGGCATGAGGGATAATGGCATGAATGGGTGAAGGACCAATGGCAATGAAGTGGGACTAGATAAAACAAGTGCTTGGGCTAGCAGCTAATGCAAGGCTGGTGGTATGAATGGCGTGTAAAAAGAGGGCTACACTTACAAACTTGTTCTTGGGAAGATCAAGGTTATGCACTAGGATGAAGATGTGCTCTGGTTTGTTTTTTGGATTCTGAATAGCCGAATGGCCTTGCTGTTTTGTAAGGCAACTTAATTTCTTTAATGATCGTTCAAATTTTGGCCACTTTGGGGCCAAGTCCTGTAGGGCAGCATGCCCCTTGCATTACGATACTTGGTCACTTTTGGGCCAAGAAACTTTGTATGGCTAACCTGCCTTTGTTAGGTGATGATATACACTTAAGCTTTCATAAAAAAAAAAAAAAATCCATGCATTTCAGATTTAGATTGCTTGGAATTTGGATTAAATCAGTTAATTGGATTTAAAATTCTGCGCTTCTTTTCAGGTTAAGGTTATGGAGAGCAACGATGAGCTGAGTGAGAGTCAGAAGCGTGCTAAATTGGAGGCAGAATACGACATGTGGTATGTTACTGTCATGAAAAGGAAAAGTTTGATTGAGGAGATGCATGTCACTGTAGACGAGCTGAACCACAAATATGAGGAGACCATAAAGGCTTTGGATCATGAGGTTACGATGCTGATGCATTTTTCGCGCAAATTGCCTGATCAAATAATTGATTTAAGGAAAATTGTTTCAAGGAAAATCTGTCAAATAGACCGTTAATTTTTACACTTTAAACAAATAAAAATAAAAATTATGTCATAACAAATTACTTTAAAGTTAGTGAAGTTCTCTTATGTAGAGTTTTAATGATAATTGATAAGTCAATAAAAATTACTTTATTGTTAGACATAATATGTCTATAAATTTATAACGGGTTTACTAATATTGCAGCACCATTCCTTAATGCTTCTTTCTCGGATGAATACTTGTAGGACCAAAATTAATTTTCCGAATTAATTTTGTTCTTCATGTGGTAGATTTCTCTTTGACTCGATATTCTGGATTATGATGCTTGTACTAATTAAAGACCTAAATTCTAAGGGGATCTAAAGTACATTTGGCTCATCAAAATTTTATTACAAAAATATTCCTATCAAATAAGTATAAGTCAAAACCATTTTGAAACGGAATACAGTATATATCATTTCAAAAGCCATCGAAAGAAGTCAACTTCAAGGACTCATTAACACTCTAAAAAGGAAAAGGAATCAACATCCTTACGACAATACCAAGACAAGAATCATGAAAGACAATACAACTCAAGATGCATTCTATTGATCACAAAGTAAAATACGTCAGACATGCTCATTAGCAAAGAAAATACATTCGCACATTGGCAACTACATGCCACAGTGATAACTACATGTCACAAGTATCATAGTTCTAACCTTATGCCCTGTTCCAACCTTATATGGCTACCCCCGGCTTTATACTACAGTTTAATTTGACAATATATATTATTGAATTTAAAGTTGCATTTTTCACATACACTAGTTTTATTATAGCATTACTATAGTATCAATTTAATTCTACTGTAGTTTCATTTGACGACCAAGGCCCACAGAACAATGTGTGGACCATGGTCAACTGTATAACGATTCCTATATGATGAGTTAACAAACATGTCGAATAGTAATTAAAAAGTTAATATATTAATAACACGTCAAAAAATAAAATTTGTAAAGAAATTGAAAATTTTGAAAGTAAGTTACTGAAACTCACAGGTATTTAGTTTAAGGGGAATTAAGAATTTGGTCCCTCAATTATTAGCAAACTGTCAAGTAGTCCCTCAATCTCTTATTCATCTATTTGGTCAACGAAAATAATTATTTTTAGCCGGTTTAGTCCTTCCGACCGTATTCCGTCAACCAGCCAGCGAGAGCTTCGATTAACCAAGAGCATTTTGGTATTATCCTTCGTTCATCGCGGTGCACGATATAATCATTCGTAAAATACTAAAATCATAAATATTTAAATTGAAATTATTTAATCGATTGCTAGTTCTAATAGTATTTTACCGTGTACTATTTTCTTGTAGTCTTTGTTAAGAAATTGAATAGGCTCTCTCATTTCATCTTCCACTCTTATCTTTTCAGAATCGAATAAGTCAACTACAAAGAAGTCAAACACTGCGTCACAACCGTACGTTATAGATAAAAAAAAAAAAAAACAATTGGTCTCCATTTATGACACAGTCATCCTTCACGACCTTTTCCCATTCATTCCCGATAAACATAACATCTTAAATTTTTGATATCTCTATCTCTCAAACTTTCTTTTCACGATTCCTAATTAAAACCTTTCTTTTAAAATTCCTTCTCTCAAATTCCGTGAATGATATATGGAATTTCCTATTAAGGGAAGCAGGTTGAATTTGTTAACTTCATGAAACAAACATAAATTATTTGCAATATTAATTAGAAAGCTAGCTAAGGTTTAGCTATGCAACAATATAATATAACGAAACATCAATTCAAGCTAGCTATGGCACGTGGTGTGCACGCACCAGGCTGAGCATTTCTGATGCGACTCACGTGCACAAGGAGACAATTTTTTTTTTCTTGGTGGGACTCACTGAATCTGACAAAAATTAATGCCTCCTGCAAGACCCCAATTTATTCTTTCTCATCTTTTGCTCTAATCCACATGTGCATTGCCCCTGCAACAACCTTCCATAATTCCCCTATTGAGGATGCTTCCAGAAAATTACGAGAAAAAGGTAGATGATATGACTAATATTGTCTAGGAGGCGATGCGAGTGGATAAGGAATGAAATGGGTCCGATCAAAACAACGTCAACATGTGATCACCTCACCTCCATCAGAGACACTAAGATGAGTCCATGTGCGGCCGGCGTAGTGTAGTCCTTACTTATTTTAAAAGTGCATTACTTATGTATTACAATTGACAAATGATTTAGTGAAATATACAAACTTTTAGAAATCATCATTACTTTTAAGAACAAATAATTTATGAATCTAAATCAGCGTAACATATTAATTTTATACGTTTCAATTTTCATAACTGATTTCGTAATATGAAAAAGATGGAATCTTATGAAAAACTTCAAAGACTAATTAATGTTCAAAGTAAATACATTCTAAATCGAGAAATTAAAGTACTGAAATTAAAATAAGAGAAAATTTCAATTTTGGTCCACTGACTATTGGAGCTGTGTTAATTGTAACACTTGACTTTCAAAAATGTTAATTTAGTTCCTTGACTATGTAATTTCTATCAATTTTGGTCACGCCGACCAAATTTCTGGCCAAATCTCACCGGAAAAATTTAATAGATCAAATAATGAGGGTATTTTAGTCATTTTACTCATTTTCTTTCTTCTCCGATGTCTTCTCCCCATTTTCGGCAACAAACTGCAACTACCTCTCCGCCAGCCTCACGCAACTTCCTTTTCATCATCAGGGAGCCCGCAGGTGAGCGGTGAATTTAGAATGCTATTAAAGCCAGGAATGAATTGAATTAAGGTCTCCGTCTGCTCTGTATAAATTGTGCATTCATCTCCAACAATGGGAGGCGCGGTAGGAAATTGCTGTGATTATGTATATTTGTTCATACAATTATGTACATTTTCTATACAATTCTGTACATTCTTTTTATACAATTATGTACATCCGAATTAGGAAATTTTTGTGTATTATGTTAAGAGTTGATGTGTATTATGTTAAAAGTTTATGTGTATTATGTATTATGTTAGATTATGTGTATTATCTTTTTAAAAAGAGTATGTATATTTTATTATATAATTATGTAAATTCATGTATACAATTATGTGTATTTTAGTATAACATTATGTACATTTTTGAACATGGGTTTTTTTTGAAAGAAAAATTAACTGTCAATCACTGAGGCGGGAAATTAAAAAAAAAAAAAATGAAACGACGTCGTTTTGCATCTGGGCGCACAATGCAACGCGCGCCGTGGTGTAGGATATAAATTGCCATTTTTATTTACCAAGAGTGAATTGATTGATTATATGTTTGACAAATTTTACTTTGCACCATGATTTATGTAGATATAACTTGATAGAATATCGGCCCATTCAGAACGCACCAGATCAATAATCGCTTTGTCATATTCAACTTGTTGGAACTACATGTAAAAAGTGAGTAAATAAATTAGTAATTGCAATGAAATTCGAAATAAGTTAGGAGTAATTTGCAATAACCACTATATGGTAATAGAGTTTTAGCAGTTCTAAAGGCAAGAGCTTTTGTCTTTTCTCTAATCTCTCCACTTTAAACTTTCTGAATAAAATGATCAAATTTAAAACTAAAAAGCATTCATTCAATAGACATCAACAATAAATGGAGTACTCAAAATTATACTGGCAACAAGAATCTCAAATGCATCATGTTTCCACTTTGAAACATTCAAATCAAAATAATTTTAAACACGAAATAGAAATGGAATTATTACCAGTAGTGCTTGAACATAATCTTTATCATCAATGTCCGACATGTTCTCAATTAAAGTCTTCATGTAAGCCATGACATAGAAACCGCATTGGTTACTATTCGGTTAACGAGGAGCCTACAAATGTTAAATAAGATTTGCATGTGCATTACAATTTAACATATACAAACACATATATCTAATTAGTTAAAAATATTAAATTACCTTGACAATTTTTCAAGCAGTTTTACTTTGTGCTTTCTTTCCATTCCCAGAGGCCGCATGAACCATTTTAATAGCCCTTCAAATATATTGTTGATTATTCAGATTATGTAATAATCATACCGATAGGATAAGTTGCTATTTTTGTTAAACACACTTTGCAAGATGAATACCTGTGTAGAAGCTACTGTGAACAGCATACTGTGATCTACACATTTATATTTGTGGATCTGTGCCATGTTCATCTGCCAAAAATGAAGAAAAAATCTACCAATGCAAAGAATAAAATAAAATAAACTTCGCCACAACAAAAGTATTTAGCCAACTATTAGTGAGTTATATCTATGAGAAGAAAACGCAAAACTAATACCCCAAAAAATGAATGAATTAAAACCATTTTACAAAAGTAAATGAGTTCCTGATCATTTACTTTATAATCCATTCCACAACAATGAATCAAAATAAAAAGCATCAGAATTTGAAATAATAGAGCACAAATGCTTAATGAATTTCAAGTTGTTATTCAGATTACTAATACCTAATCTGAAAGTAAATATTACATTCCAAATCCACATAATCTTTGACAAACAAACAAAAAATTATGTTATATATGTATTAATGTATTTCTCTTTTCAGAAAGATTTCACAGCAATAACTGTCCTTACTCCCATAATTATTTTGCACAGAATGAACATGGCACAGATGAAATCCGTATAGCGCAGTTGACATAACAGCATGGCTCAAGGAAACACGTTTATATTTGGGAATACAGGCAAAACACATAATCTAAAAAGATAGCATGGCTCAAGGAAACACATTAAATACTCCGTTATACACAATGCAATCTATCAATTGCATAGACAAATACTACAATCATCAACAGCTCATGCAACTATCCAAATGAAAACCATAGCCAAATTCACACAATAGTAATTGATGTTTAAATCCAAAATTTTGCACAAATTAAACACACACATTGATACAATCAGACCTAACTTGGATGTATTTGACAGCTTTGCACATTAAAATAGAAAAGCTAACCTTAAAAGCTAAACCTCAGTTCTTCACGGCGGCAGCGGGCTGGACCGACGACGACACATGATGGAGGCGGCGATGGCGGAAGAGGTTGGGCGCGGCGACGGCGTCGAAGCTTGGACGCGGCGGCGGTAGGCAGTCGGCGGAGAACACGGACGAGCAGTAACCTGGGATAAATCTATAATTTCTAAGCTGTAAATTCATAATTTTTAAATTGTAGATTCATAACATCTATACTGTAGATTCATAATTTATATATTGTAGATTCATAATTTCTGTACTACGAAGACGAAATAATGTGATTGCGAAGAGAGAAACGTCGTTAATTACAAATGAAAAACAAAATTATGAATCTACAACCTAGAAATTATGGATCTACCCCTGTGTTCATTATGCGAATGCTGAACACGTTTCCACAGCATAATTTGCGTTGCAACAACATGACGATCTCTATTTTTTAAATACATTTTAGTAAAGAACGAATCATTGCCTTGTAGAATAATAATAATAATATTACCATCTTAATAAAGCTTAGAAGTAATATAACCAAATGTTTCATTGGAAAATTAATTTATTTTGTTCAAATTAGTATTCCCAATTTTTATTTCTAATTATTTTTATCTTTATTACAATATATAATCACCAAAACTATTTTTTAAATAAGTTAAAAATCTATTGTACCTGATGCCAATTATACTAAGCAATATTTATTTTAAACTAACAAAAAATATTCTTTACTTATTTGCTTTAACTAGTATTTTCCCGTGCAATGCACGGACACAATTTTAAAAGTATTATTTTAACGTCATGATAGTAAGTAGATATAATTTTATTAAAAATATAAATATATAATGTACTGATCGTGTAATATTTTATTTTTAAGAATCTGAATTATGTTATTAATGTTCATTTAAAGGTTTATTTTTACATTAGTTCCATCCAGAAACACTGTATGTTGACATTTGAGATTGGTGCTGGAAATTAAATGTAAAAAAAGTTTGCAAATTAAAATAACATAAGAAGCCATGACATATTAATCCCAAAGACCTGAGGAGTCAATAACAACAGCTTTACAGGATGTACTGCTGCAACTTAATTGGCTTCTAGACTAAAGCTTCTAATAATGGCTGACTAAATCTCTTGATACCTACAATTATTATAATAAAAAAAAAACACAAACATATAATGAAATAGGGCATAAGTCAATACACATATATGAAAAATATACTGAAACCAAATAGAGCTACTGTAAAGTTGTAAAAAGGATTAATACCAACAATACAATGTATATTGACATCTGGCATTGGTACTGAAAATTAATAAATGTATACAAAGTTTGGAACTTAACATAACATTATTAAAAACATAAGAAGCCATCACATATTAATCCCAAAGATCTAAGGAGTCAATAACACCAAGGATGCACTGCTCCAACTTGTCTTCCAGACAGTAGCCTTAGAGTGATACCTAAAATTAATATATAAAAAAAAAAAACAACACAAACATATAATGAAATAGGCATGAGTGAATACATATAAAAAAAATATACTGAAACCAAATAGACCCACTATAAGGGTATAAAAAGCATCAAAAGTTCAAAACCAACAATATATATTAATATAATAGTGTATATATGATGATAACATTGAATGTCGTCCATGGCATAATTGCCCCATACCAACAACCACAAATAGAACAGAACATTAATATATATATACTGGCATGCAAAAAGCTTCTCTGTAATAATGGGATGTAAAAAAAAAATTTCAAATAAAAAAAATATCTACATGTATACCTCTTGGTCATGAAACATACTCCTTGCCCTTTATCGGTTTCGCTACCCTTCCTATCTCCGATTTCATATGTACGCAAACACCTAACCTAGAGAGGTTTAATGCTTAAATGGAGATTGTATTTATACTGTAACCAATCTGTAATACCTGATGTTTGTATTGTATTTGATTTGATATGAACTCAGATGTATTTATAGATTGTAAGGAGACATTGTTTAGATATGGTAATTAATGTCATTGTTTGGGAAACCAAAGAGACTGACCGTAAATAAGTACACGAATTAAGGGTAATCAACTCGGATAACCAAAGGTTGGATGACAAAATTTCAAAAGTGGAATGTTTATACTTCTTAAATGACGGAATTTTTAACAAAATTGATAAAATCTCATTTGCATACAAAACACAATCGTTTTTTTTTACAGGTGAGAACTTTTTCCCTATTTTTATTCCCAAAAAAATTTGGGAGATTTTATTTAACATATACAAACACATATATCTATATATAAAATAAAGATTCCTTGAGCCATAATTTTGGATAGTTGCATGAGCTGTTGATGATTGTAGTATTTGTCTATGCAATTGATAGATTGCATTGTGTATAACGGAGTATTTAATGTGTTTTCCTTGAGCCCATGCTATCTTTTTAGATTATGTGTTTTGCCTGTATTCCCAAATATAAACGTGTTTCCTTGAGCCATGCTGTTATGTCAACTGCGCTATACGGATTTTCATCTGTGCCATGTTCATTCTGTGCAAAATAATTATGGGAGTAAGGACAGTTATTGCTATGAAATCTTTCTGAAAGAGAAATACATTAATACATATATAACATAATTTTTTGTTTGTTTGTCAAAGATTATGTGGATTTGGAATGTAATATTTACTTTCAGATTAGGTATTAGTAATCTGAATAACAACTTGAAATTCATTAAGCATTTGTGCTCTATTATTTCAAATTCTGATGCTTTTTATTTTGATTCATTGTTGTGGAATGGATTATAAAGTAAATGATCAGGAACTCATTTACTTTTGTAAAATGGTTTTAATTCATTCATTTTTTGGGGTATTAGTTTTGCGTTTTCTTCTCATAGATATAACTCACTAATAGTTGCTAAATACTTTTGTTGTGGCGAAGTTTATTTTATTTTATTCTTTGCATTGGTAGATTTTTTCTTCATTTTGGCAGATGAACATGGCACAGATCCACAATATAAATGTGTAGATCACAGTATGCTGTTCATTTGATTTTTTTTTTTTTTTTTTTTTGGTTTTGTTTTCAGTCTAATCAATAGATTATTTTTCACTGTATAATTTATTTTAAAAAGTTCAAATGCCCACCACAAGCTTCTACACAGGTATTCATC
>NW_017618462.1:0-22687 GCF_001879475.1 Ipomoea nil | reverse complement strand
ATCATCAACTAGCATAATAGGTATACTTGAAAACACGAAGATAACAAGATGGTCAAAAGATGATTGCAGACGAAAGATGGATTGAGCAACTCTCGGATAGACATCTCTCCACAAAATGGATCTCATCATAAGTCAAAAGATAAGGACAATCTTTCGAAGATCTTCTTCGAGAAAACAAGTTTCAGATAAACTTGTAAAGACAACCTTCATTAAAAATAAAGAAAGAAGAATGTTGTCTCATGAATGCGCAATCATTCGGACAAAAGGTGTCCTAGGAATGATTTTCACAAAAGACAAGGAGCATTAATTCCGTTGTGCATTAAAAGTTTCTTACAAAATTGTGCAAAGCATATATCTAAGACGAAACCTTAATTCCGTTGTGCATCGCTCCGAAATGACCAACTTTGAAAAATCGATTAGAGTCTATTCACCCCCCCCCCCTCTAGACTCTCTTTTGACCCTACCGGACCAACAAAGTTACTGGAAATATATATATAAAAATTGTATATATATGTTGCAGAAATATGATTATGTAAAGATATATATTTAAAAATGAAAAATGGAATAGAATCATTTAGTATCAACAATTTATAAGGAAAATTTTGTAATTAAAGATGGAAAAGGTTTTGCAAATACGAGATGGAAATATAAGGTTTAGCCAAAATTTGAATGAATATTAATCGAGATGGAAATTAATAATTTTTACACCAAATGTTATTTTATACTAAGAATATAAGGATTGTGTAATTATAAGGTTTAGCTAAGTATGTCAACAAAAAATAAGGTTTAGCCGGGATGAAAAAAATATTAATCTCGGTTATATATTTTATAAAATGTAAAGTTACTTGAAATATTTAAAAAATTCTGTATATATATGTTACTGGAAATATAGTTATATAAAGATATATATTATATTTATAAATGGAAAAAAATGAATAGAATCGTTTAGTATCCACAATTTATAAGGAAAATTGTGTAATTAAAGATGGAAATGTTCTTGCAATACGTATGAATGATTCAAAAGAAATTAATTATGACTGATTTTGTAACATATCTTTATCCAAAACCATGGGACCTCATTACAATGGGTATATATAAAGATGTGTAATTATGTGTAGAATGTGTAAGGAAATTAAATATGATCCCCATATATAATTCATTGAACACTGATATTTAAAATCTCTAAAGTTTTAGCACCAAGATGCGTATATCTACCCATTGACTACGGATGCGTACATCTACACATTGACTATTAATTGGACAATTATTTGATCAAATTCAAGCAATGATAACATCATAAAAATACAATCGATCCAACTCGATTCTTCAATTACATTATATAATATTCGATGTAATAATTTATATATATAATTATATATCGATCCAAATATTATTAAAATATTTTAACAAATTCATTCCGTGCAACGCATAGGCGAAAATACTAGTATATATAGAATTAATTTCTTTTTGCTCTAATCCCTCATTTAATTATGAAATCTTAAATTTAGAGTCCAACAATGGTTAGTTGCATAAAATTCGCAATCAGGAGGAGAGGGAGAATACAATTTTACCTTAAATACAACTCAACTCATTCTTGAAAATCCCTAAAACTCCTGCAAACCTTCGATCAGCTTGTAGGATACGATGGGCGGCGCATCGGAGAAGACGCAACCTCTTCTTCTTCCCCAAGATATTCTCGTCGGAATCCTCTCCAAGCTCCCCGCTAAATCGCTAGTACGATTCAGGTGCGTTTCTAAATTCTTTTGCGCTCTCATAGCCGACCATGGCTTTGGCGTTCTGCATCGCAGCTTGTCCTTGACACTTCCCACTAGGGCGGGCATCCTCATCGCTATCATACAGCCAAAGCGGCTCTCCTCCCGTTCCTCCCATGTGTATTACACCATAAATTTCAGCCAAGGGCAGCCGGGAATGCTCCAAGCCAACCGTCTCGGCTACTTGGACGCTGAACCATTTCTGGAAGGCTGTCTACACTCCTCCTCGGATGGCCTGATTTGTATGTCCAGACCCAATGGAGACGTCGTTGTTTGCAACGTTTGCACGGGACAACGTATTTCCCTTCCGACAATCCAATTCCACTTCCCCCATCCATCTTTATCCTGTGCACAGTTGGGGTTTGATTCACAATCTAAAAGATACAAGGTTTTGATGTCAGCCTGTATGATTGATCGAGGCAGCACGCCCATCCGCTTCGAGTATAAGCATTGGGTTTTGACTGTGGGAGTGGACAAATCATGGAGGGAGATCAACTACCCCTTTTCCTACCCCTTCTACCCCCTTTGATGACTATGCCTGCTTTAACTTCTGCTATGATACTAGTGTCTACATTGACGGCGTTATCTATTTCTATAATTGGCTCACTAAAGTTGATTGTCCTAGCTTCCACATAGTAGCATTTGAAGTTGGGTCTGAGACTTATTTTTTGATACCATTTCCAACTGAACTATCATCATTATGGGAATATTATGTAGTTTTATCTTCAGCTTGGGAAAAAAATCACTTTCTTAACCAAAATTTTGCATTTCTACAAGTTGATGGAGGTCGACTGGCTATGGTTCGTGTTCGCCCAAGAGAATTCTACATGGATGTTTGGACTTGGGAGAAATCTAAGGAATGCTGGGAGAACATTACTATGACCATTCCATTAGAAGAGGGACTTAGGAGCACATTCCTGCGTCATACTACAAATCATGATGGGGAGATTGTGTTGTTATTTATGAATAGTGAACGGCTTTCCATTTTGATTTGTAATTTGAACACTGAGGTTTGGAGACAATTTGATTTGGGTGGAGTTGAGGAATTTCCAGAAGAAGTTAGAATGTACGGGACCATGGACAATGTGTTTTCTTTGGAGTAGTTGACAAGCGTGGTCTGATATGCTTGGGAAAAATGAGTGCTTCAATTCACAGGATTAATATTTCATTTTTATATATTAGTAAGGTTGTCCATTACACTACGGATATGTAACTTTGCAAGGGGGCGAGGCAATCCCTTTAGTTTATTTGAAGCTAAAGGTTTGAGAAAACAATATAATGCCCATTTTTGGGATTCTTGCTGAACTTCATGTGCAAACAATTGTTGGATTAGTATTTCTCACATGATACGAATTGAAGTATTTATTTCTCACATTATTTTTGCTAAAATTATAAATCCCTATTTTTGTTGATATATATATATATATTATTTATTTTAATTTATCGACTTATTTCCACCTACAATCGTAATTAAGGTGAAAATAAGGGACCACCTACGAATTATTAAAAAACAAAAAACCATTTTAAAAGAAAAATAATTTTTTTGTTAGTATATACAGAATATCATGTTGTCAAAGTAATTTTCCAATTTTTTTATCGAATTGGCTAGATATGGATTGCATGGTCTCACTATTCTATAAGAAAAATGCACGACCACTAATTAAAGGTATATGCACAATAAATTTTATTTATGTATAATAGCTAGTAAATTACACAAAACTAGTAAACCCTCTCCTGAGTCTCATGATGGAACAGGAACAGGTAAATTAGGAATATGCTTCAATAGAATTATAGAATACATTTTTTCTGTTGTAATTCGCCCTATCAACTCGTTGGTTCTCGCGTGATGTTTGCACGGTAATGCTTGGAGATTGTATGTATATGAGTATATAGAATAGATAAGTAAAAGGGGAGGAAGAACACAATGTATAGAACACAATCACATGAGACTATCTTTTCATTAAGCTTTCACCCTCAATTTATAGGGATGATTACAACCTTTCACATCCTTTAACATAAGTAATGAAATAAGTAAAGGCTAACAAAAGGTCACAAGTTTAATGGTCATAATAATAAAATATTTATAACACTTCCCCTTGGCCATTAAATAATTATACTCATGCCTCGTTAAAAACCTCGCTAGAAAAACCTAGACGAGGAAAAGAGTACACGAAGTATGTTGATCCATGTGTTGCATCGGTTGCCTCATTAAAAACCTTAGCCTAAGAAAAAATCCAGTGGGAAAAAACTTAGCTAGCCAAGGAAAAGAGTACAACCATAAGCCTTCTGGGCATAATCTCCAAGATTTCAAGAGTCTTCAGGACTATTCACTCAAGTGCACCGACATCGGTTGCCTCATTAAAAACCTTAGCTTGAGAAAACCCTGGGGGGAAACTTAGCTAAGGGAAAAAACCTTAGCTTGAGAAAACCCAGTGGGAAAAACTTAGCTAAGGGAAAAAAAGTACAACCATATGCTTTCGTAGCATAATCTTCAAGATATCAAAAGTCCTCTAGATTTTCCATTTTAGCACAGCTAGGGGTTGTCGCTCCCCCTGAAGATAACATTCTTCTAAGCCTACGCATCCCAATTTTAGGCAGAGACATAGTGAACATATATGCAAGATTGTTCAGTGAGGCAAACATTCTCAACAAGAATTTTACAACTCTTCTAGAGTTCGTGTGTGTAGAAGGACTTAGGTGCAACATGTTTTGTAAGGTTCCCCTTAAAAAAATTATTACTTGCTTGTGCAACACAATCTTATTTGTCCTCATATGGGGCATTGGGGTTAAAAATATAACATAACCAGTTTTGGACTTGGCATCATAGGGATCAAATAAAAGAACCAGTGCTCAAGTAGCCCATCAAGACCACATATGGGTTTCTCACATAAACGTCAAAAACTTTGTACCTCGAAGGTGCTGAAGGATATGTTAAAATACCATTCCAATTTTCATTGTAGGGGGGGAACACTAAATGTTGCTAGCAATTTCATCGCAAATTCAATATCAAGCCTGATGCGATTATGGAACTTCTAGTTCAATAATAGTGCTCCAAAAGTAATGAAGTAATGGACTTCCAGTCCTTAAATATCCTCATTATAATCTTCATGTCTAAATGGTCATTTATCTACTTCAAGAGATTATTGGGCAACCGTTTGTGTGATAAATAAATACTACTTGTCTATATAAAACATCTTCAAGATATTTTTCAAGTAAGCTAACTGGTGTATAAAACTTCTTCAAGGAGAAGCTCGATCTTCAGGTCGAGACAATACTTGGATTTCCAAGTCTTTTATTTCAAAACTTCGTCTTTCGACATGAGCTGACATCACCAAGCTCTCTATGTGTTTCAATAACATTTAAATCATCATTACCAACTGAGATAATAAACAAATAACTCCATTAACAATTCTTTAACGAACACATAATGGTACATATTTGCATATTCCTTCTTCGGGAGGAAAACACTCAGTCAATAATATTCAAGTCATACAAAGACTTTAGTAGTTTAATGATACTCGTTGCCATTTTCACTTTCCTAATTTCAAAAGTGTTGAATCCATCAGGGATTTACAAATAAATATTAGTGTCTAATGACCAGTAATTAGTTTGCGGTCATGATACTCATCAACTGCATATCTAAATTTATAATTCACTGCCAATGATGTTAATTAGCGGAACGTAATGCCATCTGTTATGGGAGAGAACATTTGATCAAAATCAATTTAGGGTCTCTGCGTAAACCCTTAAGCTACCAGTCTCGCTTTATATCATACCACCAGATTATTTGTATTCTCTTTTGTACAAACACCCATTTGTAACCTTCAGGGTTAACATTAAATGGTGTACATGTTATAAAGAGAATGCAGTTTTAGCGAGTTGAGCTGTATATGCCTTAATTGCCCTTTTATACACAAAAAAAAAAATAAAAAAATCAGGCCACTACTGTGCCTAGCTCTGGATCCAGATTCTCATATACTAAGAGCAATTTATAAGGCAATTGTGTTGTTGACAACTATAATATTTTTCATAAATTTCTCCCATATATATAAAATAATGGCAATTTCTAATTCAACCAGACTCTAGCCATTTCCCAAAGATATTTTTATCTGGTCGTTCCGCATCCATAGTATTATGATTTTGGGTGCACATATAATTTTATTGGAATTTTTCGCATTCCAGACGAATGTCTTCTGGACGAATATCTGCAGGACATACTTAGCTTCTTTAAGCGATTTCAAGAGTGACGAAATTTTCTACTAGATATAGCTTTCCGCGGATTCTTGTCTTTTATACCAACATGTCTCCACGCTTCTGGTGTCAAGGAGCATTGTAAATACATACGGTCCAAGTTCGGGAAGATACATGGGACCAAGTCACTCTTTTTATCAGTATATATATTGGCAGATTAATTATCTTCTGAACTTGCAGTTCAGTTTACTTCTTATGAACTTCTAGTTCAGTCAACCTAGTACGTGGATTCAAATATTGAAGATCAATCATTCATAGAATTTCTCAACATTCTATAAAATTTGAGCTCTTATCTCCCCCTAATGCCGTGAAATGATCTTCATAAAGTGTGCAGTCAACGTACATAATTATATATTGATCCCTTATAATGGGCTCTAAAGATTTAAATATCAGACGGAAGTTCATAATCAACATATACATGCCCACAATGTACGCTATGGTGGTGATATAGGAAAAAGGCTGCACATTGTGAATAAAACGCAGATGGAAAATGTTTGATTTTATACCACGTACTAGGTGTTAGGGGGAATACTTATGATATGCAGCAGGCCAGATTGTGATAACAACAATAACATATAAAATTGATGTCCCCAACAAGAAAATATATAATTGCCCAAGGCGATGCACTAGCTCATGCTATACTATAAAATCATGTGGGTATTTAAAGCCTTTAAAAGTGCATAGCAATATATGAAGTACCCAAAACACATATGCAATCATCTAAGAGTAACACATATAATCAAATATGAAAGCATACATATCAAATGATATTATAAGGGTACACAACAATCATAAGGAAGTTGGAAGCTTGTCAAATAAAATAGATCTTCAGGATCTCACAAAAATCCTTATCCTCAACTTTACATTAGTTCACTGACTGGTTTGGGAATTGCTTCGTGCAAATTTCCATGATATAATTCACTCCCTCATTTCTTTCGGACAAACTGATATGAAATAATTTATTCCTTCGTTTGCTTCGGGCAAATTGATATGATATAATTCATTCTCTCATTTGTTTCGGACAAACTGATATGATATAATTCGCTTCTGTCTTCCAAACCAATAACATCTAAATTAATCATATCATGTATGGCATTAGTCAAAGATCATTCTTATAAAGGAGTATACCACTCCTTAAACAGCACAGAATTGCACTAAGCCATAGTCGGAGAGGGATTTGTCTTGTTGACATCTTAAATTTAGTCAAAAGATGATTATCATAATTTGTTGATAATAGCAATCCTTCCGAGATTGATATAGGACTTATGGAACAAATAATATTCAACTTTGAATTAGCATCGAGTCAATTGCATACGAGAGTCATGATTGTATGAATGAGAAAAACCTCCATAAATAAGCATGCAAACTAAAAGAAGTAACTTCAAGAAGTAAACTTCTTCCCCGGAAAATAAAGTCCGGGAAGTAAATATCATTCGAAAATTAAAATTTCAAAAAGTACGATTAGAAAGTTAAGCTCAGAGGGCAAGCTTAGAGAAGTAAACTTTATGAATAGACCCTTCAAGTAGTAAAAATAGCAAGGAAAATAAGCAAAGTAAAATCACTTTGCATTCATCATAATTTGCATCCAAAAATAACTTTGCACTCAAAGACACTTTTGGAGTATATATACTTCTCGGCCACGCAATAAATACTGCGGCCATGAATTAACTTTTCAGGTGCTTCAGGCATAAACTAACTTCTCGGATGCTTCGAGCATGAGCTAACTTCTCAGATGCTTCAAGCATGAGCTAACTTCTTGGATGCTTCATGCTTCTAGCATGGACTAACTTTTTCAGCCATGAATATATTTTCATGAATTACTCAAACATTATCATGACACCAATCATTCTCACTTGTATGAATTTTCTGCAACAAAATCTCACCAGAAACAACCAACTCTCTGACCTTATGAAACCTTACATCAATATGTTTGGTTCTGGCATGGTATACTTGATTTTTAGCTAAGAAAATGGCACTTTGATTGTCACAGTGTAATTGAACTCCATCTTGCTCAATACCCAACTCCTTAATCAAACCTGAAAGCCACAAAGCCTCTTTAGCTGCCTCAGTCACAGCCTTGTATTCTGCTTTAGTTGTAGACAAAGCTACAATAGACTGAACTGATGATCTCCAGCAAACAGGACCACCCCCAAGAGTAAAAACATACCCTATTATAGAACGTCTATTATCCATGTCTCCAGCATAATCAGAATCCACATATCACATGAGTGTTGGAAAATTAGCTTAAAATGGCATATTAAGTGGCTATTTTGTGGTACAATTATTAGTGGGTTCCACTTCCGATTTGGATCGGGTCAAAGTGGATTCATGTTCTTCGTAGTGAGACGAAGAGATTGATATATTGTACGCTCAAAACGGATAATGGTTGAATGAGATATTGATTCTCAAAGTAGACCCATTTAAGTTGGGAAATGAAGGGAAAGTAGTGGACGTTGTCCCACATTGGTTTGGAAACAAGATTTGCCCCCCTTATATACAAGAGCTCATTTCAAGCTTGTAGAATTGTATAGTATAGAGGCTCTCTCGCGCACGCGGGGGGGCGGGGGGATGCAAATCAAAATCCAACTAGAAGAGCTTAAAAGGCTTGAATCAAGCCCGAGCTCGCGTGCGCCGGCACCTGCGGGGCTAAGTTATGCCAAACTTCGGTATCATTTTCCATCTGTTATAGTCACTTGGCTCGGCCGAAACTGAGAGCACCACTCTCGTGCTACAGAGAGCACGAGAGGTTGTGGTGCACCGAGAGCAAAACTCTCGTCCAACGGTGAATACGAGAGGTGTACTCTCGTATTGCACCACAGCACGAGAGCTGTACTTTCGTGTTGTATCACAACACGAGAGTGGGTACTCTCATGCACCCCAACCGGTCAGAAACCTGAAAGTTCATCCTGTTGTACAGATTAAACTCATCTGTTACGGAATTAATACTGTTTTTAATTCCAATTTTAAATTCTGAGTTTAATCCTACTTAGTGGGTGACCGTTACAGGTGTTATACAATTGGTTTAATACCAATTAAAGGCTATGTTGAATGCTATCCCTTCCAATAGCCCTATATAAAGGGAGGTAGAGCAGTAGCTATTTTACACAGTGAAAAACGAAAGGAATTCCAGTAGCTTTCTGCTTCAAAACTTTTGCTTCTACTCTCTTCTTTCCCCAGCCGTGATCTAAGCTTTGCTTTGTTCGACAGGTTCCTTGTTTAGGTGCTTAAACAAGGAATCGTGGCACGTTTTATCCTGGGAAACCTAGGCTACAACGCTCCTAGCACTTGTGGGAGGTAGCAAATAAGGTTTTAAGGAAAAGAACCTTACGTTCAAACTCGTGCTAAACCTTTACCCAAACACTCAACCTTTTCCTTCCCAGTTTTTTCTGCTTTCCCATATAATATTAATCTTTTCGTAGGATTATTATTTTTGGGACTTTTTCAACCATACTACCCAACAATCTTAAAACCTTATTTCTGTTTCCCGTTGGTTATTTATCTCTAATTTCCTAGAAGAAATGGAGAATCCAGTTTTGCTAGCTCTCGGGGAGGAGAATGTTGTTGAAAACAACAATGGTGGGAATGACAATAATGTTGCTAATTCCCAAGCTACACCAGTGAACATTTGTTCACAAGATGGTGGGAGCACCGAGGGATATATTCCCATGACTCGGGTACCTACGGTACCAAGTGGTTCGGCCGAAAGACCGGAGGAGTTCACCGGTAGTGGATCGAACTTCAAAAGGTGCCAACAAAAGATGTTGTTCTACCTGGCAACTCTCGGCTTGGCGAGATTCTTGACCGAGACGGTTCCCGAATTAAGGGAACAGGATGCCCAACCTGTGATGGCAGTTGGCTATTGGAAGGATTCGGACTTCCTATGCCGAAACTACATCCTGAACGGATTATGTGATGCGTTATACGATGTATATCGCAAGATTGGCACAGCAAAAGCGCTGTGGGAAGCCTTGGATCATAAATACCGAAGTGAGGATGCCTGTGCAAAGAAATTTGTGGTTGGCCGATTCCTTAACTTCAAAATGGTTGATTCCAAGACCGTGACGAAGGCATGACGTTGAGTGAAGCCTTCCTAGTGGGATCTATTATCCACTTGCTGCCTCCAGGGTGGAAGGACTTCAAGAATTACCTTAAGCATAAGCGAAAGGAAATGAACCTGGAGGACCTGATCCAGCGACTCCGAATTGAGGAGGGGAACAGGACGAATGATGGCAGAAATTCTGTCACTGTTGGCGCTAAGGCCAATGTTGTGGAGCATGCTAAAAGCTCCAAGAAGAACAAGAAGGACAAGCAGAAGCTAGGTCCGAAATGAGGCATTACCAAGAAGAAATTTCATGGAAAATGTTTCAATTGTGGCAAGTCTGGCCACAAGTCCTCTGAATGCAAAGTTCCAAAGAAGAAGAACAAGAGTTCTGAAGCCAACATGGTTGAGGAATGCAGTCAGAAGGAGGTCGAGATTAGCCTTTCGGCTATATAGTGACCGAGGTGAACCTCGTGGACTCTAACCCACGAGAGTGGTTCATCGATACTGGTACGACAAGGCATTTGTGTTGCAACCGAGAAATGTTCAACACCTTTGAGAACATTGAGGGCGAGAAGTTTTGGATGGGAAACTCTGCTCAGTCTGCTGTGGAAGGCGTGGGCAAGGTGGTTCTGAAGATGACTTCCGGGAAGGAACTGACGTTGAATAACGTGCTGTATGTTCCGGAGCTGAGTAAGAATCTTGTGTCTGGCTCTCTGTTGAACAAGCATGGCTTTCGCATGGTGTTCGAGTCAGACAAGGTTGTTTTGTCTAAGTTAGGAATGTTTGTAGGCAAAGGTTATGTAACCGATGGGCTCTTTAAGCTCAATGTAATGCCTATTACTATGAATAAAAGTAAAGTTACTTCCGTTTACTTGCTTGAGTCTTCCAATTTGTGGCATGGTAGACTAGGTCACGTTAATTATAATTCTATGATAGAGGTGGTGAGTACGAAGCACCTATTGGATGAGAGTTTAAAATGATTAGCCAAAGGGGTACTAACCGGTTTAGACTTACTCATCCCAAACCTGTCAAGAATTTTCTCTATATAACTCTGTTGAGTTAGCCACAACTTTCTTGCACCTCTATCCCTGTGAATTTCCATGCCAAGAATTTTCTTTGCAACTCCTAAGTCTTTCATATCACATTCCTGACCCAACAAAACTTTCAATGCAGTAATATCATCCATACTCTTAGCAACAATCAACATATCATCCACATACAGTAAGAGAAAAATAAAAGAACCATCATCAAGGCTTTTAACATAGACACAACAATCATACTCATAACGTGTATAGCCAGTTTGAATCATGTAAGCATCAAACCGCTTGTACCACTGCCGTGGAGCCTGTTTCAGCCCATACAAAGACCTCTTGAATCGACAAACCAGGTGCTCACCTCCGGGTTTAACAAACCCTTCAGGTTGCTTCATGTAAATTTGTTCATCTAGATCACCATGTAGAAAAGCAGTTTTCACATCCATTTGTTCCAAATGCAAATCCCAAATGGCAGCCAAAGCAAGTACTAATCTGATAGAAGTATGTCTAACAACAGGAGAGAAAACCTCATCATAATCTATCCCCTTCTGTTGAGAAAACCCCTTCGCAACTAACCTAGCCTTAAACTTTTCCCCTTCTTTTTCTGATACTGGTGGCTTCTTCCTATAGACCCACTTGCACCCTATAGCCTTCTTTCCTTGAGGAAGTTGAGCTAACTCCCAAGTATGATTCTGATGTAAAGACTCCATCTCCTCAATCATACCTACCATCCATTTATCTTTCTCTTGGCTAGAAACAGCCTCTTGAAAGGTAACTGGATCATTATTAGAAACAAGAAGTGCAAAAGAAACCATATCCTCAAACCCATACCTACTAGGTGGTTTGACATTGGTGCGTCTTGGTCTATCTCTAGCCAAACTGTGATCTTGTAAATTTTCTGAACTCGAACCTGCTGCAGATGTAGTATCTGCAATTTCTTGAGTCTCAATCGTAGGTGGATTAACTGCTTTCTCACTCAAAGGTACACGATCCATATCCACTTCTACTGTGCTAGAACCATCAACTAGTGTATCTTCTTTCTTTGGCTGGAACATGAAATTCTCATCAAACGCTGCATCTCTGCTAATCACCACCTTTTTGGTTGCAGGATCCCAAAACTTATATCCTTTTACACCTTTCTTGTAACCCAAAAAGATGCACTTCTTTGACTTGGGATCTAACTTTGATCTCTCATCACCTGGAATAAGAACATAGTTAGGACAACTAAAAACTCGTAAGTGATCAAAACTTACAGGATTACCTAACCAAACCTCCTCAGGAACCTTGCCACCAAGTGATGTCCGTGGTGATCTATTGATCAAGTAACATGCCATGTTCACTGCTTCTGCCCAAAAACACTTAGAGAGCCCAGCATTCAATATGAGACACCTTGCTCTCTCAGCAATGGTTCTATTCAGCCGCTCAGCAACACCATTCTGTTGTGGTGTCTTACGCACTGTATAGTGCCTTTGAATTCCATGTTCTGCACAGAATTTCTGAAATTCTTTCTTAGTATATTCTGTCCCGTTGTCAGACCTCAGGTACTTGATTTTTCTTCCAGTCTAGTTCTCAACCTCAGCTTTCCACAACTTAAATTTCTCAAACACTTCAGATTTATGTTTCAAGAAATACACCCAGACTTTCCTAGAAAAATCGTCAATAAATGTAACATAATATCGAGAGCCACCCATTGAAGGTTCCGTGGTAGGTCCCCAAACATCATAATGCACATAATCTAGAATCCCTTTAGTTTTATGCAGCCCATTAGAAAAAATGACTCTAGTCTGTTTCCCAAGGACACAGAACTCACAGAAATCTAGCTTACAACATTTAACTCCTTTTAACAGATTCCTTTTGTGCAAATCAGACAAACCACGTTCACCAAGGTGACCCAAATGTAAATGCCACAACCTAGTAGTATCATCACTAGACTCAACAGAATGTGTTCCACCTACAACAGTACTACCCAACAACCTATAAATGTTCCATGTGGTCCTTTTACCTTTCATCACAGTTAAAGCACCCTTACTAATTTTAATGGTTTCCTTATCACTCTCAGACTTATGAATAAAACCATTACCCAAAACACATATGCAATCATCTAAGATTAACACATATAATCAGATATGAAAGCATACATACCAAGTGATATTATAAGGGTACAAAACAATCATAAGGAAGTTGGAAGCTTGTCAAATAAAATAGATCTTCAGGATCTCCCAAAAATCCTTATCCTCAACTTTACATTAGTTCACTCACTAGTTTGGGAATTGCTTCGTGCAAAGTTACATGATATAATTCACTCCCTCATTTGCTTCGGACAAACTGATATGAAATAATTTATTCCTTCATTTGCTTCAGGCAAATTGATATGATATAATTCATTCTCTCATTTGTTTCGGGCAAACTGATATGATATAATTCGCTTCTATCTTCCAAACCAATAACATCTAAATTAATCATATCATGTATGGCATTAGTCAAAGATCATTCTTATAAAGGAGTATACCACTCCTTAAACAGCACAGAATTGCACTAAGCCATAGTCGGAGAGGGATTTGTCTTGTTGACATCTTAAATTTAGTCAAAAGATGATTATCATAATTTGTTGATAATAGCAATCCTTTCGGGATTGATATAGGATTTATGGAACAAATAATATTCAACTTTGAATTAGCATCCAGTCAATTGCATACGAGAGTCATGATTGTATGCATGAGAAAAACTTCCTTAAATAAGCATGCAAACTAAAAGAAGTAACTCCAAGAAGTAAACTTCCTCCCCGGAAAATAAAGTCTGGGAAGTAAATATCATTCGAAAATTAAAATTTCAAAAAGTAAAATTAGAAAGTTAAGCTTAGAGGGCAAGCTTAGAGAAGTAAACTTTATGAATAGTCCCTTCAAGTAGTAAAAATAGCAAGGAAAATAAGCAAAGTAAAATCACTTTGCATTCATCATAATTTGCATCCAAAAATAACTTTGCACTCAAAGACACTTTTGGAGTATATATACTTCTCGACCACGCAATAAATACTGCGGCCATGAATTAACTTTTCGGGTGCTTCAGGCATAAACTAACTTCTCGGATGCTTCAAGCATGAGCTAACTTCTCATATGCTTCAAGCATGAGCTAACTTCTCGGATGCTTCATGCTTCTAGCATGGACTAACTTTTTCAGCCATGAATATATTTTCATGAATTACTCAAACATTATCATGACACCAATCATTCTTCATTAATACCTCATCGTTTCATTATCATCATTTATCGCGGTATTTTCTTCAGGCAAATTACCTAGAATCATCAAGATGAGGCGCATTCTTCGACGACCAAATGCTTTGGTGTGCAGCACGTAGGGATCAATGCCCTTCAAACCCACATTGTTAGCAAACCTGCTTCTGGCTAGGATCTTGCCTCGATGAGTTTGGTCGTCCTTGAATATCTTGATCACTTTGTTTCTTATTCTGAGCTCGAACTCATACCACACCGGTTATAATCTCGACCGCAACCCCTTATAAAGTTACTCAACTGGGTAACAATATGTGCTTCAGGCACCTGTGCAAAATCAACTAGACATGCATTTTGATTATTTATCAACAACTCGTTATCTTTCTTAGCCACAATGAGTGCTAAAATCAGCTTAGGATGCTTCTCACAATGAAAAGTTGGCAATATCTTTCTAATTAAATATTTCTCTTGAAACTTCTTGTTTCCAGAATTTTAATTGTGAGGCTATTTTATGCAGAGTTGAATTATAGTCAATTACTGACTTATAATCTTAAAACTTAAGATTAATCTAGTTAAATTGTGTCTGAGGAAGGACAATAGATGACTACTAGTCAAAATGGTCCTTCAGGGACTTCCACAATGCAATAGAAACTTTTTCAATCAAATACTCATTTGTAAGATCGTAGTTCAAGTAGTGACGTACGAAAATGGGAGTTTGTGCCTTCAGGGCATCGGTGCTCTGTGACTTAGTTACAAAAGTTTGGCTCAATTCCTTAGATGCCAAATATATTTCAATATCAAAAGCCCAAGTGAAATAATTGCAATCGACATGAGCGAACTCAATAAATTCACATTTTTCAATGAAAGGCATGATATATAAGATCATCATTTGATGCAACTTTAGGAAGCAATGTGACAACTTGGGGAAAACCCATTATTTTGAATACATGTTCAAGCCATGGATGAAGAAACATCTTTTACATAAATATGCATATATGTTTCTTAGCATTCTAATACAAACACAGCAATCCGATGCAAACATATAATAATGACCGATTATGCATTCGATATCCATAGTAATAGAACATACATGGATACATATACATACAATTTGGCATATAACTACATATATTTACCATTTCAAAGCATCATGGATTATGGGTTCATATAGAGCCTAACTCATATACAAGAATTGAGAGAATAAATAAAGAAAATATGTATTTACAAATTCATGTATTTACCCAAATTCTTAACAATGTCTTGATGAGGGGTTCACCACTCAAAAGTTGTTAGCAAACAAGAAGAATAATCACTCATTTTATAGAAACAAGAATTGAAGGTTCCAAACCAAACTCATAGCCATATATACACATAATATTTATATATAAACAATGACATATGAAAAAGAAAAACAAAATGCACAGGAAAATGAACCAATATTACCGTTCACCGGAGATTACAATAGAGACTCGTGCTGATAACGTGTTGTAATTCGGCATATCAACTCGTTGGTTCTCGCGTGATGTTTGCACGGTAATGCTTGGAGATTGTATGTACATGAGTATATAGAATAGATAAGTAAAAGGGGAGGAAGAACACAATGTATAGAACACAATCACATGAGACCATCTTTTCATTAAGCCTTCACCCTCAATTTATAGGGATGATTACAACATTTCACATCCTTTAACATAAGTAATGAAATAGGTAAAGGCTAACAAAAGGTCACAAGTTTAATTGCCATAATAATAAAATATTTATAACATTTTCAAAGTAATTATATAATAATCGACAACAACAAATTCAATATCTTTCTTTATGTAAGAATCAAATATTATATTCTATGGCAAAAGAAAACTATAACTATTTAACTCTTTGAATTTGATGGGGCAAAGATAGGGCAAATCCGACTAGGTCCACTTTGCATTTTGAACCCTTATTTAAAATGACATTCATATTTGTTCCTAATTAACATATAACGAATTATGTATCTGATCAGTAAATTAATTGAAGACACATAGTTTATTAATTATATACACATAATATGTTAACTACATATACATAATAGGTTAATTGTAGGCACATAATATGTTAACTACACATTATGTGCATGCAGTTAATATATTATGCGTCTTTAATTCATTATTTACAGAGTAATTTATTAACGGAAAGCACATATTAATTAACAGTAGACACATCAGTTTGAAATAAAGGTTTACCTTAGCTTGGATCCTTGGCCATGGTATATCAATTGTTGAATTAGTTAACCGCTTAAGAGCAACCACATGATGAGTCTAGGTTTTTTGGGGTGAAAGAGAATGAGTAGGGAAGAGGAAAAATATAATAAAAAAAAAAAGATGAAAGAGTTCCTTCCACTCAACCACGCTCCAAATTTACTAATTAATGATATAGATGGGCAAGATTGGACATGTCTTATATGTCATATACATTCATGGACGGGCAAATTTCACCGTGAATTGCCCCGGATGACATGACTACGTACAATAATGATGCACGCGTTCATGAAATACACGCCCTTAATATTCATATACAATGGATCTATTGATAGTATATTACTAACACCCAGGGACGGAGCCAGAAATTCGATTGAGGGAGGGCGAAACAGTACAGACGGATTCAGAAATTTTTTCCAAAAAAGGCGAAACATTAAAACAAAAGAGATAATTTAAAAATAAATAAATAAACTACCTAAGAAATATAATTGTAAATATTGTTGGATATGAACACCAATAATAATTATGCTACTAATATTATACTAATTAACTATACAAGGTAATGATCTTTTATTCTAATATACATAATTTCCTTCTACTAATATGTGATCAATTGTCATCTAATATTACCTCCAAATTGATTATTTCATTTTAGACTTCCACCTAATTGAGCGACCAATTATTTATTTCTTTTTGTGTATCACTCTCCACCCATTAAAAAAATATATTGACCTCAAGTTGTAAAGAGTGATAAAATAGGACCATATTTGTGCACGGAAGTTCATGCCACCCCGGTAGGCGGTGGATTCCTGGAACATGTTAAATTTTGGAAGATTAATCTTCAAAACAAATTGATGCCCAGAAACAGGGGGATCAAATTGCTCAATTCCCATTAATGGTGAAGCAATATTAGAGAGCAGAAAATATGTAAATTCCACCTATGTAAAATTGTGTTCCAAATGAGAGACATGGTAAAGGCAGCAAATACAATACTTGACACAATGAAAATTCCTAAAATCCTTACTTCTCCTTCAATTTTAATAGCAGCATCGCATTGTTCAGTAATCAGCTTCCCATTCAGCAACTTATCAAAACAATGCAATGATTTCTGGGATTTTGAACAAATTAAGATTCTACCCACGGTTGAGAAGCCGAATGATTTTGTGGGGAGATATTAATAGCAATGTAAAATAGAGATCAATGAAACTTTTAAAGAAATTTTTTTTTTCATTTTTTCCTTTCCTCAAATAATTTCTCTATAAGTTTCTTTCGTCGCCAAAAAAAAAATAAAAAATCAGTGTATCCAATAGATAAAGCTAGGACAAAAAAACGAAACTAGTAGTGTCAAAAAATATAAATATTTGCAACTAAATATAAATTTAAAAATCATTTCTATATATGAACCTTAAAAAAAATCGTATAATACTCCAATAGCGATATTATGTAATATAATATTAACCAAATGGCACCTAAATATAATATATCACCACTCTAATAAAAACATTCCATACAGATCCGAACACATGAACTAATGCAGAACATATATGGCAAATGAAGTATTTTCTGGTATTTTCTGGCAATTTGACCAAATGGACCAAAATTGATACAAATTGAATAGTTAGGGTACTAAATTGTTAGTTTTTAAAGTCGTGGATTGAAATTAATAACACCACAATAGTCGCAGGACCAAAAGTGTAATTTACTCTTATGTGTCTTCAATTCATTATTTACAGAGTAATTTATTAACTGAAAGCACATATTATATTAACAGTAGACACATCAGTTTTAAATAAAGGTTTACCTTGGACCCTTGGCCATGGTATATCAATTTTTGAATTAGTTAACCGCTTAAGAGCAACCACATGATGAGTCTAGGTTTTTTGGTGTGAAAGAGAATGAGTTGGGAAGAGGAAAAATATAAGAAAAAAAAAGGATGAATGAGTTCCTTCCACTCAACCACACCCCAAATTTACTAATTAGTGATATAGATGGGCAAGATTGTACATGTCTTATATGTCATATACATTCATGGAGGGGCAAATTTCACTGTGAATTGCCCTGGATGACATGACTACATACAGTAATGATACACGCGTTGCTCAACAAATTTTTTAGAATGTTTAGACCACAAATAGTACCGTAACGAGTAGGAAACTTTTCGAGCATGATTCTAGTGTTAAAAAATATAAATATTTGCAACTAAATATAAATTTAAAATCATTTCTATATATGAACCTTAAAAAATCATATAATACTCCAATAGCGATATTATGTAATATAATATTAACCAAATGGCACCTAAATATAATATTACCACTGTAATAAAAACATTCCATACGGAACACATGAACTAATGCAGAACATATATGGCAAATGAAGTGTTTTTGTGGTATATGTTCAGAATATCTATAGAATTGATATGATCCTCGAAAGTATAGAAAGATAACAGAATTCCGAATATCTATAGAATTGATCCTCGAAAGATAACACCAAGATATTAATAGCAATGTAAAATAGAGATTAATGAAACTTTTAAAGAATTTTTTTTTTCATTCTTTCCTTTCCTCAAATAATGACTCTATAAGTTTCTTTCAGTCACCAAAAAACAAAATCAAAAAAATCAGTGCATCCAATAGTTAAAACTAGACAAAAAAAAAAAAAATAAAATAAAATAAGAAACTAGTATTGTCAAAAAATATAAATATTTGCAACTAAATATAAACTTAAAAATCATTTCTATATATGAACCTTAAAAAAATCATATAATACTCCACTCCAATAGCGATATTATAATAATAATATAATATTAACCAAATGGCACCTAAATATAATATCACCAATCAAATAAAAACATTCCATACGGAACACATGAACTAATGCAGAACATATATGGCAAATGAAGTATTTTCTGGTAAATGTTCAGAATATGAATAGAATTGATATTATCCTCGAAAGTATAGAAGGATAACAGAATTCAGAATATGTATAGAATTGATCTTCGAAAGATCGATAACACCAAAATATTATTTCAGTCTTGAGTACTCAAATCCATGTTGTAAAGAAAATGTAAAATAGAGATCAGTGAAACTTTTAAAGAAATTTTTTTTTCATTTTTTCCTTTCCTCAAATAATGACTCTATAAGTTTCTTTCGTCGCCAAAAAAAAATAAAAAATCAGTGTATCCAATAGTAAAGCTAGGACAAAAAAACGAAACTTGTTGTGTCAAAAAAATATAAATATTTGCAACTAAATATAAATTTAAAAATCATTTCTATATATGAACCTTAAAAAAAATCATATAATACTTCAATAGCGATATTATGTAATATAATATTAACCAAATGGCACCTAAATATAATATATCACCACTCTAATAAAAACATTCCATACAGATCGGAACACATGAACTAATGCATGGCAGAAACATATATGGCAAATGAAGTATTTTTCTGGTATTTTCTGGCAATTTGACCAAATGGACCAAAATTGATACAAATTGAATAATTAGGGTACTAAATTATTAGTTTTTAAAGTCGTGGATTGAAATTAATAAAACCACAATAGTCGCAGGACCAAAAGTGTAATTTACTCTTATGTGTCTTCAATTCATTATTTACAGAGTAATTTATTAACTGAAAGCACATATTATATTAACAGTAGACACATCAGTTTTAAATAAATTAAAGGTTTACCTTGGACCCTTGGCCATGGTATATCAATTTTTGAATTAGTTAACCGCTTAAGAGCAACCACATGATGAGTCTAGGTTTTTTGGTGTGAAAGAGAATGAGTAGGGAAGAGGAAAAATATAAGAAAAAAAAAAAAAGGATGAATGAGTTCCTTCCACTCAACCACACCCCAAATTTACTAATTAGTGATATAGATGGGCAAGATTGGACATGTCTTATATGTCATATACATTCATGGAGGGGCAAATTTCACTGTGAATTGCCCTGGATGACATGACTACGTACAGTAATGATACACGCGTTGCTCAACAAATTTTTTAGAATGTTTAGACCACAAATAGTACCGAGTAGGAAACTTTTCGAGCATGATTCTAGTGTTAAAAAATATAAATATTTGCAACTAAATATAAATTTAAAATCATTTCTATATATGAACCTTAAAAAATCATATAATACTCCAATAGCGATATTATGTAATATTATATTAACCAAATGGCACCCAAATATAATATCGCCACTGTAATAAAAACATTCCATACGGAACACATGAACTAATGCAAAACATATATGGCAAATGAAGTATTTTGTGGTATATGTTCAGAATATCTATAGAATTGATATGATCCTCGAAAGTATAGAAAGATAACAGAATTCAGAATATCTATAGAATTGATCCTCGAAAGATAACACCAAGATATTAATAGCAATGTAAAATAGAGATCAATGAAACTTTTAAAGAATTTTTTTTTTCATTCTTTCCTTTCCTCAAATAATGACTCTATAAGTTTCTTTCAGTCACAAAAAACAAAATCAAAAAAATCAGTGCATCCAATAGTTAAAACTAGACAAAAAAAAAATAAAATAAAATAAAATAAGAAACTAGTATTGTCAAATATAATTTGCAACTAAATATAAATTTAAAATTTTCTATATAACCTTAAAAAAATCATATAATACTCCACCCAATAGCGATATTATAATAATAATATAATATTAACCAAATGGCACCTAAATATAATATCACCATCGAATAAAAACATTCCATACGGAACACATGAACTAATGCAGAACATATATGGCAAATGAAGTATTTTGGTAAATGTTCAGAATATGTATAGAATTGATATGATCCTCGAAAGTATAGAAGATAACAAAATTCAGAATATGCATAGAATTGTTCTTCGAAAGATCTATAACACCAAAATATTATTTCAGTCTTGAGTACTCAAATCCAAGTTGTAGAGAAAATGTGATATTAAGGGAAATGTAAAACAATAGATTGCAATTGTATTCCTTAGCTTCGCAACATAAATTGCAGCAGCCAGCAGAGCAGCTACAAAGACAATACCAAACTATATTAAAAGCAGATCAGACAAATGTAATTCTAAAAATAAGTTTGTAATATGTATAAGAGAAGAGAAGAAAAGAAGGATCGAATTATTCAAACAGTTTGAAGCAATAAGTAAAACAATTCTATCAATCAATATACTGAAGCTGTCAAAGGAATGAATCAAATTGATCTGATCAAATTGGAAAATTTTTATAAGGAGAATATGGAAAGGTAAAGGAATAAAGGGAAAATAATAATGTCAAAACTATACACTATATATATATAGAGAGAGAGAGTAAAGCCTAGCTCCAAGATACACTTAGAGACTTAATGAAAGGCTAATTTAAGGGAGCAACTCTTTGAATATTCACATAACTTATTTGAGAAATCCCGGCCTCATACAAAATTATTATATTCCGCCAAAGTAGTAAAAAAGAGGAAATACGACACATGATCAAGTTTAAACAAAATTAGTGACGTGCAATAAAAGGACAAAATTAAAGTCTACCTCCAAGTGGCAACTTAATTTAATTTGGGATCCAGTGAACATAAAGTTAACTATATATGAAGTTTGTTAATGATGTATATATAGAAAATAATGGATCGGAATTACAAAATATTGTATTCAACCTAACCTAGCTAGCAATATAAAGTTGAGTATGAAGTTTAATAAAATAATACAAATACAAAAGAACCAGAGGATTGGATATAAATGTATGTCTCTCCATCTAAGTTATGCTAAGGACATATATTAAACACTTAAATTAAAGGATCAATCGGACCTCATCTAATTAATTTTCACATAAAATTAAAGCAAGCCTCCTTTGCTTTGCTTCTAGAACCTTATTCCAAAACACTTTAACTCCTCCTGATAGGATAGTGCCTAATTAAGCAATATAATGGTTAGTGTGGGATATGACATTGGACTCACTAATTTTACTCCAAAATGGAATGGAAGCTAAGCATGCAGATGCAGTGAAATAAATAAGTTCAAGTCACATTTCAAATTAACACTCCTTTCCATCTCCACATTTTATTCAATCAATGTTGTTTATCCATTATAGTGCATCGACATGATTTTAGCTTAATCGACATTATTAGCTAGGCG
>NW_017618461.1:7500-10414 GCF_001879475.1 Ipomoea nil | reverse complement strand
GGAACGATGGTGCTACGTTGCGCGGCTTTGCGGACTTTGTGCGAACGAGTGTGCCTACGTTGCGGGCATATGCGGAACGAGCGTGCCTAAGTTGCGGACTCATGCGGAACGAGTGTGCCTAAGTGCCGGACTTGTGCGGAACGAGCGTGCCTAAGTGCCGGACTTGTGCGGAACGAGTGTGCCTACGTTGCGGGCATATGCGGAACGAGTGTGCCTAAGTTGCGGACTCATGCGGAACGAGTGTGCCTAAGTTGCGGACTCATGCGGAACGAGTGTGCCTAAGTAGCGGACTTGTGCGGAACGAGTGTGCCTAAGTATCGGACTTGTGCGGAACGAGCGTGCCTAAGTTGCGGACTTGTGCGGAACGAGCGTGCCTAAGTTGCGGACTTGTGCGGAACGAGCGTGCCTACGTTGCGGGCATATGCGGAACGAGTGTGCCTACGTTGCGGGCATATGCGGAACGAGTGTGCCTAAGTTGCGGACTCATGCGGAACGAGTGCGCCTAAGTTGCGGACAGTTGCGGAACGAGTGTGCCTAAGTAGCGGACAGTTGCGGAACGAGTGTGCCGAAGTTGCGGACTTGTGCGGAACGAGTGTGCCGAAGTAGCGTGCCTACGTTGCGGACTCATGCGGAACGAGTGTGCCTACGTTGCGGGCATATGCGGAACGAGTGTGCCTAAGTTGCGGACTCATGCGGAACGAGTGTGCCTAAGTGCCGGACTTGTGCGGAACGAGTGTGCCTACGTTGCGGGCTCATGCGGAACGAGTGTGCCCAAGTTGCGGACTTATGGGGTACGAGCGTGCCTAAGTTGCGGACTCATGCGGAACGAGTGTGCCTAAGTGCCGGACTTGTGCGGAACGAGTGTGCCTACGTTGCGGGCTCATGCGGAACGAGTGTGCCCAAGTTGCGGACTTATGGGGTACGAGGGTGCCTAAGTTGCGGACTTATGCGGAACGAGGGTGCCTAAGTTGCGGGCTTATGCGCAACGTTGGTGCCTAAGTTGCGGACTCATGCGGTACGAGGGTGCCGAGGTTGCGGAATTATGCGGTACGAGGGTGCCGAGGTTGCGGACTTATGCGGAACGAGGGTGCCGAGGTTGCGGAATTATGCGGTACGAGGGTGCCCAAGTTGCGGAAAGTTGCGGTACGAGGGTGCCCAAGTTGCGGAAAGTTGCGGTACGAGAGTGCCCAAGTTGCGGAAAGTTGCGGTACGAGAGTGCCCAAGTTGCGGAAAGTTGCGGTACGAGGGTGCCCAAGTTGCGGACTTATGCGGAACGAGGGTGCCGAGGTTGCGGACTTATGCGGTACAAGGGTGCCGAGGTTGCGGACTTATGCGGTACGAGGGTGCCGAGGTTGCGGACTTATGCGGTACGAGGGTGCCGAGGTTGCGGACTTGGGATGGCGGGATTATGCGTACGAGGGTGCCGAGGTTGCGGACAGTATGCGGTACGGGTGTGCCGAGGGTTGCGGAAAGTTGCGGTACGGGTGTGCCGAGGTTGCGGAAAGTTGCGGTACGGGTGGGCCGAGGTTGCGGAAAGTTGCGGTACGGGGGTGCCGAGGTTGCGGAAAGTTGCGGTACGGGGGTGCCGAGGTTGCGGAAAGTTGCCGGTACGGGTGGGCCGACGTTGCGGAAAATTGCGGTACGGGTGGGCCGACGTTGCGGAAAATTGCGGTACGGGGGTGCCGAGGTTGCGGAAAGTTGCGGTACGGGTGGGCCGAGGTTGCGGAAAGTTGCGGTACGGGTGGGCCGAGGTTGCGGAAAATTGCGGTACGGGGGTGCCGAGGTTGCGGAAAGTTGCGGTACGAGGGTGCCCAAGTTGCGGACTTATGCGGTACGAGAGTGCCCAAGTTGCGGAAAATTGCGGTACGGGGGTGCCGAGGTTGCGGACTTATGCGGAACGGGTGTGCCGAGGTTGCGGAAAGTTGCGGTACGGGTGTGCTGAGGTTGCGGAAAGTTGCGGTACGAGGGGGTTGCGGAAAGTTGCGACGAGGTTGCGGAAAGTTGCGGTACGAGGGGGAGTTGCGGAAAGTTGCGGTACGAGGTGCCCAAGTTGCGGACTTATGCGGAACGGGGGTGCCGAGGTTGCGGACTTATGCGGAACGAGGGTGCCGAGGTTGCGGACTTATGCGGAACGAGGGCGCCCAAATTGCGCACAGTTGCGGACGGATGCGGAAAATATCACGCAACAGAGGTTTACCCGCCTGCCACCCCAGTACTTTTACGACGGTTCTGTGTTATGCCTTGGCCTATGTCGTTTTACGTCGTTCTCGTGCCAAAATGGCATATACATTTGTTTTAGAGCTTATTGTACTATTTAATTAGTGAGGCAAACGATATGCCATATATTCCTCTCACATTCCCAACAATCCCAAGTACTTGGCTAAGTCAGACAAGGAACTTTGCGGACAGCTGGGCATAAATTTGGACATCGTCGTTTTCAATGAAATAATCATCCAAACGCTTTGAAATTTACCAAGCATTGTTAAAATGCTCTAAACTAAAGGACCATGCAATAACATTTGAAAAAAAATGCACGGAACCACCCGAAATGACCGTGTGATTTACGGGACAAACCGTGTCTACTGCTGTCACTGGGGTTTTTTTTTTTTAACTACTATAGGGGGGGTATGGTAGTTGAGGTGCCGGTCGACTTTTTTCGGAACGTGTTTGGGACGGGCCCCCTCGTCCCGTAGGCCTCGTACGAGTGTTCCCGCCGCTCGTACGTATTATTGGGGACCGGCATAGACCCATCGGAGTCGCAAGGCGGGGCGGCGCACCGGACGGAGACGGACATGCAAAAAAAACATCATTGGCACGTGAATTCGGTCAATCGAGCAAACGTGAATCTGCAATATACCGTCAGTAGGTTTGTGAGTTGCCGAGGCACGTGTCCAATCGTCTAGTAAGCTGTTCG
>NW_017618460.1:0-1429 GCF_001879475.1 Ipomoea nil | reverse complement strand
GAAAGTTGCGGTACGAGGGTGCCCAAGTTGCGGAAAGTTGCGGTACGAGAGTGCCAAGTTGCGGAAAGTTGCGGTACGAGGGTGCCCAAGTTGCGGAAAGTTGCGGTACGAGGGTCCAAGTTGCGGAAAGTTGCGGCGAGAGTGCCAAGTTGCGGAAAGTTTTGCCCAAGTTGCGGAAAGTTGCGGTTACGAGGGTGCCAAGTTGCGGTGCGGAACGAGGGTGCCGAGGTTGCGGACTTATGCGGTACGAGGGTGCCGAGGTTGCGACTTATGCGGTACGGGTGCGAGGTTGCGGACTTATGCGGTACGAGGGTGCCGAGGTTGCGACTTATGCGGTACGAGGGTGCCGAGGTTGCGGACTTATGCGGTACGGGTGCGAGGTTGCGGAAAGTTGTACGGTGTGCCGAGGTTGCGGAAAGTTGCGGTACGGGTGTGCCGAGGTTGCGGAAAGTTGCGGTACGGGTGGCGAGTTGCGGAAAGTTGCGGTACGGGGTGCGAGGTTGCGGAAAGTTGCGGTACGGGGTGCCGAGGTTGCGGAAAGTTGCGGTACGGGTGGGCCGACGTTGCGGAAAATTGCGGTACGGGTGGGCCGACGTTGCGGAAAAATTGCGGACGTGCCGAGGTTGCGGAAAGTTGCGGTACGGGTAGAGGTTGCGGAAAGTTGCGGTACGGGTGGGCCGAGGTTGCGGAAAATTGCGGTACGGGGGTGCCGAGGTTGCGGAAAGTTGCGGTACGAGGGTGCCCAAGTTGCGGACTTATGCGGTACGAGAGTGCCCAAGTTGCGGAAAATTGCGGTACGGGGGTGCGAGGTTGCGGACTTTATGCGGAACGGGTGTGCCGAGGTTGCGGAAAGTTGCGGTACGGGTGTGCGAGGTTGCGGAAAGTTGCGGTACGAGGTGCCGAGGTTGCGGAAAGTTGCGGTACGAGGGTGCCGAGGTTGCGGAAAGTTGCGGTACGAGGTGCCCAAGTTGCGGATGCGGAACTTATGCGGAACGAGGGTGCCGAGGTTGCGGACTTATGCGGAACGAGGGCGCCCCAAATTGCGCACAGTTGCGGACGGATGCGCGAAAATATCACGCAACAGAGGTTTACCCGCCTGCCACCCCAGTACTTTTACGACGGTTCTGTGTTATGCCTTGGCCTATGTCGTTTTACGTCGTTCTCGTGCCAAAATGGCATATACATTTGTTTTAGAGCTTATTGTACTATTTAATTAGTGAGGCAAACGATATGCCATATATTCCTCTCACATTCCCAACAATCCCAAGTACTTGGCTAAGTCAGACAAGGAACTTTGCGGACAGCTGGGCATAAATTTGGACATCGTCGTTTTCAATGAAATAATCATCCAAACGCTTTTTGAATTTACCAAGCATTGTTTAAAATGCTCTTAACTAAAGGACCATGCAATAACATTTGAAAAAAAATG
>NW_017618459.1:5000-8096 GCF_001879475.1 Ipomoea nil | reverse complement strand
AGCTTACTAGACGATTGGACACGTGCCTCGGCAACTCACAACCTACTGACGGTATATTGCAGATTCACGTTTGCTCGATTGACCGAATTCACGTGCCAATGATGTTTTTTTTGCATGTCCGTCTCCGTCCGGTGCGCCGCCCCGCCTTGCGACTCCGATGGGTCTATGCCGGTCCCCAATAATACGTACGAGCGGCGGGAACACTCGTACGAGGCCTACGGGACGAGGGGCCCGTCCCAACACGTTCCGAAAAAAGTCGACCGGCACCTCAACTACCATACCCCCCCTATAGTAGTTAAAAAAAAAAAACCCAGTGACAGCAGTAGACACGGTTTGTCCCGTAAATCACACGGTCATTTCGGGTGGTTCCGTGCATTTTTTTTCAAATGTTATTGCATGGTCCTTTAGTTTAGAGCATTTTAACAATGCTTGGTAAATTTCAAAGCGTTTGGATGATTATTTCATTGAAAACGACGATGTCCAAATTTATGCCCAGCTGTCCGCAAAGTTCCTTGTCTGATTAGCCAAGTACTTGGGATTGTTTGGGAATGTGAGAGGAATATATGGCATATCGTTTGCCTCACTAATTAAATAGTACAATAAGCTCTAAAACAAATGTATATGCCATTTTGGCACCGAGAACGACGTAAAACGACATAGGCCAAGGCATAACACAGAACCGTCGTAAAAGTACTGGGGTGGCAGGCGGGTAAACCTCTGTTGCGTGATATTTTCCGCATCCGTCCGCAACTGTGCGCAATTTGGGCGCCCTCGTTCCGCATAAGTCCGCAACCTCGGCACCCTCGTTCCGCATAAGTCCGCAACCTCGGCACCCCCGTTCCGCATAAGTCCGCAACTTGGGCACCCTCGTACCGCAACTTTCCGCAACCTCGGCACCCTCGTACCGCAACTTTCCGCAACCTCGGCACCCTCGTACCGCAACTTTCCGCAACCTCAGCACACCCGTACCGCAACTTTCCGCAACCTCGGCACACCCGTTCCGCATAAGTCCGCAACCTCGGCACCCCCGTACCGCAATTTTCCGCAACTTGGGCACTCTCGTACCGCATAAGTCCGCAACTTGGGCACCCTCGTACCGCAACTTTCCGCAACCTCGGCACCCCCGTACCGCAATTTTCCGCAACCTCGGCCCACCCGTACCGCAACTTTCCGCAACCTCGGCCCACCCGTACCGCAACTTTCCGCAACCTCGGCACCCCCGTACCGCAATTTTCCGCAACGTCGGCCCACCCGTACCGCAATTTTCCGCAACGTCGGCCCACCCGTACCGCAACTTTCCGCAACCTCGGCACCCCCGTACCGCAACTTTCCGCAACCTCGGCACCCCCGTACCGCAACTTTCCGCAACCTCGGCCCACCCGTACCGCAACTTTCCGCAACCTCGGCACACCCGTACCGCAACTTTCCGCAACCTCGGCACACCCGTACCGCAACTTTCCGCAACCTCGGCACACCTCGTACCGCATAAGCTTCCGCAACCTCGGCACCCTCGTACCGCATAAGTCCGCAACCTCGGCACCCGCATAAGTCCGTACCGCATAAGTCCGCAACCTCGGCACCCTCGTACCGCATAAGTCCGCAACCTCGGCACCCTCGTACCGCATAAGTCCGCAACCTCGGCACCCTCGTACCGCATAAGTCCGCAACCTCGGCACCCTCGTTCCGCATAAGTCCGCAACTTGGGCACCCTCGTACCGCAACTTTCCGCAACTTGGGCACTCTCGTACCGCAACTTTCCGCAACTTGGGCACTCTCGTACCGCAACTTTCCGCAACTTGGGCACCCTCGTACCGCAACTTTCCGCAACTTGGGCACCCTCGTACCGCAACTTTCCGCAACTTGGGCACTCTCGTACCGCAACTTTCCGCAACTTGGGCACCCTCGTACCGCAACTTTCCGCAACTTGGGCACCCTCGTACTGCAACTTTCCGCAACTTGGGCACCCTCGTACCGCATAATTCCGCAACCTCGGCACCCTCGTTCCGCATAAGTCCGCAACCTCGGCACCCTCGTACCGCATAATTCCGCAACCTCGGCACCCTCGTACCGCATGAGTCCGCAACTTAGGCACCAACGTTGCGCATGAGTCCGCAACTTAGGCACCAACGTTGCGCATGAGTCCGCAACTTAGGCACCAACGTTGCGCATGAGTCCGCAACTTAGGCACCCTCGTTCCGCATGAGTCCGCAACTTAGGCACCCTCGTACCCCATAAGTCCGCAACTTGGGCACACTCGTTCCGCATGAGCCCGCAACGTAGGCACACTCGTTCCGCACAAGTCCGGCACTTAGGCACACTCGTTCCGCATGAGTCCGCAACTTAGGCACGCTCGTTCCGCATAAGTCCGCAACGTAGGCACACTCGTTCCGCATATGCCCGCAACGTAGGCACACTCGTTCCGCATATGCCCGCAACGTAGGCACACTCGTTCCGCATATGCCCGCAACGTAGGCACACTCGTTCCGCATAAGTCCGCAACCTCGGCACCCTCGTACCGCATAAGTCCGCAACCTCGGCACCCTCGTACCGCATAATTCCGCAACCTCGGCACCCTCGTACCGCATGAGTCCGCAACTTAGGCACCAACGTTGCGCATAAGCCCGCAACTTAGGCACCCTCGTTCCGCATAAGTCCGCAACTTAGGCACCCTCGTACCCCATAAGTCCGCAACTTGGGCACACTCGTTCCGCATGAGCCCGCAACGTAGGCACACTCGTTCCGCACAAGTCCGGCACTTAGGCACACTCGTTCCGCATGAGTCCGCAACTTAGGCACGCTCGTACCCCATAAGTCCGCAACTTGGGCACACTCGTTCCGCATGAGCCCGCAACGTAGGCACACTCGTTCCGCACAAGTCCGGCACTTAGGCACACTCGTTCCGCATGAGTCCGCAACTTAGGCACACTCGTTCCGCATATGCCCGCAACGTAGGCACACTCGTTCCGCATGAGTCCGCAACGTAGGCACGCTACTTCGGCACACTCGTTCCGCACAAGTCCGCAACTTCGGCACACTCGTTCCGCAACTGTCCGCTACTTAGGCACACTCGTTCCGCAACTGTCCGCAACTTAGGCG
>NW_017618458.1:203269-269671 GCF_001879475.1 Ipomoea nil | reverse complement strand
TGCAAAGCGCACATGACGAGCAGATGTAGATCTTTGCCATTAGTTAGGTTCATGGCATCTATAACCCCTAATGGAGCGATCGGGTGTTAAGAAAACAGCAGGTGCCGACGTAGAAATTGTTTACCCTTTTTCAGACGCAGGTGGTCAAAGAAGTGTTCCACAAGTGCCACCTGCACTACCATGGGCTACTAGCCCGGTGTTGACGAGCAGTTGCATGTTGCGCCCGCTGTGGCGTCATCCGGGCCTATACACCCGGTGAGCCCGGCTAGCCTGGTACCACTTGCCCGGGACATATCGCCATTGGCCTTAGAAGGGCCCAAATGAAAACGACCCACTCGCACCGCACCCCAGGAACGAGATCATGGTATGCGGTTACGGCACATGACATGGGGCACGCGACGAGCAATTTCATGCTCTAAGTGCTGTAACTGACCCGACCTAGGCATCCACAGTGGCATGAAGCCATGGACCAGGAGTTTAATGCACTCTTGCATAATAGCACACGGGTTTTGGTACCTGCTGAACCACACATGAATGTGATTGGCTGCAAGTGGGTGTTCCGCACCAAACGCCAAGCTGATGGTTCAGTGAGCGCTATAAGGCTCGGCTTGTCGCGAAAGGGTTCAACCAGGTAGCGGGCGAAGACTTCTTTGACACTTTTAGCCCTATAGTCAAGCCGACTACAGTACAACTTCTCTTTTCTCTGGATGTGTCCCATAGTTGGACGATGCGGGCAGTTAGATGTCCACAATGCCTTTCTCAATGGGCAATTGGCCGAAACAGTGTACATGAAACAACACCCGACTATGAGGATCCGGTACATCCAGATCACGTGTGCCATCTGCAGCGGTCTCTATACGGTCTCAAACAAGCTCCATAGGCTTGGTTCAAGAGTACATGATTTCTTACTATCTCCAGGTTTTATGCCGTCCAAGACCGATGTCAGCCTATTCCACTACTCTGCCGGTTCGTCTAAGGTTTACTTACTTTTGTACGTTGACGACATTATCATGATGGGGAATGACCCGCCTCTTATTTCTACTCTATGGCATCGGCTTTCTACCGCGTTCAAGATCCATGACCTAGGCTCCCTCTGGGTTCTTTCTCGGGATTGAAATACTACAGGTTGAAGCTGGGATTATGCTGTCTCAGCGGCATTATATGAAGGATATCCTAAATCGTGCCGGTATGACTGACTGCAAACCTTTGGCAACTCCAGCTGCTGTCACGCAATCAGTTTCCCCATCGGATCAGCCACATGATAATCCGACTCAATACAGGCGCATTGTGGGCGCTCTACAGTACCTCACTATCACCAGCCCGGATCTCTCTTATGCTGTGAATCGGCTCTGTCAGTTCATGCACTCGCCGACAGTTGATCATTGGGGTCTCCTGAAACGAGTCGTTCGGTATATCAAGGGTACACTGGAGTACGGTCTGCAAATCACAGTCTCTGCTTCCTCAGCTATTCACGCTTTCTCTGACTCCGATTGGGCTGGTTGTCCGCTAGATAGGAAAAACACGAGTGGGTATGCTGTCTTCTTGGGGTCCAATCTCGTCTCTTGGCTATCTCGAAAACAGCGCACTTTTGCACGCTCGTCCACCGAGGCCGAATACAAGGCCCTAGCGTTGTCTCCGCTGAAGTCACATGGGTTGTCTCGTTACTTCGAGAACTTGGTCTACACACTGGAGAAGCGTCCACTCTCTAGTGTGATAATCTGGGCGCTACCTACCTTTGCAATAATCCTGTGTTTCACGCCAGAACCAAGCATGTGGAAATTGACTTTCATTTCGTTCGAGACAAGGTTGCGTCAGGGGACTTGGTTGTTAACTTCGTATCAACAAAGAATCAGCTAGCAGACATCTTCACCAAACCCTTGTCAGGTCCACGGTTTACTGCTCTACGTGACAAGCTCAATGTGGTGTCTCACCAACCTTGTGTTTGAGGGGGAGTGTTAGTTATATATATATTATTATTATTCTTATTATTGTAATATGTTAGTCAATAATGTAACAGGTGATTAAGTCTTTAGTCATCCTATTAGATAGGAGACTCTTACGAGAGTTTTTTAGCCTTTTGTATTGTATTCCTGTCATTCCAGTTTGAATTGAATATTGAACGCTTATCTCATCTCCAACACTCAACTCTGAAGAAGAAGTTGATAGAAGTGGAGTAAACTCTAAGAGTTGAAAAACCTTCCAAGTAGCTGTCCGACTTAGTGATCAAAGAAACTAGCTTGAGTAGTTTATACTAGGAGTGATAGTGCAAACCCTTTCAGGAGTTGTGAAAGAAGAGTGGAGTAGACTTTGTTAATAGCGGAACCACTATAAAAATCTCTCTCTCTATCTCCCTTTACTTTCGCATAACTATCTATCTGTGATTGCATGCATACTGGTCATAACCTAATCTTTCGGAAAGAAATCGTGTAAAGTTCATTCCAAAACGTAGATCGATACAATTTCCGCTGCGCATAACCCGAAAGGAGTTATATCTGAAAAATTGATTAGAGTCTATTCAACCCCCCTCCCCTCTAGACTCTCTTTCGACCCTACCGGATCAATATAACTCGGTGGACCAAAAATTCAATTTTCCCTATTATTATTATTATTATTATTATTATTATTATTATTATTTATTATTATTATTATCATTATCATTATCATTATCATTATCATTATCATTATCATTATCATTATCATTATCATTATCATTATCATTATTATTTAATTTGGTTGGGGAGTAGCCACATCATCCTTAATCAGTTAAAATTATATATTAAGCAGTTTATATTGATCACATAAAGTTTTAGACATATAAGTTGTGATTAATTGTATGTAATATGATGGAATTTATCCCTAGGCAATTTTGTTATATTTGTATGATTAATTATGATGAAATACTAAACTATGGTCATAATTTAGCCCACATGCAATTATGTATCGGAATATAGTTTAGTAATTTTATCAGTGATGATAGAAAGAAATCAATTTTATTTACTTTATGGTTCTTTGTAAATAATTTCCATCTCTATCATAAAGTTTAATTTTGTGATGTAAACTTTAGATTATATTTCTTAATTTGCCTACATGGATTAGAAAAGGAACATGATATTTTAAAGTTTTATCATAATAGTTGAAATGAATCTTATTGAATAAAACTTTAGCGTACAGACAAGTTTTATGTCACGTGATTCTTCAACTCATTTGATAATTGTTTCATCATAAAATTTCAGTTGGATCTAAATGAGTTTTATGTCACTAGATTCTTTTGTCCATTTAGTAATTGAGATAAAATTTTATCATAAGGATTTAATTGGATTTAATAGAATTAAAATTTTAGCCAAATGCAAGTTTACCACCTTCCCAAAATTTACCACCTTTCCAAAATTTACCACCTTTATTAATTGTTTCACGAAACTTACTTGGTTATTTGGACCAACTATAGTATTAAGTTATGTAATATGATATACCTCTTTGGATTCCAAGGATTAAGTGTATCTTTTGTGCCAAATTCTAACTTGGTTTTAAAAGTTGTATTTTATTATTTTAGTTAGACTATAATTGGAACCAAATATTGATTATTTAGTATGCCCAACTAATGGTGAGGAATTATATCTTCATTATTTAGTTGGTCAAATCAATTATGAGAGCGCCCTGCGCGCGCACACACACACACACACACACATATATATCATTAACTTCCGCCAAAAAATATCTTAATCTTGTATTTGTTCATATAAATTCATATAAGTTCAAATTATTAAACATTATGGTTGTGCAACATATCTATGAAAATGTTGTAACAATATTAAAGAGTTTATTAGAACAAAAAAAAAACATTTAACTTGTGGTGCACCGTTATTTAAATAAATTCTTTAATATTTAATAGAATCTTTAGTTTCTTCAAAATTGATCGTGGGCCATTTTGGGTTTGTAAGGCTCATGACAATTTTGCGAGACATAAAAGTAAACATAAAGGCAATTTATATCCTACACCACGGCGCGCGTTGCACTATGCGCCCAGATGCAAAACGACGTCGTTTTAATTTTTTTTTTTTTGAAATTTCCCGCCCCAGTGAATGGCAGTAGTTTTCTCTTTAAAAAAAAACCCGATGTTCAAGAATGTACATAATGTTATACTAGAATACACATAATTGTATACATGAATGTACATAATTATATAACAAAATATACATACTCTTTTTAAAAGAAAATACACATAATCTAACATAATACATAATAAACATAAACTTTTAACATAATACACATCAACTATTAACATAATACACACAAATTTTCTGATTCGGATGTACATAATTGTATAAAAAGAATCTACATAATTATATAAAAAATGTACAAAACTGTATGAACCAATACACATAACTGTGTGAACAAATACACATAACTGTGTGAACAAATACACATAATCCCAGCAACTTCCTACCGCGCCTCCCAAAACGACCCCAAAACGACGTCGATTTGGGAGGCGCGCGGCGCACAGTGCTATGTGCCGCCGTGGTGTAGGGTATAACGATTGGACTCATAATGTTCAGTTCATTTTGAGATGGACCTGAGAAGTTATGATGTATGTCTAACATTTCAAATTTATGGACTCTAATGATGTATGTCTAACATTTCAAATTTATGAACTTAAGAGTTTTGGTCTGTTCTCTAAGTTGTTGGAATGCTTCTATGACTAATTTTCACTATTTTAATGAGTGGGAGTGACAGACGTGTCAACTCCAAACTCTTATTCGATTCGATTCGGTTCAGTTTTTAAAGTGACATAAATTCAGTTAGGTTCGTTTTTAAAGGGACATATAAACACATTTACAATTTCACTGAACTTGATCCTCATTAATTTCAATCATTATTGTATGGACCATGGTCCACACAACTTGTGTGGAACATTTTTTATCTACTGTAAAATAATGTACATTCAGTACAAAAATAATGTACATTGTATTTAGGAGATGTACATTATTTTTGTTCTGAGTGTACATTATATTGTGTAATATACATTTAGTACAAAAATAATGTACATTTAGTATATTAAAAATGTACTTTTTGTTATGGTCAGCATAACATTGTGTGTACCATGGTCCACACAATAATTTGCCCATTAAATTAGGAGCAAATTAATTTCCATTCATAATTTAATAATACCGAACCACAGCACATTATGTACATGGATTACAAGAATGTAGCAACGTCGCTCAATCCATATGATCGAATGAGTTGTTCATATTGACCTTCATCAAGTCGGTCAAAATGGAGTCGGCCGCGACGCTGTAAACCTCCACCTGCTTACACGATACCATAACATATTGGTCCTCAACTTTGAGGGTTCCAAGCTTTGCCATACACCCGGCGACACCGTCAATGGAGGTCAGAAGACATTCACTAGCGACTTCGCTGGAGCCCACCTCGGTCAAAGAGGCGGGGTTTTTAAGGATGCTGGCGGCCACACTGAGTTGCAAGGCCGTGCTGCCCAAGAGCGTTGCGCAGTCGGCGTAGGCCGTCTTCACGGCGGGGATCCTCGCGACCTTGTTCATCGCGTACTTGCGCGTCCGCTCCGCGTTGTCCAATCCCGACTGGGCGATCGCAGCGGCAATCGCCAATGGCTCTTGAGATGCCGACACGACTAAGGGGTTTTTGGAGAGGTGGTCGAGGCAGAACTCGTGGTCGGCGGTATTGTTGCAGGCTTTTGGATTAGCGTGACGTTTAAAGGAGAGGCTGTGGATGGTGAACCCATCGTCAGGAAACATAAAAGACTGCCAATCACAAGGGAAACCATAACATTGGTTAAAGAATCCATGTTGGGAAGAAAGGGTACAATAATTATATTATTGTGTGTTTATTTTATTAAAGACTGTACTGTGCCCTTCCAAGCTAGACAATATAATGTTTCCTCGATGTTGGCTTGAGGGAAATGGAGTTGAGCAATGCATTATATAGATGGTCTTGGAGGGTATTGGGATAGAGATTACAACAATAATTTATGGTTGCACTTTCGTTTAGGGACTATGTGCCATTCCCCGCTTAAATAGCAATAGAAATGATTAAATGGTTAATGGCTAATATAAGGTTGAGGACTACTTGACTTGGCTTACCTGTAAACACACTTCTTATACTATTCTAATTGTTTCGTATGATTATGGGCAAATTATTGTATGGACCATGGTCCAAACAATGTTACGTGGACCATAACAAAAAGTACATTTTTAATATACTAAATGTACATTATTTTTGTACTGAATATATATTATAAAATATAATGTACACTCAGAACAAAAATAATGTACATCCCCTGAATATAATGTACATTATTTTTGTACTGAATATAGATTATTTTTGTACTGAATGTACATTATTTTACAGTAGACAAAATATGGTCCACACAACTTGTGTGGACCATGGTCCACATAATAATGATTGATGATTATGCCACTTGAAAAGTTAAATAATGTTGCCCAAGGGGCGGTGTATGCGTTCAAATTCAGCCCAAAGCCCACAGATGATAAAAGGTTTAGATTGGAACCCTTGTGTGCACTGTGCACATGAAAAGTAGGATCTGACTGGCCTGGTGGGCTGATTACACGATCGGGATTGGATTCCTTGTGGGTAAATGAAGAATAAGACTCACGATTTACCTCTATAGTGACTTTAGGGGCCGGGGTCCTGTGGATTTTAGATTAGTTCGTCGAGCTCGAGCGGCAGTAGCGACGACAGCGACAACGCATCTACCAGCGGCCGCGAGTCCTCGCCGATCACGATCGGGAAACACCCACTTGGACGATCGGGTCCGGTTCTGAAGCTCACGTATCGCCCCGCGTTCAAGAAGCTTCGCACGATACGGCCGACGAAGGGCCATCCCACTCGGCGCCTGAAGAGATCGAATTCGTCTTCCTCAACAGTGAAAGCGTCGAGCAGCAAGAATGCTTACTGGGCCCACGAAGCAGCGGAAATCTCGGCCACACTAAACAATCGGGTGAGGTTCGATACCTGCAGGAGCCTTGGGGGAATTAAAGAACGGCACCAGGGGAAATGGATTGGGATGCACTTCGACTCCTTAAGAGCCCCGATCACCTTCCCCTTTTCCCCCCTCTTGACCGCGTTCTTGGGCTATTACCGGGTGTTGGCGGTCCAGATATGCCCGAACGCCTATTGGATACTGGCATGCTTCCCGCATATATGTGCTCGGCACAATTCCATGTGTACGATGGAGCTCTTCAACTATATTTACATAGTTAAACCCTTTCCAGCCCTATACGGTGGTGGATACCTGATGATTCAATCCCGAGACCACCTATGCTCGATCGCCAACCTTCCCGGAAACAACCGAGGATGGAAGAACAGAATCTTTTCGGTCTAATACGACCCTTGGATCCTGCCGGTCGACCGAACGTGGGGGACACATTACAGGAAACAAGTACAATCACCAGCCACCCGAGCCCTTCGAGAAGCAACCTTCCGCATTTCTTGCGAGTTTCACAAGTACAAGATCTTTCGATCGAGAGAGCCGTACGAGAATGCCCGATTGCCGCCTCCCCAATATGACTTAGAACTGAAGTACACGCCACGACCGCTTTCGGTGTCGATCGCCGTAGCGGCCCCTCAAGCCGAGCCGACCGTCGAAGGTCTACCACCCGTTACACTTCCTCGGCCTTTTTACACCGACTAACAATGATCTAATGTTGTGTGTTATTTTTTGTTGAAGGAATGGGTCCAGCTCGTGGTTTTCCGACCGTCAGTGCTCCTCGAGCCCACTGAGCCAAACTGACGCTTGGGGGAAAAGGAAACTGCCACTGCTCCACCGGCCGGTCAAGAGGTCGGTGACGCCTCCATCCCGATTACGCGTCCCTTGGCCGCTTCCACGACCACCTCCGATGGGGTTCTGCTCGCAGACGCCGCGGCCGACCCGTTGGCCCCCCCGAGCTCCCGGACGGAAGGGAAAAGAGAAAGCGTCAGGGAAGGACGCAGAAGAGGCGGGCTCTCTTAAGCATCACCGAAGGCAAAGCCCCCGGCCGAAGTCGTCCCGAACGGCGGACAGACGGGCAGGGAGTTGTCCCTCTTCGCGAGGATCAACAATCTCCAACCGATCGGGGAGGACATAACCGGATGGACGCCGACCCAGATGGCTGAGAAGGGGCACGAGACTTAGTCGAGGTTTGTTAAGACTATATTTTAAATTTAGACCATTTTCGAGCCGATCGATTAGCTTAACATCATTTTCTTGCAGGCCTCGCGAGCACTCCTCGGCCTTCAGTATCGGGTGTTGCTGGCCAATGAAGCCCCTCCTTAAAGCGAGTCGCCGAGCGCCGTGCCAAGGAAATCCCCGACCTTCAGAAGGAACTAAAAACCGCTAAGGAGGCTCAAGCGGCGGCCGAGAAGGAGGCGCGTATCGCCCGAACAGAAGCGGGCGAGCTGAAGACCCGACTGGGCAACCTGGATGGCCTGGCCAAGTTTTTATGCCGTGACGAACCCTCAGCTAACAAGTCCTTCCGAGCCCTCATGAAGAACAAGCTCGGGGAAGAAAAGGTCTAGACCTTCGGCCATTGGGCCTACGCGTCCGGTCAACGGGCGATGCGGGACGAGACCCGAACTATAATGGAGGAGGTCTTCGAGGGCGAGGATCTGAAAGAAGTGTTGACCACTCTTCCGGACAAGATCCCCGACCCCGGGCCCACGCCCTTTACCGAGTCATCCGCGTCGGGATCTGAAGCTGAGCCAGCTGCGGGAGAACAAGCTGGAGGGAAGGCCGCGTGATTGACGACCGGCCGACCCTAGGGCCTTGCATCGTTTTTTAATTAAATGGATCGACCGATTGTTCATTGCATATCGCTCTTCTATTTTTCGCATATATAAGCTTTTGTCTCGTTTTCACATTTTATGCGTGTTCGCTATGCTTGTTTAAACTTAGCATTTTATGCTTGCTCGTTACACGTGTTCAAACTTAACATTTTATGCTTATTCATTACGCGTGTTTAGATTTGACCCTTACCCCTAGCCCCCACACTACCGGACATACGAGGGACGAGTGAGTGCGACAGTGGTTAAAAGGTTAGTTAGCGTTAGGATCGATCAGGTGTATACCGCTTGACATGTCTTATCCGGTCGACGTCGTAGTACGACTGTTCGCCGGACATGAGACCTATCCGTCGAGTATTGTGAACTGCTCGGGTGAAATGTGAGCGACTTTTAAAGTCGTTGGGTTTTAACCCTTATCGGTCCGTGCCGAACGGGGCCTTTACCCTCATCGATTATAAGCGGATAATGGATCCCGGTTTTATCAGGCAAGTTTTAGCGACATTTCGGTCGTTGTTGCCGAGTCTTGAGAGTTGCAAGTCTTTTGAATCACGCTGAAGATCGAACTCTGGAATCGATTTGACAACCAACACACTATTTACAAATTACGGTAATCAACCTCGCCCCCGTGCGCAGACGAGCAAGCACTCAACGATCGATTATACATAACTAAGCCCCGTACGCAGACGGTTTGAACACTTAAACATTCACTTGTACATGAAAAAAGATGGGCGTACCCACTCGCAGGTTAAGCACCACCCCATCTGAACAAAACATCAACGTTACTGGCGAAATAACACTAAATTTTCCGAGTTCCACGTTCCGTCGATCGACCTCCCAGTAGTTGTTTCAAAAAGGTAAGTGCCCGGGCGAACGATCGATGTGATCACATACGGTCCTTCCCAATTTTGGGCCAACTTGCCTCCTTCAAGGGGTTAGCTTGCTTCCCGTCGTCGTAACACATAATCCCCGACCTGGAAGTAGCGTGGTAGGACCCGGACATCCTTGGTGCCCTTGACTCTCTGTTGATACTCGGCCATTCGTTTAGCAACGATCTCCCTTTTTTCTTCCATGCTATCTAGGTCCACGGCTAGAGAGTGTTTGTTATCCATTGCATCGTAAGACCGCTCCCTGACCGTCGGGATCCAAGCTTCGATTGGCAACCGAGCCTCAGCGCCATAAACTAATGCAAAAGGAGTTTCTCTTGTTGCCTCTCTGGGCGTTGTACGATATGTCCAAAGTACAAACGGGAGCTCTTCGGCCCAGCTACGACCGGCTGAATGTAATTTTTTCTTTAATCCCTCTAGGATGATTCGATTGACATTCTCCACTTGACCATTCCCCTGAGGGTAAGCCACCGATGATCGGATCGAGGTTGTCCCAATCGTCACCAAGAAGTTTTGGAAATACCGACCCACAAATTGCCGGTCGTTATCACTTATCAGTTGTACAGGGACGCCGAATCTAGAAACGACATTTCGCTATATGAAACGAGCGCACTGTTGGGATGTGATCGTGGCCAAGGGCTCAGCCTCAATCCACTTGGAAAAGTAATCTATAGCGACGATGACAAAACGCCGACGTCCATATAGCTACGGGAAGGGCCCTAAAATATCCACCCCTCACCGAGCGAATGGAATTGCAGTCGTGACCGGCTGGTAGAATGTTGCAGGACGACCGGGCATCCGGGCATAGAGCTGGCACGTCTCACAGCCTTTAGCGAGCTTCTCACAGTCTAATTGTATAGACGGCCAGTAATATCCGATCACCATTATGCGACGAGCCAGCGACCGCCCTCCTTGATGCGATGAACAGAGACCCGAATGTAGCTCGTTCATAACCAACTCCTGATGGGCATATTTTACACTCATATTTTAGTTACATCTTTATAATATTTTTATATTAATTATTTAATATTATCTAATAATTAGTTCTTTTTATATACATAGTATAATCTATTCTTATACTATATATAATATATATAATATATAATTTATAAGAGTACATACTACGTACTTAATACTATATATATATAATATACATTATAATATATAATATAATATATATAATATAGAATGCATTATAGTATACATATAATGCGTACTACATTATAATTACTTATATATATATATATATATATATATATATATATATATATATATATATATATATATTATAAATCTAAACTTTACAATTGATTTTTTCTTTTTTGTACAGGCATGCATCATAATAACATGGCTGGAATTGTGGAAGACTCAGGCATAAGGCAAAATAATAGGAAAAATGAGTGGTAGAAAATGATTGGGAAAATATATAAATAGTTAAGGTTTTCTATTGTAAAATGTTCATTCTTCCCCTCTCGATTATTCTTTAAAGTTGTTACCAATGTCCATTCGTGGCTAATTTCTTCTAGCTTGGCTTAGTGAATTGATGCCCCGGAATTGATTATGCTGTAAGATTATTTATTTATTTTTATTATATATGTTTCTATGCATTTGAGTATTAAATATTCTGCTAAAATTATTTGAATAGTTGTATCATTTAATTGCTAGGGAGGCCTACTAGTTATTTATTTGATATAATTATTTGCTATATTAGATAATATTGTGCTACAAATTATTCTAATATTCAGTAGCAACTGAGGTTAATTATTGACGGCTTAGTGATAATTGGTCTCGGGTAGAATATTTTCCTAAATTAAATGCAACCGCTTGTGCTTGTGTTATTTAGTTTGTCGGTTTTCCTAGTTCCTATTGCTGCTATTAAATTAAATCTATAGCGCTTGTCTTAGATTATTTAGTAGTTAGGGGTAATTAAACCGCTTGTGCTTTATTTACCTACAACTAAGGGAAAACAGAAACGAAATAATTTCACGACAAATATTCAATTGCATATTAATTACTTTATTAATCAATGATCAGTGTTGAATTCCGGTGGTGGATCTTTACTAACCAAGGTCTCCTATTATAAGTGTTTTCGATATATTATTTTCATTGCTCTATTCGTTCAATTAAATTTCTTGTTTATTTAAATTCTCTTTTATTTTATCTTTATTCTCGATATATTCCAAACCCCCCTACCTTTAATTTGAGCATAAAAGTTAAACTAGTTACTCCTCGTGGGATCGATCCTTACTCCCGCTACTACGTTTGTAAGGTTTTAATTTGGAAGCCTACGACAGCTCACCAAATTTTGGCGCCGTTGCCGGGGATACGACAGCTCACCAACTCCGCTTCGAAAGAATTGAGGCACCGCATCAAGGGACCACCATACGATCATCGGTATAAATGGCCTTCTAATTTGGCTTTCCGAGCGCGCTGTGGGTCGTCCGGGAGACGGGCATGCTGTAAATATTCCATCAAATCAGAAATCCAAATCTCTTCGACCGGTTGAACAGGGATGACCTGCAGCCAATGGATGCTGTGCCTTGGAATCATTAAGATCCGAGCAATCTTAGACATGTGCTCGGGGGCATCTTGTGCTAACTTTAACAAGATATCTGCATCAGCGTTATCTAAACGGGGAACGTGCTGAACAACATACGCTCGGAATAGGTTAAGTTTTTCCATTACTAGATCCCGATAAGCTTGGAGTCGCTCACCGTTAACCTCATATTCCCCGAGTACTTGTCCGACCACCAGGGCGGAATCTGTTTGCGCTCGGATGTAGTCAGCCCCCAGGTCCCAAGCGCATTGTAACCCGTTGATGAACGCTTCATATTCTGCCTCGTTATTGGTGGGGGCGAACTGGTACATCAGGGCGTAATAAACTTTAAAGCCTTCCGGGCTTGTGACTACTACTATTCCGCCCGCTCCCATCTTGCTTCTCGATCCGTCAGTGGCCAATGTCCACCAGGCTGCTTCGGGGTCTTCCAAATCTTGAGTGCCCTCCTAATCTGTTCGGCATGCCCAGATAAACATCCAATTCTTCCCCTGGTTCGGGTTTGGATAACACGATCGAGGACATCAAGTAATTTTTCAAGTCCGTGAAGGCCGATTGACACTAATCGTCCCAAGTAAACCCATTGACCTTTCGCAACACCTTGAAGAAAGGCAGAGCCCGTTCTGCTAGTTTGGAGAGGAATCTGCTCAAAGCTGCTAACCTACCGGTTAACTAATGCACTTCTCGGACGGTCATGGGCGGCTGCATGTCAAGGATCGCTTTTACTTTGGCCGGATTGGGCTCAATCCCTCGCTTAGTCATCATATAGCCCAAAAACTTTCCCGTTTGAACTACAAATGTACACTTAGTAGGGTTTAGACGTAACTGATACGTGCGCGTGATCTGAAAACACTATCGGAGATCCCGTGTATGATCCGCTCGGTCCCGACTCTTAACAAGCATATCGTCAATGTAGGCCTCCATGGTTCGGCCCAACAGGTCTTCAAACAGCATGTTGATCATTCGTTGGCATGTGGCTCCTGCGTTTCGCAGACCGAACGGCATAACTCGGTAACAATACAAACCATTGGGCATGACGAACAATGTTTTACTCTCATCCTCATGACTCACAATGATCTGGTGGTAGCCTTTAAAGGCATCCATAAAGCTCATCAATTCCGCCCCGGCCGTCTCATCCACCATCTGATGAATGCTCGTTAACGGATAGGGGTCCAGAAGGCACGCTTTATTTAAGTCAGTGAAATCGATGCATATCATCCAAGATGGTTGTGACACCCCGTAATCCAAAATTCAATTAAGGGATTAATTAAGTAATTAATCCTAAACCAATTGGTAATTTAATTCCTGAAATTCAATAGTCGGGGACTAGTCAACCCAAAGTCAAGTGTTGTACCTAAAGCTTTGTGAATAGTTCCCTTGTTCCCTTACACATTTCATCTTAGTAAGGGTAAATAAGACATTTACCTTGTAATAGTCTTCCAAGCTAACCTAAGATACACATTTCATTTCTGTCAAACACTCTCCAAAATCATAAGCTCTCCTTTCTCTCTAAAAAGCTAGTTAGCTTTCTCTCCAAGCTAAATCTAGTGCTACCAAGATCTTCCAAGTTTGTCTTCAAGATTCCACCTTTCTTACTTTTGAGCATCTTGGAGGGTAAGGTCTAAGCTCCTTTTGTGTTTTTAGTGTTTTCTAAGGTATCTTTTCCTAAAGGTGAAATCTTTATGATGTTTTGGTGTGTTCTTGAAGTGGGTGTGGAAAGGGGACCTTGTTAGGAGCTTGAGGAGTGTTGTAAGTGAAGGATAAGTCTTCAAGAGGTAACCCATGCTCTACAAAATCTATTTTAATTACCTTTATGATGATTTCTTGGATTCTACATGTGTTTTGCTATGAAATGTGAGTGTTGATGCATTGTCTTGTGAAAATGCATATCTAGAGCTTGCTATTAGGGTTCATGTAAGCCATTGCTTGGCTATTCTTTTGATTCAATTCATTTTGTTGTATTTGGTGAGATTCGGCATGTTTTGGACTTGAATTTGAGTTTGGAGTTGAAAATCCCCGAAGGGATTATTTTTGGTACAGGATGTGTACCCGCGGGCAGAACGGCGGGCAGTGGCCTACCCGCCACCCCACCCGCGGGGTACAAGCCTCGTGGGAAGTGGTTCCCGCGGGCGGAACCACGGGTGGAGGTCGGCCCGGGGCTCCACCCGCGGGTACAATGTTGGTGTTGTTTGGGGATTTGTTCCCTGTGATTCTTTTGACTCGGTATTTGGTCTTTTGACTTCCCAATGTTCTTTTGTGGAACTATTTGAGTGTAACACCCCGTGTTACGGCCTTCAATCCCGAATTAATTATTTAATTAATTACGTTAATAATAATTAAAAAGGATTTAATTTGGTTAGGATTCCCTTTAATTAATTAATGTGGTCCACCATGGGCTGTGGACCCTTGCCTAAACTAGAGTTTTAAGCCTATTAGGAATAAAGAGGGTAAACCTTTTACTAATCAGATTCTAATTAGGAATCCTAGACCTATATACCTATTAGGAATAAAGAAAATAGGCCTTTATTATTCAGAGTATGATTAGGATTCCTGATTCTATAAATAGGGGATTAGGAAGCAATTAGAACCCACACCATAATAAATAGCACCACACAAGAATTGCCCACCACCAAATGTAGGAGAAATCTAGAAAAAGAGATCGTAGAGAAAAGAGCCTTAATAGCCAAGGGATCTAATTAAGGCTAAGAGGTAACCCATGTCTCAACAAAACCTATTTTCTTTGCTACAATTATCTTCTTTGGCCTCCTCTCTACACTTGTGTCTTGATGAATCGTTTGTGATATTGATGATATGATCTTGATAATTGGTGAGATAGTTTTATGTGTGATCTTGATGATCTTGATGATGATGAGAGGTTCTTGATGATTATGTGATGTTCTTGATGAATCTTGGTGTTTCATGATGTTAAAAGATGAACCGTGATTTTGATGATTTGAATATGATTAGAGCCCTAGGTTAAAATTGGGGATTTTGTATGTGTTATTCTTGATATAATTGGGTGGGATTTCGCATGTTCAGGTGTTGATTATGTTTAGAAGTCATGATAAGATGTGTGCTATATGATTCATGCTTTTGATCCGTTAATTGTCTACGTGGTGTCATCAATTGCGTTTAAAAGTGTCTAAGCATGGTTTCGGGTTCCGCAACGAATCCCGGGACGTTTATTGTGAAAAGGAGTCAGTGAGGGGTAGGGGGACCCGCCACCTACCCGCTGCCCGAGAAGGACGTCGCCGGCAGCGGGCAGCCGGCGGGCAGGCGACTGCCCGCCGAGTACCCGCTGCCCGGAGACTTATCGCCGGCAGCCGGCGGTGGTCCTCCACCCACCGGCTACCCGCTGGAATTTGCCCAACTTGGGGCTTCGGCTTCCCCGTTTGATGTTTCCCCGACCCTCGTGGTGTCCCAACGGACCCTGTTTATCGTGCCTAAAGTCTAGTTTGATGTTTCGGGTACCATTCGTAGGATAAACGAGTCTTATATATGTATATATGTCGCATGCTAGTGGAATTGGTATCCCGTTGGCTTAGGTGAAAGAAGTATGAACCCCTTAGGATTATTCCTAGTATGTGGATGACCACGCATAGGTTTCATTATACGTTTTCTCCCCTTTCCCAATGTGTTAATGTGGGTTGCATGTGCTTGCTATGTGTTATGTGTGCATGATACTCCAATTTGGTTGCGATCAAATTGGTTATTACTGAGCTGCGGTTCAGAAGCTGGCTACGGTCAGAATTACACTCTTGGGCTGCGGTCCACCGTTTGGTTGCAATCAAACGTTTTACATGAGCTGCGGTTCATATTCCTGGCTGCGGTCAGATGATTACTCTTGGGCTGCGGTCCACTGTTTGGTTGTGATCAAACATTATGATGAGCTGCGGTTCATCGGTCGGTTGCGATCGACCCCTTCGTGTTGCGATACGAGGTAGGGTGCTGTGGGGCCGTGTCAGAGCTATATGCGCTGACCCTCATGTATGGGCATGCGATTGGTCTTGTAGCGCCAACAAAGTGTGCTTGTGTGATGAGTTGAATGATGATATAAATGAGATGAATTGAATCCGTGACTATAGGATATATGCTAGTATCTCTACATGTTTTGTTACAACTGTTGAATGTGCTTATCTCATAGGATATATGCTAGTATCTTTACATACTTGGTTATAATTGTTGAATGTGCTTATCCCTATTTGTCGAGTCTATTCCGGTTTTAAAACTAGAGTTTCCTAGGATATATCTTCCTGCTTCAAAATGACTTTTCTTATATCTATATATATCTATCTATAATGTATTTCAACGCGTTGGAGTGGGTTACCAGCATCTCTCGCTGAACAGATATATTTGGCTTTCAGGCACAGACGAGTAGATCCCAGAGCGCGCTAGAAGATCGTGGATTAGATAGATAGTCTTTCCTTTCGGCCTGCGTGCCATAATGATGTATTGAGGATATTAGTTAGTTTAGCCTGTGCATCTGAGTTCTCCAGCTCAGATGTGGCATAGCACCCCGTACACTTGTGATTAGTATTACCCTGTTTGGGATTTTATGAGAAATTACTTTTATTATATAAGCTTTAAAAGTTTCGAAAATCTGGGGTGTTACAGTTGGTATCAGAGCCTAAGTTTGACCCTTGGATAAGACTCTTAAGACCAGACTTTAGGACATTAGGCTTGAACTCTAGGTATTTAGGAACATAGGATTCAGGAATCTTAGGACGCGCAGTGAGATTGTAGGCCTACCTATCACCACATAACTTCCCCTCACTCTATCCTCCATTTAATTTAAAGAACTCTCCCCTTTGCTTACCGCATCAAGGTAAGGGTACAACACTCTAACTCATCATTACAATAAACATTGGCCCGGAAAACCATCAATATTGCGCCAACAAGAAGTCAGTCAAGGACCCCTGATCCCTCCGCTCACAAATCTCTAGCTCAGAATCTACAACGACTAAACTCAGGTCGCCCAAGCACTAAAGCAACGCAATCGTCCGTAACAACAACCGACCACCACCACCAAGCGGGAACTCGGATTTCACTCGACAAAATTTCAAATCATCGGCCACCCACCTTCTCAGGGGAGTAGTACCCCGCGATCCTCGAAGAATAAATCCGAACCTTCAACAAAATCATCGGGTTAGTGGAATGCCCGGGGGAACGCCGCATAGAGATAGCCTCATTCTACTTCAGACACGAGGCCGATCTTTGGTAGATCCATGAAGGACCTACCTATAGGCGAGAACCGGGATTCAACTGGGAAACCCTGAAGGCTTGGTCACAGGGACATCTCTACCCCGCACATGAAAGGAAAACCATGTACGCGGAATCCCTCCGCCTAAAACATGGATAACTACAGTGGTCTCGACTTCGAAACTCGAAAGACTTAAACCGTAACGGCTTACACTAGCACCGCTGATCTTCACCGAATCCAACTTCTACAATGGGGAATTCAGGAACAAGACCCCGGATGAAGGACTAACGGGAGTGGGAAACTACCTGTAAGGAAAACTAGGTCACCAATTAGATGCAAGGAAATGAAGTAGTCTTTTCTTAATCTTTGGTGCAAATTGTCGAAAATGACTCGGCATCACAGGAAGAAGCAACGGACGCATGAAGAGTGTCGTACAACTAAGGCTTCCCTGCAATAATGATCTCACCCTGCAATGAGGACCTTGATGGTTTTAAGGCACCATAAGAAGTACATGAAACACGCAAAATCGCCAAACGCTAGGCGATATCGATAGCATCCAATTAAATGCATTCCAAGGAAGGGAAAGGCATCACTAAGCATTTGGTCACTAAAGGATTAAACAGGGACCGGACGACAAATCAAACTTCAAGAGAAGCCGAAAAGGCTTGCCATTAATCAAGACAAGAAAAGACAAAGTTGGCTTATAACCAACTACCATGTGAAGGTGACGAGGTTGCTAATTAGAAACCGGACCGAACTACTGAGCAGGAAGGACATACGAGAGCCCCTAACTCATCTAGAACTCGTACTCAAGTGTCAATGACACAGTACGATGAGTAACTCTCTGTATTCAAATCCCTTTTGTTGATCACACGGACATAGCGCTTGCCGGGACTTGAACCTGTGCATTCTCGGGGTTTGACGGGACCCTGACAGGAGCTTGGCAGGCGGACGACCTCCCACCTTGCGCCCACTAGTACAATGTGTTGATTTCCTAACTCCTCGTTTTATTGATTCATGACGCACTTGCGTACCTCGATTGATGAATGCAAGTCTTGAGTAAGGAATCATGGGTTGCCTAAACATGATGACCTCGGTAAAAGACCTTGACCCGCGAGACACCTTCAGAAGAACGCAACCAATTGCATTACACATGAAGTTGTAGTTGGACTCTACAATGCAACCAACGAAGGATGATTGGCGAGAAGGATTATGCGAACCAAGGAGTCGAGTTGGGGACTTGTGCTAAGGACTCACAAGGGCCTCAAAGTCAAAATGCTAAGGATGGACCCTGACTCCTTCAAACCATGGACATCGTACGAGTAAAATCAGATGGCTCCTTACAAATTATGTAAAATCAAGAGTGACGTCGCTCGTGGTGCTAAGGAAAAGGGGTAACGAGCACATCGGCGCCAAGACCTCAAGGGTTTTTAAGGACCAACAAGGAAATAGGATAACTCGTAAAATCACCAAGCCATTCCGCAACAAGATCAGATAACCAACTGCACCTCAAGAAGAAGAGGAGCATGCAAAGGCACCTTCATCACTAAACAGGTAACACAAAAGGCACAGCAAGCCAAAATCCAGGAAAGACAAGAAGCCTTACTAGGGATTTCATTCACCAAAGAAGAAATGAGATTCAATAGGAAGAGAAAGTTAACCCGAAGTTTAATTGACTCTCAAGAAACTTTGGGAAGGATTTGGAAGGTGCGCCCTAAAAGATTGATTTCGTTGACCAAACTTGGCCAAGACCTTGGGTGCATTAGAGAACTTAGTGTTGAACCATCACGAGAGATTCCCTCAAAGATAGAAAAGAAGGATGAGACTTTAGCCGGGGAAGCAAGTCTGACAAAGATCTTAAAGTCAAACAGTGCCAACACCAAAGAAAAAGAATCATCGGTTCGTCAATACGTCGTGATCAAAACAACAAATCAGATTAGTCACTTGAGATCGAGAACCCTTAACCCATCCTAGCCGAATTCATTTCCTTCTCTTTGACAATCGAACCCCGTCTTATTGCAAAACCCTTGCTACCCTCCGAACCTCATTCTTGATTCCCCATTCTAAACGATTCCATACAAGGTAGCAACCCCACTTCCTAAGTTGTAACTTTGAAAACTTTGATCCTGATTCCTAAATTCACTTTGTCCTCAAGCTTGAAGCCTGAACCATCCGCTCTCTTTACCCTTTTAACCCAATCATTCCCAAAAACCCGATACACATAGATATATAGTCATATAGTTTCCCCCGTAAAATACCTTCTCTTTATGACCACCGTACTAATGTTGACTCGTTATCCCCGTGATGATTTCTAAGCTTCGGGGACGAAGCTTCTCGTAAGGGGGGGGGGGGGGGGGAGTGTAACACCCCGTGTTACGGCCTTCAATCCCGAATTAATTATTTAATTAATTACGTTAATAATTAAAAAGAATTTAATTTGGTTAGGATTCCCTTTAATTAATTAATGTGGTCCACCATGGGTTGTGGACCCTTGCCTAAACTAGAGTTTTAAGCCTATTAGGAATAAAGATGGTAAACCTTTTACTAATCATATTCTAATTAGGAATCCTAGACCTATATACCTATTAGGAATAAAGAAAATAGGCCTTTATTATTCAGAGTATGATTAGGATTCCTGATTCTATAAATAGGGGATTAGGAAGCAATTAGAACCCACACCATAATAAATAGCACCAAAAAAGAATTCCCAAGAATTCCCCACCACCAAACGCAAGAGAAATCAAGAAAAAGAGATCGTAGAGAAAAGAGCCTTAATAGCCAAGGGATCTAATTAAGGCTAAGAGGTAACCCATGTCTCAACAAAACCTATTTTCTTTGCTATAATTATCTTCTTTGGCCTCCTCTCTACACTTGTGTCTTGATAAATTGTTTGTGATATTGATTGATGGGGTGTGAACCCCGTGGGCTCGGGGCCCAAGAAGAAAAGAAATAAGGCCCAGACAAAGAAGGGAAGCCCAAGAAGAAAATGGAGCAAGCCCAAAAGAGATACGGGTCAAACCAAGGAGTCGGCTCGGTCCAGGAGTCGGCGGCGAGTGTGGAATCGGCACGGGTGTAGGGTCGGCCTAAAACTAGCCGTTAGCCCATTTACTACCCTATTATTACCCCACTCATTACCACTAGTCAAATATCTAATTATTATTATTATTATCCATAACCCCCCACTTAAACCCTTACTTACTACCCTAATTATCACCCATCACTACCCTACTAAATGTCTAACGGACACTTTTGGGATGGGCTAGCTATAAAAAGGAGGGGAAGACAAGAAGAAAGGGGGATCCATTCACTCATTCATCTACATGTGGGAGGACTCTCCCAAAGACTACCACTCATTATTCTCTCATCACCAAGAAGGCTTCATCACTCTCCCAAAGAGGATGCACTCTTCCACAACCACTCTCCACTCGTCCAAGCAAGAGGACCACATGAAGAAGACTCCATATGGGAAGACTCCACCACTCTTCCACATACTCCATCTCAATGTACAAAGTATAGCTCTCTCCTTACACAAGATTTCCATATTACATATACAAAATAGCCATACAACATGTACAAAAACACCTACAAAATACATAGTGGAGTTAGGCTTGGCACCGCCCAAAAAGGCCCGTGGTTTTCCTTTCGGTTTCCACGTACAAAAGCATTGAGTTATATGTTTCTACTTATTTTTCTATAAGCCGCATGTGAAAGGTGAATCCACCGACCAAGGTTGTGTTGGACCTCCTCGGGCCCGAAAACCCAAAAACCAACACTGGCGCCGTCCGTGGGGATCGTGACAAAAGGTCGCGTTTGCCTCTTTGTTTGAGCAATTTCAGAGAGCGTCCGCTACGGACGGAAGATTGAGAAGGTTCACGGAGTACCGTGGACCAAGAAGAGGACTAGAAGAGAATCAAACAAAGAAAACTGCGTATCGAGGTCTACGAGAGGTAACCATTATAATCTAAAATAGATGTAGTATTTAAATTAAAATGGTTGGCGAAGAGTGGTCGGTCCATCATACTGAGGGACTCGGCCGGGAGAATCAAGAAGTCGGGACGCCGAATAAATGATTCCCCCACCACGACCTTAACGGTAGACACCGTGGTCACAATTGTTTTTTTTTTCCGTTTTTTTTTTTGGTTATGCGAAAGACTTTGTTTATATTGAGAAAAGACTACCATCACAACAAGAAAATTGAGCCCGCCGACTCGACGCAAATCAATTGCAAAACGGGTTATAGTCGACTGCCGATACAGGACATATCAGTAGGTGTATGTTCCTACCACTACAACAAGAAAAATCAAGCATGACGGCTTGACCCAAATAAGCTCCAAGTCGGCAGTCAATACGTAGGGAGACAGGTCAGACACGACCATAAAAGAATTCTCAGGGAGCATACTGCCGGTCGCAAAGTTGGAGTTAGAAGCCGTGCAAAAAAAAAAAAAAAAAAAAAAAGTTGAGATATGAGAAAAGTTTAGTCGGAAGCCCCGCAAAATAAGAGACAAAATGAAGCATTACCATTCCCAAGAAGAGTAAATCGGTCAAAAGATATGAAGATGAAATATATGGGGGAACGTGTATATGACATTTGCATAACAAAAAGGGAATTTGATGAGCATTGGGATTCTGAGAGTCCAATTTATGGAAATGATGATGGTAAAGAGTGGCAACCCAAAGTGATGGGGATGGCGTTGACTGGGTGCATGGCTGAAGGCAATTAAAACATAGAAGGAACACATCTCAAGTACAGAGCAACCCGTAGGAAAGGAAGACACTCGGTTTCTCCAGGATCAACTCATGTGCGATAGGCCAGAGCAAAGAGAAGGGTCGACCACTATAAAAGAAGGACTTGAGACAAGTCAATTACCTCTCGCCGCCTCTTCAAGAATGCATGCTAGTAAAATAATGATAGAGGTGGAGTCACCCAGCACTTTTGCCGTCCGCAAGATAAGCACCGTCGCCAAGAAACCGGATATTGCTCTCTTTCTGACTTGTCTGGAGTCGGAGTCGGATGTGGTGCTCAGCCGGTGGCCACTACCTCAATCGGTTCCCATGCACTCAATGGTTCCATCTCGGTGAGAGATATAACCGATACACTCGCCAACTCCTCTACGACGTCGACCGGGCTCGAGCGCGTACGTGGGAAACGAAGTCGATCCATCTCTAGCGTCCTACTTGCTGCAACTCTCTGAATCAAAGAAAGCAGAATCCAATCAGACTGAAGGACTCAGCTGTCAAGAACTCGACCATCATGCGATATATCGCGGAGCCAGAATCAATGGAGTCGGCGGTAGAGTCGGAGTCCGAGGCAAAAATTCTCAGTTAAGCAGGAACGCAGATTCGGCAAAGGAACATAGTATCATCTTCTAGTCAGGCAAGCTGTAGTTCAAAATGGATGATTGTAACAAACCGCCAAGCCTGAAGACCGAGCGTAAATAAACTCAAGCACTCAGCACCACAAAATTCATCCGAAATCACCCGACTACTCCGATTGCTCATTCTATGCCAAGATCCTCCTTGCCGACTCAGGTAGTCGGCCAAAAGCCTCCACGATAACCGTCGCGGAAGTCCGCCGAGTCCATCATTCTCAAGGGAAAAAGGGGGGAGTAGACATGGGATGTTGGAGGTATGGTGAATGGTCGTGATCATTCTTATACATAAAATGGAAGGCAGTACAAATATTAACAAGGCCAATCAGCGAATGCTACATATCATATCAAGGGCCAAAGTTAGGATATATTTACGTGGCGAAGCCGAAGAGCTTACGATGATCGTCGCCAAAACACTGAGGGACTCGGCAATGGAGGAGTCGGCGTGTGTGTGGCCGGATGCCGAGTCGGCGTCATTAACGTTTAAATCCTAGCAGCCACAGCCGACCAGTCCGCAAGCCGATGCCACCGTCGATCGGTCACAAGCTAAAATGCCACTGTCAAGCGACCATGTACAGTCCAGTCGTAGCCGAACCCTGCTCCATATAGATTCGAGCATATAGTCGACATCACCAAACACTTTGAGGGAATAGCGTTCATCATCAAAGAAGGATGTTAGCAGAAGCGACGAAGCCAAATCCACAATGATAGAAACAAATCCAGTCGATACAATCGCATATTAAATTCACAACCAAAACTCCCAATCCCATTGCCGAGTCTGAGTCCACTTCCGGCGAGTAGAGGAGCGAGGAAATTGCCGCCGGAGAGAGCACCGACTCCTATTGGGTACCATCAGAATCAGTTACGGGGAATCATCTTCTTTGGACTGAACCACATCGTTGGAAATGGTGGGCAAATGAGCCTCGTGAACTAAAAGCATGCATAAAAATCCGATCGCTCTGGTCTACGCAAAAGAAAGCAATCGGCTGCGGATTCAGACTGGGATAACGCGCTCGCCGAACTGCTCATGGCCGCCACAGCCGCACTGCCACCATCGACCTACACTCAGCTGTTGATTTTCGAATCATTCTATGTTGCAGAGCTCGGTGGGAAATATTAAAGGATGTGAGACAGATTAAAGGACAGCTCGCTGATTTGCGAGGCCGACTCCAAGAGTCTGACCGAGTAGGTCCGCCCATTCGCGCTGGGCCGATCACTCCGTGTCGGACATTGGATTGTCCGCCCAATCAGCTTCAAGGCCGACTCCAAGAGTCTGACCGAGTAGGTCCGCCCATTCGCGCTGGGCCGATCACTCCGTGTCGGACATTGGATTGTCCGCCCAATCAGCTTCAAGGCCGACTCCAAGAGTCTGACCGAGTAGGTCCGCCCATTCGCGCTGCGCCGATCACTCCGTGTCGGACATTGGATTGTCCGCCCAATCAGCCTCAAGGCCGACTCCAAGAGTCTGACCGAGTAGGTCCGCCCATTCGCGCTGGGCCGATCACTCCGTGTCGGACATTGGATTGTCCGCCCAATCAGCTTCGAGGCCGACTCCTAGAGTCCGATCGAGTAGGTCCGCCCATTCGCGCTGGGCCGACCACTCCGTGTCGGACATCGAATTGTCCGCCCACCTAGATTCAAGGTCAACCACCGAGCGCCCGGACCTTGGGTGGTTGACCCATCTAGTCATACAGATAGAAGATGAAGAAGGGGGAAAATTGCAAACACACAAACAGTACCAACGATCTCTCCAAAGCCAGTGAAAATAATAAAAATAGAAGAGGTACATATGAGACATGCAATTTGGGAGCACGACTCGGCAATGGAAATTTAGTGGCAGAAAATGCATATACATTCCAAAATATTGCTCGGAGAATCCCTCATCTACAAGGGGCTATATGAAAGGAAGAAGAAGTAAAGCTACAACCGAGAGTCACTCGAGTTAGTAAAAGAACCAAGAGTCCAAGAAGTGTACCCAAAAAAGAAGAATCATAGCCAGGACTCGCCTCGAGCAGGGACTCGGCGAGAGAAAACGAAAAGAAACAAGGGCTAGGACCCTTAGAAAAAGCCAAAAGAGTCACCTCGACTAAGGGACTCGGCGAGTATTGAGAGAAACGACGGGGCACTGACCCTAAACTGTTTCTGAGATAGAAAAAGCCTAATGGGTCACCTCGACCGAGGGACTCGGCAAGAAAAGATAGGAAACAAGGGCCCAGACCCTTAGACGTTTCCGAGAAAAAGCCTACAGGAGTCGCCTCGACTGAGGGACTCGGCGAGTATATATAGAAACAACGGGGCACTGACCCTAAACCGTTTCTGAGAACAGGAAAAGCCTAAAGGAGTCGCCTCGACCGAGGGACTCGGCGAGAAAGAGTTAGGAAACAAGGGCCCAGACCCTTAGTCGTTTCCGTGAAAAAGCCAAAAGGAGTCGCCTCGACTGAGGGACTCGGCGAGTATATATAGAAACAACGGGGCACTGACCCCAAACCGTTTCTGAGAAAAGGAAAAAGCCTAAGGAGTCGCCTCGACTGAGGGACTCGGCGAGAAGAGAAAAGAAACAAGGGTTCCGACCCTTAGACGTTTCTAGAGAAAAGAGAAAAGAAACAAGGGTTCCGACCCTTAGACGTTTCTAGAGAAAAGAGAAAAGAAACAAGGGTTCCGACCCTTAGGCGTTTCTAGAGAAAAGGGAAAAGAAGTCAGGGCACTGTCCCTTAGACATTTCTTAGAAGAAAAAGAAGCTACCACCGAAGAGTCGCCTCGACTGAGGGACTCGGCGAATAAAGAAGGAATCAGGAGTCCGAACCCTTAAAAAGTTTATTAGAGAAAGAAAAAGTTACAGTCGAAGATTCACTTCGACGGCTAAAGATAGAAGGGGCTCGAAGCCGGAGGGTCACATCCACTGAAGCAGTCGGTCATACGACAAACAAAGAAAAGTCATGAGGATGGAGTCGTGTAGAATGTTGAATAAAGAGTCGGCAAAAATCGAGGGGGCTAAATAAAGGAAATTTTGAGGCAAGACAATATACTTTTCCATGCCCTGCTAAGCACGAGACATAGAAAAGTGAGGGACTAGTTGATGGGGTGTGAACCCCGTGGGCTCGGGGCCCAAGAAGAAAAGAAATAAGGCCCAGACAAAGAAGGGAAGCCCAAGAAGAAAATGGAGCAAGCCCAAAAGAGATACGGGTCAAACCAAGGAGTCGGCTCGGTCCAGGAGTCGGCGGCGAGTGTGGAATCGGCACGGGTGTAGGGTCGGCCTAAAACTAGCCGTTAGCCCATTTACTACCCTATTATTACCCCACTCATTACCACTAGTCAAATATCTAATTATTATTATTATTATCCATAACCCCCCACTTAAACCCTTACTTACTACCCTAATTATCACCCATCACTACCCTACTAAATGTCTAACGGACACTTTTGGGATGGGCTAGCTATAAAAAGGAGGGGAAGACAAGAAGAAAGGGGGATCCATTCACTCATTCATCTACATGTGGGAGGACTCTCCCAAAGACTACCACTCATTATTCTCTCATCACCAAGAAGGCTTCATCACTCTCCCAAAGAGGATGCACTCTTCCACAACCACTCTCCACTCGTCCAAGCAAGAGGACCACATGAAGAAGACTCCATATGGGAAGACTCCACCACTCTTCCACATACTCCATCTCAATGTACAAAGTATAGCTCTCTCCTTACACAAGATTTCCATATTACATATACAAAATAGCCATACAACATGTACAAAAACACCTACAAAATACATAGTGGAGTTAGGCTTGGCACCGCCCAAAAAGGCCCGTGGTTTTCCTTTCGGTTTCCACGTACAAAAGCATTGAGTTATATGTTTCTACTTATTTTTCTATAAGCCGCATGTGAAAGGTGAATCCACCGACCAAGGTTGTGTTGGACCTCCTCGGGCCCGAAAACCCAAAAACCAACATTGATGATATGATCTTGATAATTGGTGAGATGATTTTATGTGTGATCTTGATGATGATGAAAGGTTCTTGATGATTATGTGATGTTCTTGATGAATCTTGGTGTTTCATGATGTTAAAAGATGAACCGTGATTTTGATGATTTGAATATGATTAGAGCCCTAGGTTAAAATTGGGGATTTTGTATGTGTTATTCTTGATATAATTGGGTGGGATTTCGCATGTTCAGGTGTTGATTATGTTTAGAAGTCATGATAAGATGTGTGCTATATGATTCATGCTTTTGATCCGTTAATTGTCTACGTGGTGTCATCAATTGCGTTTAAAAGTGTCTAAGCATGGTTTCGGGTTCCGCAACGGATCCCGGGACGTTTATTGTGAAAAGGAGTCAGTGGGGGGTAGGGGGACCCGCCACCTACCCGCTGCTCGAGAAGGACGTCGCCGGCAGCGGGGCAGGCGACTGCCCGCCGGGCACCCGATGCCCGGAGACTTGTCGCCGGCGGGCAGTCGGCGGGTAGTCCTCCACCCACCGGTTACCCGCTGGAATTTGCCCAACTTGGGGCTTCGGCTTCCCCGTTTGATGTTTCCTCGACCCTCGTGGTGTCCCAACGGACCCCGTTTATCGTGCATTTCGTGCCTAAAGTCTAGTTTGATGTTTCGGGTACCATTCGTAGGATAAATGAGTCTTATATATGTATATATGTCGCATGCTAGTGGAATTGGTGTCCCGTTGGCCTAGGTGAAAGAAGTATGAACCCCTTAGGATTATTCCTAGTATGTGGATGACCACGCATAGGTTTCATTATACGTTTTCTCCCCTTTTCCAATGTGTTAATGTGGGTTGCATGTGCTTGCTATGTGTTATGTGTGCATGATACCCCAATTTGGTTGCGATCAAATTGGTTATTCCTGAGCTGCGGTTCAGAAGCTGGCTGCGGTCAGAATTACACTCTTGGGCTGCGGTCCACCGTTTGGTTGCGATCAAACGTTTTACATGAGCTGCGGTTCATATTCCTGGCTGCGGTCAGATGATTACTCTTGGGCTGCGGTCCACTGTTTGGTTGCGATCAAACATTATAATGAGCTACGGTTCATCGTTCAGTTGCGATCGACCCCTTCGTGTTGCGATACGAGGCAGGGTGCTGTGGGGCCATGTCAGAGCTATATGCGCTGACCCTCATTTATGGGCATGCGATTGATCCTGTGGCGCCAACAAAGTGTGCTTGTGTGATGAGTTGAATAATGATATAAATGAGATGAATTGAATCCGTGACTATAGGATATATGCTAGTATCTCTACATGTTTGGTTACAACTGTTGAATGTGCTTATCTCATAGGATATATGCTAGTATCTTTACATACTTGGTTATAATTGTTGAATGTGTTTATCCCTATTTGTCGAGTCTATTCCGGTTTTAAAACTAGAGTTTCCTAGGATATATCTTCCTGCTTCAAAATGACTTTTCTTATATCTATATATATCTATCTATAATGTATTTCAACGCGTTGGAGTGGGTTACCAGCATCTCTCGCTGAACAGATATATTTGGCTTTCAGGCATAGACGAGTAGATCCCAAAGCGCGCTAGAAGATCGTGGATTAGATAGATAGTCTTTCCTTTCGGCCTGCGTGCCATAATGATGTATTGAGGATATTAGTTAGTTTTGCCTGTGCATCTGAGTTCTCCAGCTCAGATGTGGCATAGCACCCTGTACACTTGTGATTAGTATTACTCTGTTTGGGATTTTATGAGAAATTACCTTTAGTATATAAGCTTTAAAAGTTTCGAAAATCTGGGGTGTTACATTGAGCGTCTTCTTGATGTTTCGTATGTCTAGAACTATATGGTAGGAATCCATGTAGGTTTTGGTGTCTTGAATCATGCTAAGTGTTCAACATTGTGATTCGTTGAATCGTGATGAGTCTTGTGTGTTCTTCGGAACTTTGTTTGGTTTACCCGTTTGATAAGCATGCCAGTTCGGTGTTTAAATGCTAGCGTGTGTGTTGTTTGTCCTTTCCTATTGTTGATGATGACTTGTGTTAATCATCGTTGTTGTTGGACTGTGATCCATTCCTTGATTGAGTATGGTTTCATATCTTCGTTGTGATCTGTTGATTGATTCCTGTTGTGGTGTGGTGTGTGTGGTTGTACCTGGATTGCACGATTATTGGTATGGGACATTAGTCACCAAGGTACGGCAGTGGTCCTCGTGGTGGCCATGACGCGATTGTGGAGTTTATGACCTGAGTGATGGGTTCATGTATTTCTTGGGTGGCATGTGTTGCCGTGTGTGTGATCGGTACCCTCGTGTACTATGAATCGGTGGTCTTGTTGGTGGTTGTTGGTGGGGGACGACGGTCCCAGGAGGGAAAAGGTTGGACTTGGATGTATAGGGGTCATAGAGGTAATGGTTGGAACTAGACATAAGGTTGGGGGTAGCCAAAAGGTCGGAACCGGGCATAAGGAAGGCATCTCAATTCGTGATGGGTGATGTCACGAAGGCTTGTGTAGCCGGTTTTGTGTGTTTCTCTATTTGTGACATGTGTTGTCACAAAGGCATGTGTTGCCAATGGTTGTGTCCTTATTCTCTTGTGTTATGCATGTCTGGTGCTAATCTACTGTGTGATGGTAGATTATGCCTTGAGCTGTTCTCGTGAGTCGTTATTGCTTCTTGTTGTATTGGGATGTGTTCCCTTATCTTTGTTGTGAGTGCATAGAGTCTTGTGTTTGACTTCTACTCTTGGATTTGAACTTATATATACTTTATCCCGTTTCGCAAATGATTTTGTATATATATATCAACTATCTACATATGATATTTCACATGTATTGGTGGGTTACCAGCATCATTCGCTGACCGGGCGTCGTCCCATATATATATTTGTGTTCTTTCAGGTGCTGAGTAGACGAGGGCGCGGTCTAGAGACAATTAGTATAGATCCCTTGAACCTTATGACGGTTTGGGCCTGCGTGCCTTTGTTAGACTTTAGACTTCTTGTCGTTGACATTGTTTTTGGATAGTTGGATTATGTTGCAGATGTTTACGCCTGTGCGTTCACTGTTGAGTTAGCGTGGCATAACACTATACGTTTTCCATATATTTCATATCTAGTCTTCCGCTGTGTATGCTTTATGGTTAGTTTATCTGCATGTTTAAGGTTTAAATTCGTATGGAAATCGGGGGTGTTACAATGGTGGCTTGGGAACCAGTACTATGTTGGCCACCCATTCGGGATAGGTGACCGAGCGAATATGCCCGATTGCGGCCATCTTTTACACTTCTTCCTGTACGAACTCCCTGCGGTCCGAGGACAAGTGCCTGGTCTTCTGCTTGATCGGCTTCACGGCAGGATCCACGGCCAATCGGTGGCATATCAGCGAATTCCTGAAGGATGGCCAAGACCTCTAATCGAAGCTCGGGGGTCAGAGCTCGACCGATCTTGACCTTCCGTTCAAGTCGGTCTTCTGACAAGGGGACCTCGTCTATTTCTTCAGAGGGCTCGGGCTGCTCCTTTCGGTCTTTTGCGGCATCTTTAGTGATGGTATTCACTCCTGAAGAGCCTGCGTCTCACCGGTTGACCGCTCGGGAATAACACTTTATGGCTAACTCGGCATCGCCGCGCAACACTCCGACCCCGGCCGAGGTGGGGAACTTCATGCAGAGATGGGGCATGGGTATAATTCCCCCGACCCTCATAATTGCCGGGCGGCCCAGGATAGCATTATGGACGCAACGAAGGTTGACCACGACAAACTCCATTTGTGTCCTAACCGACTTAGGAGGAGTCCCCAACTCAACCGGGAGGATAATTTTCCCTTCGGGGTGAATAGTGTCCCCGGTAAATCCAGACAAAATTGCTCCGACCGGAGTCAACTCCCGATGATCGAGCTTTAACTTCTCAAAAACGTCCAGGTAGAGGACGTTCACGTTGCTTCCGGTATCGACCATCACCCTCTGTACATCTACTCCCATGATATCAATGGTAACTACCAAATCCTCCATCCCCGTATTCCCGGTTTCGGGCTGATCCTCCAACGCAAAAGTGATCTGTTCTATCTTCTACCTCTTATCGGTCTCGCGAGACTCCACAATCGCGACCGGGTAGGGCTCTCGGGCTTGGGATGCACCTTCCAAACCCCCAAATATGACGTGGATGGTCGGCTTAGACGTGTGGCGACTGTTAGACTTGGGATCGGGATCGCTTTGGTCATGGTCCGACCGTTCAGGCCGATCGGAACGTCTTTGGTTTCTTTTCCCAGTTGATCTCTTGTTCTCTTCTCCTTTTCCCACGCACTTGTCCAGCTTACCGTCTTGAAGTAGGTCTTCTAACAACTGTCTCAAAGTTATACACTCTTCAGTATCATGCCCACTGCATCAGTGGTAAGCGCAATGCTTTGACTTGTCTTTCCCTTCCTGTCCAGGACGCGGTAACCGAATGAGATTACATGATTGTGCGTACTGCAGGGCTTCCGTGGCCGAGCGGTTCAAAGCCGTGAAGTCATCCGGGCGAGTTCGCGATCGGGGGTGTTCTGCCGACCGATTATCCGACCGTCCGGGGGGCTTCCGAGATAACCCAACTTCCTGAGACCGCTTAACAGCATTAGCCTCTCCGGCATTGGCATAGTCAGTCACTCGGTGAAGGGCTTCTTCATACGTCGTCGGCGGATGAAGTATGAAGTGTTGATATAAATACCCTACTCTCAAAGAAATGTGCAACATATGGATCGTTGTCAGGTCATCCATGGGCTCGACCCCGCTTTCCATTTAACCAAAAAGTCGGTCAAAGTTTCCCCTTCCAACTGCTTAGCTTTCTCCAGGTACATGTAAGGCTTCCGGATGATTTTCGAGGTTACAAACTTTCGAGTGAACTTAGTCGCCAGGTTAGCAAAACAAGAGATAGATCCTAGGTCCAGCATTCTAAACCACTCGGCTGCTCGTCCAGATAACGTCTAGTAGAAAGCTCGACACATCACAGCATCACTCACACCCATCATTAGCATGTTCCAGTAATAGGTATTAATGTGGACCTCCGGGTCCGTTCGTTCATCGTATTCCTTATTACCGGGAATGCGCAAGTCGAGCGGGTATGGCTGAGCCATGATCTTTGCTGTGAAAGGGGTCCGCAATAATGACGCGGTGTGATCCGGAGGTCCTGAAGCATGCTCGTGCTGCCACCTAGTGAATTCCGCACGCAGCTCGTTCACCATTCCCCGGGTGTCATCTTGCCTGGCCGTCCGGGTTTGCTCGCGGACTCGACGGCGACGGTGTACGTGAGGTCCACTGCTTCCTGATGATTCCGCGTGGCTGGCCGCGCGCATAGGCGTGTCAACCGACCGCCTATCCGGGAACTACGGTCCCAATCGTTGACGCATTCCCGGTCGAAGACGCTCAAACGCGCTCGTGCGATTGTTTTGTGCCTCAGGCTCATCCACCGCACGAACGTTAGCTTCCTGCCGTGGTTCCTCCGATGCCCCCGCCCCCTGCGATCCCAACCTCGAGCGAGCCGAGCGCCTAGTCCGGGGACCGGGCTCTGCATGGCTGGTTGATTCGGGGGAGTAGAAGCTGGATCCGTGTACGTAGGCCTATAAAGTTGATAGTTGCTCGGTAGCTAGTACATTGGGGTCCTGGGCCAGTAACCATACGAAGCAGGTGGTGCTAGATGTGGAAAGTATCCCGGGTACGGGAATTGCTGACCAGGTGACGGATACATCGGTTGGACATAATTGACCGGGATAGGAGCCACCGAGTGAGGGGGTGAGAGGTTGAGGTTCAGGTCGACGGTTGGACCATACTACGTGTGATGGTCAAAAGAGCTGTCCGCATCCTCCTGTATATCTTGCATATATGGATACATGTTTTTGGGATGTAGGCGCTTCGTTGTTCGTGACTAATTGTACCGATCCCCACAGACGGCGCCAAAATGATAGTGTAAATACACGGGTGACCTAATACAATCTAATGACTACTCCGAGGGCCGACTGACTGCGGTAGGGCTGCTCTGTAAGTAGCCTCTTGATCGTTCCAAAAGTCCTCTTCACCTTATCCGCCGTGGATATTTATAGCCCATTGCCGGGAACAGCCTCCGGCCTATCGGCATGTACTCCACGCAACATCCACTTCCCGAAACCTGGTGGTCACTCGCTGTCGACGCCTGGTGCTGCCACGTGCCCCTCTCTAAGTAAAAGGGTCAACACAAGGTTATACGGATGACCGGTACCGACCGCCTTCTCGCTGCAGCGCTCGGGCAAAGGAACTGTACTGAATGGTGTGGAGAACAAGCTAGGTCGGTCGGGATATATCCTACCAAGATTATAAATTTTCTGTTATGAAATTATGAATTTTTTGTTATGAGATTATGAATTTTTTGTTATGAGATTATGAATGTACAGAAAATTCGTAATCTCATAACAGAAAATTCATAATTTAATAAATGTTTTTCTTTTATGAGATTATGAATTTTCTGTTATGAAATTATGAATTTTCTGGTATAAGATTATGAATTTTCTGTTATGAGATTATGAATTTACAAAAAATTCATAATTACATAACTGTAAATTCATAATCTCATAACAGAAAATTCATAATTTAATAAATGTAAATTCATAATCTGAACATAGAATGCAAAATGCCGTTAACAGCACATTAACTTTTTTTTTTTTTTTTCCGTAAAAACGATGCCGTTTTGGAACGTGTTCACAAAACATGGTGAACACGTTTTCACCGCATAATTCGCGGACCTGGAGATGTAAGGCTACTAACTCTAATCCTAATCCTAAATAAGCTAAGCAACAAGTTTAGGGTTTATATTTTCTATTCCTAAATAAGTCAAGACATTCACACGGTTAAATTTATTAAATTTTTTGGGTTAAAAATCAGTTACCAAATAAGTACTTCATAAAACTAATTAACAGTATAAACCCAATGCGTCCCTATTCTTTTTATTAAATTATTTTCAACTTATGCAAGATGGATCTTGTCCATGATATAATAGACAAAAACTAACCATCCAATCGTTATACCATGGATCGGACCAAGGTTCATATTGCACTATGGATCCTGGTTCATGGGTAAATTATTGTGTGGACCACAACAAAAAGTACATTTTTAATCTACTAAAGAGTTAATCAACGATTTGGTCCCTCAATTAGTAGCAAACTGTCAATGTTGTCCCTTAATTGCTTACTCGTCGATTTAGTCCCCGAAAATAATTATTTTTAGTCGATTTAGTCTCTCCGGCCGTCGATTTGGTCCCCGAAAACAATTATTTTTAGTCGATTTAGTCCCTCCGGCCGTCGACAGAAGACAGCCTGAGGGACTAAATCGACTAAAAATAATTATTTTCGGGGACCAAATCGATGAATAAGCAATTGAGGGACTACATTGATAGTTCGCTAATAATTGGGGACCAAATCGTTCATTAACTCTATAAACTCTATACTAAATGTACATTATTTTTGTATTGAATGTACATTATACAATATAATGTACACTCAGTACAAAAATAATGTTCATCCCTTGAATACAATGTACATTATTTTTGTGTTGAATGTATATTATTTTTGTATTGAATGTACATTATTTTATAGTATACAAAATATGGTCCACACAACTTGTATGGACCATGGTCCACAATAATGATTGCTGGTTCATGTGTTTGTGCTTTGTATTATTACTTTTTGTGTCTTGCGTTATGCAATTTGGTACCTTATGTAAGATTTTTCCTAATAATATATATTGTATATTATATATTAGGACCTTAATTAAGTGGTGCAAGTTGACTAGACTTATTAAGTGGTCTGGATGGACTGAATAACTAGAAGTTGTTATTCAACTAGACTTTGTGTCTAATATAAACCTGGATCGATGGGCTTCAGGATATATTCAATATATAGCACATTCAGTTACGGTACTCATACTACTCAGTAGACACCAATACGCCATCTAGGGTTCTGAGTCAAGTATGGGACAAATATGGTTGACGGTCTACCGTTCAAAAGGCAACACAACTAGTACATCAACTGTGGCTGGAGATCAACACGATTATCGCTTCCGCTTATACGAAGTCAGATCTCTCGTATTATTATTCAGTATAGTTAGATTATTTGTATTCTAACATTTGGTATCACAGTCTTAATAATCTCTGCCCGGTTGATTGTTGTGCCTAAAATCAACAATTAATTTGTTTTATATACGAGTTCTTGGTATATATTTTGTATACTAATTCTTCAAAATATGCATATATCTATTTGGTTTTTTTGATATAATAATTTGTGTATATTTTGTAAAGGATTATATTTGGGCTGTGAAATTTTTATTTTTATTTTTCAACATTAATGAGCATGATTTTAATTTCTTTTGGATTATGAAATTATTTATCTTGATTGTTGGAACTTAAATGACCGGGTTTTGGCCGGAGAGAAAAATTGGAGCGCGATTTATTCTCCAGCTTGGTCTCTGATTTGCGTTTTCTGGTGACGATTATTGGCAAAGGAAACGACGGCTTTATTAAGAAAAAAAAAACAGTTTCATCGCTTATACGAGACGGAGCAGTATCCACCGGCTATGACGTAACGACGGTGCCGTGGGGCACTATGGGTTGTGATCGACGCTTCATGATCCATGGACGAACGGGCTGCATTTTTGTTGCTGCCATTGATTTGACGCTGCGGCGAGGAGAGATGGCGGAGTCAGGCTAGATTTTCGGTGACGTCGCTGCCCATCCTCTCTTTCAGGCGATCGGCGGTGGTGGCGTCGCGATGAAGACAACCACAGTAGCCTGTTGTTGCTCCTCATGTGAAGAAGACGGACGACTGGATGATTGCCGCTGCTTCATCTCCGCTTTGTTGCTTTTCCGGTGGTTCTTTGGAAGAAGACGACTGGATGGTACGCTGTTAGTTTTCCATTCCAATGCAATTACATTTATTTGCCATATTTATTTATTTGTATTATTTCAGAATTATATATTAATTTTGGTATGGTGATTATTTGTTTTAAAATTGTCATATTACCTTAATTAATATTATATATTATTTTTTGGCAAATGGTAAATTACGTGATAATTGCTTGTGTGAAATAATAATGCCCTTTAGTTTTTTTTTTTCTTTAAATTTTGGCATTAAAACTTTAAATTGAAATTAATTGTGACATTATTTGTGATTGAATTATTGTCCTTACAATAATTCTTGTCATAATTAAATTATTATTCATTTTTTGAGAAAATATTAAGTTTTAAATTTTCTACTTGAATTTTAATTTAGTATTGAGGTGCATATTAAATTGCCTGAATTATTGCAATTTATTTAAGATTTATGAGTTAATAATATATTAATATGCAAAAATCCAATCATGCTTTGTATATTCATAAATTATTTTATTATAATTGTACATTTAGAAAAGCATTTATTAAGGTTGGATATAGCATGTTATTAACTCATTGTCTTTATATTAAATATCATTCAATTTTGGATCCTTAGGCTAATTTTGGACATTATAGCCTACTAAGGTAGCTTGTTTGGTTTCTCCTTTCATTTTGAGCATATTTTGGTCCTATATTTCACTTGGGACTTTAGAACTTATTTTGCTCAAGCTATTTGGGACCTATCTTGGGTCATTAAAGTATGGATGCCACTGTTTTGGTTGATATTTTAAATAATAATTATATCTCTATTTGGGTTTATAACATGTTTATTAACCTTTAATTATTACTAACTACCATATTTTGTTAATGGTATTCAACGTTGGTAATAAAATTAAGTTTTAGGTCTATTTCAGTACTAGACCATTTATCATCCATGTTATAATTCACTTGGGCCATTGAGGTTTATGAGCCTAATTTGAGTGATTAAGTGCTATAATTATTGTCTTAGTCTGTTTTGAGACATTAAAGATTTAAGGATTTAAGTTTTATTTTGGCCATTAAGAATTACAAACTATTGTTTAAGTTGATTATGTTTTTTACCAGGACTATATGGTCTAATGGTACCCGGGTTGGACTTCCATTTGGAAGGTTATGAGTTCGAGCCTCAGTGGAGGCGTTATTGGTGGTTCTTTGTGTTTCAGTAGGTTGAGAAAGTATATGAACAGATACTACAATGTAATAGAGCCAGCAGCATTCAAAAAGTTGGGGTTAATTATTATGTGGTAAATTGAGATTAGTATTTGGCATCCCTTAATTACAATTTTGCAATTATTATGAATTGGCATTATTAATTACTGTTATTAAGTTTAGCGGCTAATATCATTTTATTACCTTTCATAATAATAATTATTTCATGGTAATCTACTATATTTGGTACATTAGTATGATTACCACTTCATTCTACATGACTATTAATGTTGGTAATTAATTCTTACCAATAAATTTCTTAAACGTACAATTGGACGCTGCATTGAGTTTATTGACACCAATAGTGAGGATGGGAGAATTCTGGAGTTTTTCTTTTCTTGTGGATCATCATCGTTGTTAGCACAATGGAGAGAAGTTGTTTGCATTATTAAGGTTAGTCATTAATTATCTTTTATGGTTATTATTGATAATTAGTGTTACAGTTCCAGTTAACCGCTAATTTGGGTTAATCACATATTTTATCTTTAGAAAAATGGAAACATTAAAAGGTGCATTACTATACTTTGTTTTGTCATTATTATTAATGTTAATAGGGATTATAATGTTACTTCCTTCTATTAATAATTAATTAATTAATTAATGATGACATTAATACTGTTATGGTATTCAGTTATGCATCTTGAACTGTTTCCAAATAAATTTATGTGACAATATTCCAGTACATAAAATAATTTTCTTGACATTAAAGTTTTTCGAACTTCAAATTTTATTAAGTTCTCAAAATTATACCCGAAAATGTTTATAAATGTTAGCGAATTTAACCATTGTTTTTTCATATTTAGTCTCATACTTAATGTGATAATATTATTATGGCTATTTATTGTTATTTTGATTATTTGCAATTTTGCCATTAATAATAATAATAATATTAACTGGGTTATGGAGAGTGATTTCGAATCAATTTTTTGAAAAAACATATTTTCTATGCAATTGACTATTGCCACTATTTCCATAATTCATTTAGTTCTTTGAATTATGATTTTAGTTCTTATTGCTCATATTTGGTTAAGTATGAATAATTGAATATTTGTTATAAATTCATGCTCTTTAGTTAGTTTATACTCTTTAGATAGTTTTATACATTCAATCACATTAAGTGCATAATATTAAGTTTAATAATGCAATTAAGATTTGTGAGACTTTAATTTACAAATGACAATTATACTTTTGGCTTGATATTGTTTGAATTTGTAAATTCAATCTATTTCTCACAAGTTCGATTTTATGCATTAAAACATTTTGTCATGGGCTTACAATCAGAATCTTTCAAAATATTTATCCATTATTTCATTATTCAATGTTGGGTCCTTTTGGTTTGGGCTCATATTAGTACTTTGAATATTAAATTTTATATTTTGAAATAAATCTCTTATTTAAATTGTTTTAAGTTATGCAATTTATTTAGAATATATGAGTTTAATGTTTAATTTTATGCATACTTGTTTTAAGCATAATATTTTGTTTTAGGTTGTGCAATTTTATTATGCATTTAGCAATGCATACTTTGCAATGGAATTATATTAGTTCCTATTAAGTTGGACTTATGCATAAACTTTTAGTTGCGGTAGTTCCTGAATTTAAGCACGTTTAGTCCGTTAATTTAGTTCACTACTAAAGCTTTAATCATAGGTGAACCATACAGTTTTCTGGTGTATACCCTACAGTTTTAGGTTCATACCCCCAAACAGTTATACATTAAGTATATATGAATCGGAGAGGCATATTAGTTTTATGGCCATTGTAAAGAATTCATAATTAAATTATCATTCAATTATGGACAAATATTAAGATTTAAATTTGCTATGCGAATTTTAATTTAATATTGAGATGCATATTAAATTGCCTGACGTATTGCAATTTATTTGAGATGCATATTAAATTTTTGCTATGTCTATTCATAAATTATTTTATTATAATTATACATTCATAAAAGCATGCATTAAAGTTGGATTAACATATTATTAACCCATAGTCTCTATATTAAATGTCGAGTGAATTCCATTTTTGGTCCTACTGTTATAGGGGCGTTTCCAATTTTAGTCCACCTTAATTTTTTTTGCCACTTTATAACAACTATTATTGAATGTGTTGCACTTTTAGTCCCACCGTTAGTATTTCATCAAGAGGTCGTGTAATCTAGGGGTATTTTGACCTTTCTTCTCATCCAAGACTATGTTTGACTAAAGAAATGAGAACATTAAACCTAAAACCTAAGAAACCTCGTCGGCCCATGTTGGAACGAACGAAACGATGTAGCTTTGGCTTCCCATTCTCGTTGTTCAAAGAGTCATCTTCGAATATCGGAGGAGGAGGACGAAGCGCCTGGATTAAAAGAGAAGAAACAAACATAAAAAGACCAAAATACCCTTTGATTATACGGCCTCTTGACGGAAATATTAACGGTGGACTAAAAGTAGAACACATCAATAACAGTGGTTGTAAAGTGGCAAAAAAAAAAATTAAAGTGGACTGAAATTGGAAACGCCCCTATAACAGTAGGACCAAAAATGGAATTCACTCTTAAATGTCATTCAATTTTTAGGATCCTTAGGCTAATATTTGCATTATGGTCTATTAAGACAGGTTGTTTGGTTTCTCATTTAATTCTGAGCATATTTTAGTCCTATTTCTGACTTAGGGCTTTAAAACCTATTTTTGAACAAGTTATTTGGGACCTATCTTGGGTTATTAAGTTTGGATCCCACCATTATTGATTGATATTTTACTAATAATTATAGCTATTTTATTTTGACTTATAACATGTTTATTGTGGTAATAATATTGATTATTATGCATGACATGTTCACTAAGTCTTAATTATTACTGACTACCATATTATGTTAACGGTATTCCTGGTTGGTAATAATATTAATTATTAAGTTTGGATATATTTCAGTACTAGACCATTTTATATCCATGTCATAACTCACTTGGACCATTGAGTTTATGAGTCTAATTTGAGTGATTAAGTGCTATAATTATTTTCTTGGGTCTATTTATGAGCCATTAAGAATTTAAGGATTATAATTTTTATTTTGGCCATTAAGAATTACAACTATTGTTTAAGTTGATTATATATATTTTAATCTATCAATAGTTTTCAGGGCCTTAATAATAATATTAATTCCTTTATGGCGTGTTTGGTTCATGGAATAGGTTGGGAATGGAATACTGTTCTCGGGAATAGACCTATTCCATTGTTTGTTTTGTCATTTTATTCAAGGTAATAGTATTTCCGGGAATGAGCTATTCCCTTTGAAGGGGGAATAACCATTCCTAGGGGACCCCCTGGTATTAGCTATTCCCAAGAATTGGAATAGCTTTAGTACTATAATACTGAAAATACCCTACCACCGCCACCACTGCCGCTGTCTCCACCACCACCCCACCACTGCCACCACCACCACCCCACCACTGCCACCACAACCACCGCTGGCATTGCTACCACCGCCGCCGCCACCACCACCTCCACTGCCACCATCGCCACCACAACCACTGCTGCCACTGCTATCACCGCCACCACCGCCGCCGCCACCGCCACCACCACTAACACCAACACCACCACATATTTTTATAAGGGTATTTATGTCTTTTTAACATATTTCATTCTATTCCTTAAACCAACCAAACACTGTAATATAATTCCTAAAGTCTATTCCTTCCATGAACCAAACAATAGAATAGAATTCATATTCTATTCCTTGCATATTCCATTCCATATGGAATATCATTCCTATTACCTCAAATTTCATTATGTGAACCAAACGTGCTGTTAATGATATAGTAAGCAATATAGTTGGTATATTGTCTTTACAATGGTAATTTGATTATTACCACAATTTCAAACTCCCTAAAAGACATTATAGTTTTGATTAATTATTATGTGGTAATATGAGATTGACATTCAGTATCCCCTTAATTATAGTTTTGCCATTTATTAAGATAAATTTGGCATTGTTAATTACTGTTATTAAGTTTAGGGGCTAATCTCGTTTATTACCTTTCATAGTAATTATTATTTCTTGGTAATCTATTATGTTTGGAAATATTACTTAGTTGGCGATTATTGTTATGTGACGTTACATTGAGGTTACTGACATTGATGATGGAGAATTTTAGCACTATGGGAGATGCGATTTGCATCATTAAGGCTAGTCATTAAGTTTTTATCATTATTTATTGGTAATTAGTGCCATAGTTATAGTTTGATTTCTATAATTTTGAAATTGCCACATTTTATTCCCTTAAGAAAAATGGAAATATTAAAGAATGTATATTACCATGCTTTGGTTGTTATTACCAAATATTAATGGTGATTATAAGGTTATTTATTACCATTAATATTTTAATGATAACATTATTATTATGGTTTATTTATGAATCCTAAATTGTTTCCAATTATGTTTATGTGTCAGATAAGAAATTTTTTAGGCAACTGACTATTGTTATTACTGTACATTTATTCCATAATTCATTTAGTCTTTGAATTATGATTAATGTTATTGCCCATATTTGGTTATGTACGATTCATACTCTTTGGACTGTTGTTTTATGCATTTGATCATATTAAATGCATAATATTAAGTTTAATTATGCAATTAGGGTTTGTGAGATTTTGATTTTCAAACGACAACATATCCTTTTTGCTTGATATTGTTATAATTTGTGAATTCAATCTATTTCTCATAAATTTGATCTTTATACATTAAAACATTTTGTCATGGGCTTACAGTTTAAAAATTTCAAAGTATACATTTATTGCATTATTATTCAAAATGTTGGGTCCCTTTTGGTTTAATTTGGACTCATTAGTGTTTGAATATTAAGTTTATATTTTGAAATCTCATATTGTAAATTGCTTTAAGTTATGCAATTTATTTGGAATATATGAGTTTAATGTTTAATTTTTATGCATATTTGTCTTAAGCATAATATTCTGTTTTAAATTATGCATTTTTTTATTATGTCTTTAGCAATTGCATAAATTTAGGATGGAATTATATTAGTTCCTTATAAAGTTGGACTAATGCATAAACTTTAGTTGCGGTAGTGCCTAAATTTAAGCACGTTTAATCCGTCAATTTAGTTCATCGATTTAAAGCCTTATCCATATGTGAATCTACGATCTTTAGATCTTCCAAACGATTTTACTTCAAACATGAAAATGCATGACTTAGGGAAGTTTCTTGGGGAGGAATACTAGTTCTATGGCCCTGGCTTAAAAGCCTTGTTGCTACTAGTCCCCTTGGGACACTACTCTGTCTAAGGAGTTGGTATTTAACCGAGCTTCGTCTCGACCAACTTTCCTGGGAGCATACCTAATAATTGTCTATCATGTGTTGGTTTAATTTGTTTGTTAGGCTTTAAATCCCCCTTTTGCCAAGTGATTACAATTTTAGATTAATTAAAGAGTAGCCACATCCAGCATTTTTAATTTACTAAAATTGTCTATGGTTTAAATTACATAAAGATGGCAATGATAATTGTCTAGTGATCGTATAATTTTAATGAGTTGGGGAGTAGCCACAGCATCCTTAATCAGTTAAAATTATATATTAAGCAGTTTACATACAGTTTTGGACATATCATTTGTGATTAATTGTATGTAATATGATGGAATTTAGCCCATAGACAATTTTGTTATATTTGTATAGTTAATCAGGATGAAATACTGGACTACGATCATAATTTAACCCACAGGCAATTATGTATCGGAATGTAGTTTAGTAGTTTTATCAGTGATGATAGAAATAAATCAATTTTATTTACTTTATGGTTATTTGTAAATAATTCCCATCTCTATCATAAAGTTTAATTTTGTGATGTAAATTTTTAAATCATATTTCTTAATTTACGTACCCACAGGGATTAAGGAAAGGAACATAAGTAGTGTAATTTACCCACAGGGTTTTATCATAATAGTTGTAATGAATCTTATTGAGTAAAACTTTAGCCTACATGCAAGTTGTATGTCACTAGATTCTTCTGTTTATTTAGTAATTGAGATAAAATATTATCATAAGGGTTTAGCTGGATTTAATAGAATTAAAACTTTAGCCGACAGACAAGTTTTATGTCAATAAATCCCTCAACCCACTAGATAATAATTTTATTACAATTTCTTAGAATTTATAAAATTAGTTCAATTATAATTCTATGCAGCCGACTTTGACAATCTGCCCAGAAAGGTCACCCGCTCGGATAAGTGTGCCGACCTTTCCTTACGTCGAGTTTGGGGCCCTAGGCCCAGTCCATTTTGAGACCGACCCTTGTCGTTGGACTAAGATGGGCTCGGCCGTTCAAATGGTGGGTTAACCGGCCCCGAGTACTATGACACTTCGAAGGATCGTTGGGCCTTATGAAGAGACGGAAGCCCCTCCAGTTCGGAGGAAGGAATAAAAGGCGCAAGAAGACGAAAGAAAACAACATTTTATTAGAGACCAATAGCGAGCATACATAATGCGAAAATAACTTCAAAGTAAATGCATAAAAATAAACGAGATCAAGGACCTGCCTTCTTCCCAGTCGGGTAGGAGGGAAACTCGGCAACGGAGGGTGGTGTACCCTCCAAGGGGAGCAGCGACCAAGAAGGAGTAGGAGTCGGGGTCGCCGGTAGGCTCGGTGAGTTTGTCAGGAAAACTGGTGGCACCCCGTCATCAATCATTTGAAGAGGAACCTCGGGGGCGTTGGGGGACATAGCCATGCCGAACAGAGGAGGAACCTCCCACACTTCGTCTCCGCCCAGCGGCGACTCGTCCGTCGCCTAGTCCACCTGACCATCAACGGGGGTCACGGGCACCAAATCCAGAGTGTCCGGGGAAACCGGGATTGGGTCAGAGCGAGAATCTCCCACTAGATGACCGCCATGGGCTAGCCTTCGTAGCCTCAACGCCTCCAGTCGAGCCTGATCCTTCAGGCGGATGGAGGAACGTCGGTCACCGTCCCTGCGGCTCATATAGTGTAAAGGATGAGAAAGAAAACACAAGCAAATGCAAAAGGAAAACACAGGGAACATTGCGAAGGAAGCAGGGCAAAGTTCCTATTTATAGCTGGGCCCCGCAAGTTCCCAGGAGTCAATCACGGGAGGGGAATAAAAACTGCCATCTCTTGACAGAAATGCAGGGATTAGCCGGGAAGTCAGGAATATGCGTCAGTGGAAGATCCCATCAATCCTGTCCAGATGAGGCGAGATTCCCGCTAGGATCAGAAGAGCCAATCTCTCCTAGATACGGAAAGATGACAACGCAAAAGTTAAGTGATAGGCCTAGAAAGCCGTGGAAAGGGCGGATCATCAAGTCGACATACCATGGGCAGTGAGCATGGACACGGGAAAGAGAAAATCTTGAAAAGCCAGAGAAAATCATATTTTATTTCAAAGGAGAACCTTGGTACATAGAAAAGACGGGGAAAGCTTTATTTAAAATAAATCTCGAGGTTCTTTCCCAAAATCTTCATCCGCCACGGAAATCCTTTTGCTCGGCAACCGTCCTTAGCCGCTCGACCCTCATAGTTAGCCAGGTCTACTTCTCGGGAGATGACGGCTCGTCCAGGAAGGCCATATCGTCGGGCGAGCCAGAACTCGCAGGGGATGGGCAGACTACGTCCCAAAAGGCCGGCATTAAAGGCGGGGCCACCGGTGCCTCACCTCCCGCATACGACTCCAGGAAGCAAGCATAATCAGCGTCCGACAGCAGCTCGCGGTTCGGCTCGGAAGAATCATGTAGTGAGATCGTAAACGTCATTTGGATGGCCAGCTGCTCGGGGACGGCCACCTCCACAAAGGTCCCATCCACGACGGTAACTCGAGCGTTGGTTTACTGGGACGGATCGGCCGGACGAGGGGAATTTACGGCGGGAGGTGGGACCTCCTCCGTCATTCGGGAACCAGCGGAGGTAGAGCCCGAAGAGCGCTTACAAGCGGCGGTCTCGCGAGTCCTCTTCCTTCTCTTTTCCGACTTTGACCGCTTAGGCGTCGGAGAACGAGATGGCGACCCATGATGGGAAAGGAGGAGATGGAATGAAAGGCAAAGGAAATGGGGGGCACCATTTATAGGTTGAGAGCATATCGAGAATTAAAAGAAGAATCAGGTGGATCGCGGATAATCCAGCCATAATCTGGTCATTAAAAAATGAAGATTGAGGAGGATTGAAACAATTTGCATAGAGAATGCGGATGCTGTCCACTATTCAAGCAAAAGGAGCTCAAACTGTAAAGTGAGAGACTAGTTGATGGGATATAGACCCACGAAGGCCCACGGCCCAAGAAGAGAAGGAAGGAAAGAGAGATAGGCCCAAGAGGGGAAAATCAAAAAAGACGGGCGTGAGCATGGCAAAGGAGTCGGCGCGAGTCTCAGGTCGGCGCGAGCCTCCAGTCGGCACGAGTGGGGGTCAACCGAGCGGGTAGCCGTTAGCATTTAAGAGGCCTCTTTAAAGCTCGGTCAAACAAGCCATTGGGAAGCCCAGTAACGGCAGCCCAACGGCCCCAAAGTAGTTAATGAGCCTATTTATGGGCCTTTATGTACGCATTTAAACAAAGCGATTGCCCACTATAAAAAGGGCTCCCTATCAAAGTGTAAGGGCAAGCTTTCCGGAGGGAAGGACCACAGAAAAACAGAGATACATTAGCAATTTTAGTCATCTCTTTGCAGACCACTTAGCCTTATTTTGAAAGGTGAATCCACCAACCACGGTTGTGTTAGACCTCCCTGGGACCAAAAACCCTAAAACCAACAATGGTGTATGTCTAACATTCCAAATTTATGGACGTAGAGTTTTGATCTATTGTCTAAGTTGTTTGAATGCTTCTATGACTAAACTATCTTTTCGCTATTTTGATGAGTGGGAGTGACAGACGTGTCAACTCCAAGCTCTTAGCCGTTAGAGGTAATGTTGAAGTTAAGTTATAAACAAGTCATGGAATATAGTTAGAATTATGCTAAAATTATTAAGAGATCTCTACTTAAGGCATGCTTTTAAAGATCTTAGATATCATACAGTGTACTCTTTTGTACAATTTGGATGATTTTCTCTTTTTAGTTGCGCATATATATTTTATTTTGAGAAACATTCACTACGGTGCCAAGAATTAACGTTGGGTTTGTTCATATGAGAGTTGTGCTAAGTACTTACACCACGTGGGAGACTATAAGACTTTCACATATAATATATATTATATATTATGGACCTTAATTATGTGGTGCAAGTGGACTATGCCCATTGAATAATTAGTTGGACTTGACATTTAGGTTTAGTCACGTAGGCACCCTCATTCCGCAACTTTCCGCAACTTAGGCACACTCGGTCCGCATAAGTCCGCAACTTCGGCACACTCGTTCCGCAACTGTCCGCAACTTAGGCACCCTCGTTCCGCATAAGTCCGCAACGTAGGCACCCTCGTTCCGCAACTGTTCGCAACTTAGGCACACTCGTTCCGCATAAGTCCGCAACTTCGGCACACTCGTTCCGCAACTGTCCGCAACTTAGGCAGCTGCTAGGCACCTCCTTTCGCAACATAGGCACCTCGTACCCAACTTCGTCCGCAACTTAGGCACCGCCATCCGCACTTAGCCACTTAGTACGCAACTCTGTCCGCACTTGGGTACCATCGTGCCTCATCCGTCCGCAACGTATATTCCACCATTATGCCTATATAAAGCATGTATTGATGGGATTCAGGTCTACTGTTCACTGTTCAAGAGGCAACACAACAAAGGTATCAACTATGGCTGGAGATAAATACGACTATATTAAATCTAACACAGGTTTGATTACCTTTATTGCTTAGTAAATAAAATTGAAAATTTATAGGATAATGTGTTTCACACGTCTAACAATGATCATGTTTCTTAGTTTATGCGGAAACAAAAGCAGAGATACTTGAAACAACTCGATTATGTATAGCGGATGATACTAAACAAGAATACCTCACCCAAAACATATGATCCTTTCTTAAACGGGTCATACCGTAGAAAAATAAAAAAAGCGCTTCCACCTTATAAAAAATACTTTGATTGCAGATTCAGATTCAAGAGAGACAGGTGAGCAAAATCGGTTACATGATCTTCTTCTCCCAAATTCCAATTACGAAAATTTTGACCAAAATACGAATACTTTAAAAATTGGTGATATTGAAATGCTTTTAGAATTGAACAATCTTGAAATAAGAGGTTAAGAAGTAAAAAATAATGTTGTAAAAGTGATTTTGAGAACAAAATGTGAATTTCGTACTTTACACTTCAAATTTTAAATATTTTTTAATTTGTCCGTTAACGGTTGGGGACCAAATGCACCACTTCGTGGGACTAAATCATAATTCAAGGACCAAGTCAAAACTTGGGTATATCTCAGGGACCAAAAATTCAATTTTCCATATTATTATTTTATGGCCAATGTTTACTATTATTATTATTATTATTATTATTATTATTATTAAAAGACCAAATTGTGTTCGATTCGGTTCGGTTTCAGTTTTTAAAATGACATATATTTGGGTCGGTTCAGTTTTTAAAGGGTATAAACACATTTACAATTTCACAGAACTTGATCCTCATTTAATTTAGGAGCAAATTAATTTCCATTCATAATTTAATAATACCGAACCACAGTCCACAGCACATTATGTACATGGATTACAAGAATGTAGCAACCTCGCTCAATCCATATGATCGAATGAGTTGTTCATATTGACCTTCATCAAGTCGGTCAAAATGGAGTCGGCCGCGACGCTGTAAACCTCCACCTGCTTACACGATACCATAACATATTGGTCCTCAACTTTGAGGGTTCCAAGCTTTGCCATACACCCGGCGACACCGTCAATGGAGGTCAGAAGACATTCACTAGCGACTTCGCTGGAGCCCACCTCGGTCAAAGAGGCGGGGTTTTTAAGGATGCTGGCGGCCACACTGAGTTGCAAGGCCGTGCTGCCCAAGAGCGTTGCGCAGTCGGCGTAGGCCGTCTTCACGGCGGGGATCCTCGCGACCTTGTTCATCGCGTACTTGCGCGTCCGCTCCGCGTTGTCCAATCCCGACTGGGCGATCGCAGCGGCAATCGCCAATGGCTCTTGAGATGCCGACACGACTAAGGGGTTTTTGGAGAGGTGGTCGAGGCAGAACTCGTGGTCGGCGGTATTGTTGCAGGCTTTTTGGATTAGCGTGACGTTTAAAGGAGAGGCTGTGGATGGTGAACCCATCGTCAGGAAACATAAAAGACTGCCAATCACAAGGGAAACCATAACATTGGTTAAAGAATCCATGTTGGGAAGAAAGGGTACAATAATTATATTATTGTGTGTTTATTTTATTAAAGACTGTACTGTGCCCTTCCAAGCTAGACAATATAATGTTTCCTCGATGTTGGCTTGAGGGAAATGGAGTTGAGCAATGCATTATATAGATGGTCTTGGAGGGTATTGGGATAGAGATTACAACAATAATTTATGGTTGCACTTTCGTTTAGGGACTATGTGCCATTCCCCGCTTAAATAGCAATAGAAATGATTAAATGGTTAATGGCTAATATAACTACTGGTAGTCAGTACTGACTTTTCATCTCACCACAGGAGTGGATTATATATTGTAAAACCATTTTAGTTATCTTTGTATAGTTTAACCCTCATATATAAATAATATAACCTCATTTCTCTTAGCATCATGTTAAATAGTTGTTTTCCCCATTGTTCTCTAATTTGGGCTCGAGCCCTTCATACAATTTCCAGACATACATGGGATACACTTTGAGATTCTCATACATATGCTAGACGCATGAATACACCCATAAGACATTCCAGCTATTTTTTCCACATTAATGCTTATTTAATTTTTCAAAAAACAAAGCTTATGTAATAATTAATCTTTAAAATTTTAAGAAAGGAAAAAGTAAAACATACTATGGAGGTACATTTGAGAAAGTATAGAACATATATTAACTTGTAAAATAAAACAAATAGAAAAAAATAATATCAAGTTTAGTATTAATACATAAATTTGTATATATTTAGATATTTTATTAAAAGTACTGTTAAACATAATAAATTAAATTTTAAAATACTAAAAAAACAAAGAAGAAACTATTGTTTTGATCATTGAATAGTAGATATGACAAATACAAATAGGGAAGATTGAGTATTTATTAACTAAGCATAGCATGGAGCAATGGAACAACATAGCAAAGATGAAGTCCAAAAGTGTCCCAGAGAGGGTGTGAACTCTACCGTGACACCCTGCTTTCGGATGATCAGGTGTCATGTCGTGACGGCTTAATCATCTACAAAGTGGCCTAGTTTGTCACGATGAAGGTCACACCATGACCTCTATCATGACCTGCTTGGCCACCTTGCAGGTCCTGGGAGCCATGTTGGTAGTTCAGCGTGATCACCAGCATGACTCATTGGAACCTGAGGGCTGGCCCGGAAGGTCACGATCACCTTGACGCCGTGAAGGTCATTGTCATCCCGACGATCTATGAGGCATTGGGCTTGGTCACGATGGAGTTCACGTCGTGACCTCCATTGTGACAATGCATCCAGTAAGTAACTTTCAGGTGGTTATTTTGGCGCAGATTCTAAGTATAAATATCTAGAGGCAATTATTTTAATTAATTTTTCAATTTTTCAATTCTTCCTCTAGATTTCTCCCCACATAAATCTTCTTAGAACTTTTCTACATTGTAATCCATTATCTATTCAAAGATTTAGAGCAAAATTTCCACTTGTAATTGCAAATTCAACATCAAGTTCTAGATTCATTATGTCAAATTCAATCATTAAGTTAAGTTCTCTAATTATATTCTAGCAATTATGTGTGATTCCCCACTTAAATAGCAATAGAAATGGTACAATAGGTTAATGGCTAATATAAGGTTGAGGACTACTTGACGGCAATTTATATCCTGCACTACGGCGCGCGTTGCATTGTGCGCCCAGATGCAAAACGACGTCGTTTCAATTTTTTTAATTTTTTTTTTTTGAAATTTCCCGCCCCAGTGTTTGGCAATTAATTTTTCTTTTAAAAAAAACTCATGTTCAAAAATGTACATAATGGTATACTAGAATACACATAATTGTATACATGAATGTACATAATTATATAACAAAATATACATACTCTTTTTTAAAAGATAATACACATAATCTAACATAATACATAATAAACATAAACTTTTAACATAATACACATCAACTCTTAACATAATTCACAAAAATTTCCTGATTCGGATGTACATAATTGTATAAAAAGAATGTACATAATTGTATAAAAAATGTACATAATTGTATGAACAAATATACATAATTATATGAACAAATATACATAATCACAGCAACTTTCTACCGCGTCTCTCAAAACAACGTCGTTTTGGGAGGCGCGCGGCGCACAGTGCTACGCGCGCCGTGGTGTAGGGTATAACGATTGCTACTTGACTTGGCTTACCTTTAAACACATTTCTCATACTATTCTAATTGTTTTGTATGATTATGCCACTTGAAAAGTTAAATAATGTTGCCCCAGGGCGGTGCATGGGTTCGAATTCAGCCCAAAGCCCACGGATGATATAAGGTTTAGATTGGCAATCATTATTGTGTGGACCATGGTCCATATAAGTTGTATGGATCATATTTGTATACAGTAAAATAATGTACATTCAGCACAAAAATAATGTACATTCAGTATAAAAATAATGTACATTGTAATCAGGGGATGTACATTATTTTTGTACTGAGTGTACATTATATTGTATAATGTACATACAGTATAAAAATAATGTACATTTAGTATATTAAAAATGTACATTTTATTATGGTCCACATAACACTATGTAGATCATGGTCCACACAATAATTTGCCTTAGATTGGAACCCTTGTGTGCACTGTGCATATGAAAAGTAGGATCTGACTGGTGGGCTGATTACGTGATCGGGATTGGATTCTTTGTGCGCAAATGAAGAATAAGACTCGCGATTTACCTCTACAGTGACTCTAGGGGCGGGGTCCTGTGAATTTTAGATTAGTTCGACAAAACTGGGATCACTTTAAAAAAACAAAAAACAAAAAAAAAACCAAAAAAAAAAAAAAAAGAAGTTATAAAATGTTTATGTTTTCATGATATGATGCACGTCAATCTATAGCTATCAATCACTTTAATTTTTTTTTTTGGAGTGTACCCAGAGTTTTCACAGTCAGACACAGTGATTAATCCCCTCGCTGAATTGTAGGTACCTCTTTTGGGTGGGACAGGTGACCTGGAGCAATCGTTATGCCATGGAACCGTGTTCACCATGGGTGAACACGGTCCCAAACGGTAACGGTGCCTACGGGCACCGTTATCTTCCACCAATCTTTTTTTTTTTTTTAATTAACAGCGCGACTTTTCTTCTTCATATTCACATTTTTCGGTTTTACTTCTTGTTCGCGCAAGTTTCTTCAGCACTTATAAACTATGAATGTGCAGTCATGGATTTATGAATGTGCAGTTATGAAATTATGAATTTTCTTTTATGAGACTATAAATTTTCTGTTATTAAATTATGAATTTTCTGTTATGAGATTATGAATGTACAGAAAATTCATAATTACATAACTGTAAATTCATAATCTCATAACAGAAAATTAATATTTTAATAAATATTTTTCTTTTATGAGATTATGAATTTTCTGGTATGAGATTTTGAATTTTCTGTTATGAGATTATGAATTTATAGAAAATTCATAATTACATAACTGTAAATTCATAATCTCATATCATTATAATTTAATAAATGTAAATTCATAATCTAAACATAGAATGCAAAACGCCGTTAACAGCACATTAACTATTTTTTTTTCCGTAAAAACGATGCCGTTTTGGAATGCCGTTTTCGAACGTGTTCACAAAGCATGGTGAACACGTTTCCACGGCATAATTTGCAGACCTGGAGATGTAAGGCTACTAACTCTAATCCTAATCCTAAATAAGCTAAGCAACAAGTTTAGGGTTTATATTTTCTATTCCTAAATAAGTCAAGACATTAACGCGGTTAAATTTATTAAATTTTTTGGGTTAAAAATCAGTTACCAAATAAGTACTTCATAAAACTAATTAACTGTGTAAACCCAATGCATCCCTATTTTTTTTATTAGATTATTTTCAACTTATGCAAGATGGATCTTGTCCATGATATAATAATTGACTAAAACTAACCATCCAATCGCTATACCATGGATCGGACCAAGGTTCATCCTGCACTATGGACCCTGGTTCATGTGTTTATGCTTTGTATTATTACTTTTTGTGTCTTGCATTCAGGGCTGTTTCAATAAAAATTGAGGCCCGGTGCAATAACTTAATTTAGGGCCCCTTTTTTTCAAGTGATTTTTATATAAAAATAATATTTGTTCCAAAAGTTGTATCAAAATATAAATATTGTATAAAAAAATACATCTAAACTTTTATTTAAAAGTGACATGCGTCGTGCACATTTAAACGCAAAATCATCTATCAAACTTTTGATATCAACTTCTTCCAAAAGCTCATTTTAAATGGAGATTAAAACTATTCCATTGAGTCTCTCTTGCAACATACTTGCAGTACGTAATTGGGATAGTCAATAATATTCGATATACAAGCATTTGGAAAACAACCTATCTGTCTTAATGAATTCAATATACTCACTTCCCTTATATTTTATTTCGATAAAATCTTTCTAAACAATTTTAACTCAATATACAATTCATTTCCATCAATATCACCACACTATTCATTGAGATTTGGAAATTGAATTAAAAAATAAAAATAATTGTAATTGCTAATTAGTAGAAGGTCCCAATCAAAGATGCTAATTGTTATTTGAGATTTTAAATTGGGAATTGTCATTCTTAATTAACAATGGTACTTGTCAATTGAGATTTAAGAATTGGAACCGCCAAAAGTAGGAAAGGGAATCAAGGGATTAGAAAACACACACACACACGCACATACGCGCGCACGCACACACATATATACATTTTTTTTGTGGATTTTTAAAGTAACTGTCAATTGGGTACAATTTCACCATATCACAAATTGGCACAATCTCCCTACACAAATCTTGTATACTATATATATATATATATATATATATATATATATATATATATATATATATATATATATATATATATATATATATATATATTGATGGTTTTTGGGTTTTCGGGCCCAAGGAGGTCCAACACAACCTATAGCTGGTGGATACACCTTTCACAAAAGGGTTTGAGTTTTTAGTAGTAAAATATGATGCTTAATAGTACTTTGTCTATTCCCTCTCCGGATTCTGGAATCTGTCCCATACAATGGTGGAGGAGCCCTTTTTATAGTGGCTCCTCCTCTACCGTCTTAAAGGCTCATGATGGCCGACTTAAAGGGTACATTCAATGCGCCGAGCCGTTGGGCGACGTTACAGACTCTGCCAACGGCTCTCTTTGGCTAATAACTAGCGGACCGAGCCCGGCCTTTAATGCCTCAACGGCTCCTTGTCTTAACTGTGCTAAAGGCTCCCTCAACGGCTCTCCGGACCGAGTCCTCTCCTAGGTCGGGCCTGGGCCGACTCCTCGTCCCCGCCTGGTATTGGGCCGTCCTTCCGGTCTCTGAACTGGGCCTCCCTCTTTGGACCTGGGCCGAGTCCTGGACTCGGCCCATGCATTCTCTCTGGGCCTCTTTTCTTGGGCCGGGGTTCTCACCCCATCAACTAGTCCCTCACTTTTCCATACCCGGTCCACCAACCTGGGTTTGGAAAAGTAGTAACCCTCTCCTGCTTACCGAATCCGTGCCTTGAATGACTCAGGATTGGCCCAGATTATTTGCTATCTCCCGGATCTCGCGGGACCGTTCTGATCTCCTTGGCCTGGCCTGACACCTATAAATGACCTTGGCCGCTCTTTTCTTAACTTACTAATCCCTCATGGGTCGCTCACCACTGAAAGGGAAGCAGATTGATTTTGGGTCGCCCCGGCGCCCTTTGCCTTTGAAACGGACTCGCCCTGAGAGGGAGCCTAAAAGGAAGGCTCCCCATCCGACTTCACAGAGATCACCTGCTGGCGCCGCCTCTATGGCTCTTCCTCCGCCGACTCCTGCTCGTCGCGAAGTCGCTCCGACTTCTCGCCCTTCTCCTCCTCCGGGGTCTGCTCGAGTAACTTCCCCAGGCGGGACCGTTGTTACCGTGCCTGTCCCAGAGCAGTTGACCTTTCGTATGACCTTTTCTATTCCTCTAGATGACCTGGACGGTCCGGTTACCGGGTTAATGAACGAGGAAGACTTCACTCGTTATCAAGAGATGTACCCGGACGATGAAGAGCTGGTTGTGCCGCCGCTCATGCCGGCGTTCTGGGATTCGCTTTGCCCACCCTCTCCTGGGCCATCGGAAGGGTTCTTTGGAAGCGGCTCCTCCTCGCCGAGTGAGTGATCTTTGTGAACTAGGGTCGGCCGGATTCTCTAGAGGGGTAGTTCTGTTAGGGGCACTTGCTTACTCTGTAATAAGCTCCTTGTAACCTGCACCTTCTTTTTATAATAAAATATTTCCGGCCTTCAGTTTTTCTCTTTTTCAGTATATTTAGCGCACTCGTCCGCCTCAATTGTCGAGGAGTCGACTGCGATGTCGAGTCCTCCTTCCGCTTGACACCTGTAAATCTCGCTTCCCTGGGCGAGCCAGGCTTTTTCCAGTTTAGCGTGCGAATCTCACCCTTCCCGAGCTAATTGGATGGGATTAATCTCTGACAGAGATTCACGCTGCCCGTCTAATCCGGCTCAGTTACGTCAGTTATGATTCCCTCCGTGATTTGCGCCTCGGTCGCTGCTCTCTCGAGGCTCTATATAAGGGCTTTTGGCAGCTCTGTGCTTTCTCACCATTTCATACCTCAAAAAACCTCAAGCTAGGAGCTTCAGGGACGGTGATCGTCGTTGGTCCCTCCGTAATAAGGAGCATGCCCGGCAGGAGGAGCTCCGGCGGAAGAGGGCGGCTAGCGGAGGTTACCTGGTAGGCGACTCCGCTTCTGATCCCATCGTGGTGCCTCCTGACATGCTTGATCCGATGGTCGTGGACCCAGAGGAGGACGAGATGGTGCCCATGGTAGAGGATCCGGAGCCAGAGGGGGACCTAAACTGGGAGGCTCCTCCGCTTTTTGGCGTGGCCATGTCGCCGAGTGCTCTGGAGAAGCCTCTGCAGATGGTCGCAGATGGGAAGCCTGCCGTGTATCTGGATGAACTGCCCGAGCCCGAGCCTGAGCCGAGTCCATTGCCTTTCCGCCCTCATCACTATTTGGAGGGTCCGGAGCCGGTGCGTCATGCGGAGGAGGAGGAAGTTAAGCCCTAGGCCTGTCTTTTCTGTGTAATGTCTATAGCCGAGTCCTCGGCTTTGTACCCCTGTCTTTATGGAATAAAATCTCGTTTTTGCTTTTCGGACCCTGGTTTTTGTGTGTTCCTTTGGCCGACTCCTGTTCGTTATGACCGACTCATAAACTTTGTCCGACTAACTCCCGTGGGTGGGGGACTCGGCAAATTTCGTCGGCCGATCTTGCAACCTGAAGCTCGTCCGGGCCTCTTTATTTGGCCGGACCCGGCCGGGTCACTTCTAGAAACTTCTAGCGTGATCTGGATGGGCCCCCATACCTTTTGCCTTGATGGGCCTTTGGTCTGGCAGGCCGGGTCATCGTCACTCAGCCTTGGCCTAGGGTAGACGCGCCGCTTGCAGGCTAGCCCTAGGCCTGAACCGTCGTTCCGCCCATCGAGGCATTAAATGCGGCATCCCTTCGACGTCTTGTCGCCTCCGATTCCTCCACTACGGAGGCGCCGCGTGGCAGCCTCTTGGACTTCTTTCTCCCTTTAAAAGGCTTTTTCTCCCATTTTCCTTTTTAATTCTCCTACCAAGCTTCTGCTTCTTTCATCGCCCTCCCAGCCTCAGCTTCAATCTGTAAGTAATGTCTTCCTCTTCTCATTCTTCTTCTTCCTCCCGCCGGCCGTCCTTTGACAACCCGGCGGGGACTTCTCCGTCGTCCTCTTCTTCTTCTTCCGTCGTCCGCCGTCTGGAAATGCCGGCGGGCTTCCAGGCGGTGTCTTCTTCTTCCTTCTTAGCCCCTTCTTCTTCTGGGGCGGCCACTCCGATGAGCCCAGCCCCGTTAACTACGGTGGCGGCTTTGCCGGGCGGCGTTATACGGCCGCGAGGCAAGTTTGACTCGGTTGTCCGGCCGTCCGGTCTTCCATCGTCGGCCACAGCGGCGGACCTGGATATGGCCCGCTTTCTGCTGGGCCCTTCGGCCATGGTCGTCGCGGCGGAGGGCCGGCCTATCCACGACCCGCCGGAGGGTTTTGTGGGTATCCATTTGCACTCGGTTGCATTCGGCTTCCGAGTGCCCCCACACCCATTTCTTTCGCTTCTCTTCCGGCATTATAACTTGGTCCCGGGCCAGTTAGTGCCTAACTCTCACCGACTCCTGACCAGCTTCATCAATCTCTGCCATTGGTGGAAGTGCGAGCCAGATTTGGACGTATTCCGGTACCTTTTTACCGTGAACAAGGTCGGCTCTCACTCGCCCGGCTTTATCCAAGTCGCCGCCCGTCCGGGACGTCAACTTTTCGAGGGGTTGTCCGACTCGATAAAGGAGTGGAAGCCCCTTTATTTCTTCGTCCGACCTCGCTCCTCTTCCTTCACCTTTCCGACCCTTTGGCCGGCAACTCTTTTCAAGCCCTGCTCTCGGCGCGCCGTCTTTACGGAGGATGCTGTCATGGGCGGCGACTTCTTGAAGGGCTTCGGGCCGTACTCCGTTAAGTACTGGTCTCGAGTCCGGGCCATGGCCAAGCATGGCCTTCTGCCGGAGGGCGCCGCCACCATAGGTAGCGTCTCTTTCCTCTTCCTTCTCGTCTTGCTTTTTGTTTTCCACGGGAACACTCACAAGTGAGTGTATTTCTTTTACAGGTCCGTACGACTCCGATACCTCCAGCTCCGGCGAAGCAATCGAACCGACTCCTGAGATGGCAAACAGGGCGGAAAAGATGAGGCGTCGCCTGACGCAACGTTCCACAGGTCCGGCCGCTGCGTCCTCATCTCAGCCATCGCCGGCGGTCCGGCCGACTCCTGTGTCTTCCCACAACGTGGTCGACCTCACACCTTCGCCCGTGGTATCGCCCAGTCGGCAGCCGCCTCCTCCCTCTACTGAGAGTCCGAGTTCCAAGCGGCCTGCTGAGCCTACGGAGGGGCCGGCTCCGAAGAGGATCAGGCTGTGCAATGAGGTGGACGAGGACGCCCAAATCTGGATGGGCAACACCTCCGTTCGCAAGTGGTGCAAGGATGTCCTTTTGCCAAAGGATGTGGAGTCGACCCGTGCCCTTGGCGACGGGTTCATCATCGAGGCTTTGCTCCGGCAGTCGTATCGCGTAAGTGTCACTCATTCGGCCTTTCCCTCTGTTTACCCTCATTTCTTTTCTTTTCTGTTCGACTGACGGCTGGGTGTGCAGGACCTCGCCCTCCAGATGGAACTGGGCAATCGGTTCCAGGGCTTTAGGAACGATATGCGGGCCATGACCGCCAAGCAGCGCCAGACGGAGGAATCTCTTCTGGAAGAGCAGGCAAAGCAACTCAAGATGGTGGAGGTGCACAACGCCGAGCTGCTGAGGGTCACCCGTCAATGGGAGGAGGAGAAGGGCAAAGTGGCCACGATCGCCGCGACTTCCGTCGCAGATTATAAGAAGTCGGCGGCCTTCGAGGCGGATGTGCAGGCGGCGGTGGCAGCTCGAAGGAGAGAGGTGGCCAAGGAGTGGCTGGCGACCCCGGAGGGCGATGACTTCCTCCTCGACCTGGGCGAGCGAGATTACCGCCTCGGCTTCCGCGAGGCGCAGATGGAGATTCACGCCACCTTGTTGGCCCGCGATCCTTCGTTCACTCCCGAGAGCTGGGGCCTCAAGCCGGTGCTGGACGCTGATGGGCCGACTGCGCCTACTGACCCGACGACTCTTCCTGCGGCGACGCCTCCAGAGCTTCCCGAGTCCCTTCCTCAGGCGGAGGATCCTTCCTCTGCTCCCCTTGCTGGGCCATCGGCGGGGGCGCAAGTTGAAGGGCTCGCCGTCGATACCCCCTCCACTGTAGTCTAGGGTCTTTTTAGAATAGACCTTCTTTTGTAAGGGCTGGCCTCCTTATCGGCCGTATTTTAATAAAGAAACAGTTTTTTTTTTTTTTTTTTTTTTTTTTTTCATCTCTTTTCACGGAATTTGTCCTTGGGCTTTTTTAATATCGGCCTTCTTCTAAGGCTTCGAACTATGCTTTTCCCTCGCCGAGCTCCTCAGTCAAGGCGGCTCATTCACGCTTCCTCCGAGAAACGACTAAGGGCTTGTGCTCTTGTCTCCCAGCTCTTTCTCGCAGAGTCCCTTAGTCGAGGCGACTCCTTTCGGCTTTTCTTTCGGAAACGACTAAGGGTCTGGCCCTTGTTTCCTATCTTTCTCTCGCCGAGTCCCTCAGTCGAGGCGACTCCTTTAGGCTTTTTCTGTTCTCAGAAACGGTTTAGGGTCAGTGCCCCGTTGTTTCTATATATATATATGCCGAGTCTCTCAGTCGAGGCGACTCCTTTTGGCTTTTTCACGGAAACGTCTAAGGGTCTGGGCCCTTGTTTCCTATCTTTCTCTCGCCGAGTCCCTCAGTCGAGGCGACTCCTTTAGGCTTTTTCTGATCTCAGAAACGGTTTAGGGTCAGTGCCCCGTTGTTTCTATATATATATATGCCGAGTCTCTCAGTCGAGGCGACTCCTTTTGGCTTTTTCACGGAAACGTCTAAGGGTCTGGGCCCTTGTTTCCTATCTTTCTCTCGCCGAGTCCCTCAGTCGAGGCGACTCCTTTAGGCTTTTTCTGTTCTCAGAAACGGTTTAGGGTCAGTGCCCCGTTGTTTCTATATATATATATGCCGAGTCTCTCAGTCGAGGCGACTCCTTTTGGCTTTTTCACGGAAACGTCTAAGGGTCTGGGCCCTTGTTTCCTATCTTTCTCTCGCCGAGTCCCTCAGTCGAGGCGACTCCTTTAGGCTTTTTCTGATCTCAGAAACGGTTTAGGGTCAGTGCCCCGTTGTTTCTATATATATACTTGCCGAGTCTCTCAGTCGAGGCGACTCCTTTTGGCTTTTTCACGGAAACGTCCAAGGGTCTGGGCCCTTGCTTCCTATCTTTCTCTCGCCGAGTCCCTCAGTCGAGGCGACTCTTTTAGGCTTTTTCTGTTCTCAGAAACGGTTTAGGGTCAGTGCCCCGTCGTTTCTATATATACTCGCCGAGTCTCTAGGGACGATTGACTGCAACCCACGCACTTTTATTCAGATTTCTTGAAGTCTTTGAGTTCATACATGGCCTATCATGGGCTACTGATAAAACCTCTTCAAATGTGTTGCATTCCATATACGGTCTATAAGCTTGCCTTCCATGGTCTCTAACTTGTAAGTTCCGGCCCGAACTACGGTCGCGATGCGGTACGGTCCTTCCCACTTGACCGCGAGCTTGCCTCCTTCGGTGGGCTGGCTGGCTTGTCGATCCCGCAGCACTAGATCGCCAACCTGGAAGGTTCGCGGGCGAGTTCTGCGGTCGCGGTATCTTTTCACTGCCTGCTGGTACTCAACCATTCGCGCACTCGCGGCTTCCCTTCTTTCTTCTAGAAAATTTTTCTCAATCTGCAGGTTCTCCTCATTTGCTGCGTCCGAGTAGGTGCGAACCCGATGGGTGGGTTCGACCACTTCGACGGGAATCTTGGCCTCAAAGCCGTATGCGAGCGAGAACGGACTCTCTCCCGTCGCTCGCCGCTGGGTAGTGCGATAGGCCCAAAGGACTCGATCAAGCTCGTCCGCCCAGTTTCCTCGGACGTCTTCGAGTTTCTTCCGGACCCCATCGACCAGGGTTCGGTTCACATTCTCCACCTGTCCATTTGCCTGGGGGTAGGCCACCGATACCTTGGTATGCTTGATACCGTGTCGGCGGCAGAATTCGGCGAACGCCTGGCAATCAAACTGTCGCCCGTTATCGCTGACGATGTGCTCGGGCAAACCGTAGCGACAGATCACCTTTTTCCACAGAAAACGTCGACACTGGTACTCGGTGATGGTAGCCAGGGGTTCCGCCTCGACCCACTTGGTGAAGTAATCGATGGCCACGACACAAAACTTCAATCCTCCCGGGGCGACGGGTAATGGTCCCAACAGGTCTATTCCCCATTTGGCGAAGGGAATGGCCGTGGTGACCGGTGTATAGAAGGTGGCTGGCCGAGTGTCTTTCCTGGCGAATGCCTGACAAACGCCACATTTGGACATCCGTTCAACGCAATCTCGCATCATGGTCGGCCAGTAATACCCTTGAACGACCAATTTTCGGGCGAGCGTGTGAGCACCCTGGTGCGCAGCGCAAATGCCTCTGTGGGTTTCATCCATTACCTTCTCGGCCTCAGGCTTAAGTAGGCATTTCAACAAGGGCCCTCCGAACGACTGTTTATATAGGTCTCCGTCTACGATCCGAAAAGAGGGAGCTTTCCGCCGAACCCTTGCGGCGACTGATGGGTCAGCTGGCAACTCGCCTGTTTCCTTGAATCGCCGGATGTCATCTATCCAGAACATCTCCGGGTTTTTCTCTCGATTCCACCCTTCGATGCTTACTTGCTGGACATCTAGCGGCGCCTCTTCGACGCTCGGCCGACTTAGCTCCTCCTTCTGGCAAATCTTTATTAAGCGGTCCGGCACCCCTTCCAGGGCGATTTTTGACAAGATGTCGGCCTCTACGTTGTCCGCCCGGGATATGTATTCTATTTCATAAGCTTCGAATCCCTTCAACATCTTGTTGGCACATTCTTTGTACAACGCCATCCTCGCGTTCTTAGCTTCGCACGTACCCGAGATTTGCCCGACTACTAGCCGGGAGTCGGTTTTGACTCGTAGCCGTTCGATTCCTAGACCCTTGGCGAGTCGGAGGCCATTCAATACTGCTTCGTACTCGGCCTCGTTATTTGATGCAGGGAACAGGTATCTTAGGGCGTAATACAGCCGAAATCCCTCCGGAGTGATGAGCACAACGCCGCCTCCGCAGTGCTGTCGACTTGATGCTCCGTCCGCATGCATCTCCCACCACTCGCCCGGGGTGCCCTCCGAGGCACGTTCCTTCTCCTCCTCGCTCGCCGTACACTCGACCAGGAAGTCGGCCAAAGCTTGGCCTTTTACGGAGGGCCTGGGTTGGTACTCGATCCCGTATTGAGTTAGCTCGACGGCCCACTTCACTAGCCGGCCGGAAGACAAGGGGTTCCGTAATACATTCCCGAGTGGTTGATCCGTCAGGACCCGGACGATATGGGCTTGGAAATAGGGCGCCAACTTGCGAACGGTGACCACCAGGGCATATACGATCTTTTCCAGGGCAGTGTACCGTGTCTCGGCAGCTTTCAGTGAGCGGCTTACATAGTAAACCGGGTGCTGGACTCGGTCCTCCTCTCGAACCAACACCGAACTTACCGCTTTGGCCGAGGCGGCGAGGTACAACAGTAAGGGCTCGCCCTCCTGGGGGGTAGACAGTACTGGGGGAGTCGACAGATATCGTTTTAATTCCTCGAACGACTGTTGGCATTCGGCGGTCCAAGCGAATCCCTCTTTCTTCTTCATGGCTTCGAAGAAAGGCACAGTCTTATCCGCCGATTTGCTCAGAAAACGGCTGAGGGCGGCCAGTCGTCCGGTCAAGCGTTGTAGGTCCTTGATAGTGGTAGGAGGCTGCATGTCGAGGATGGCTCGTACTTTCTCTGGGTTAGGCTCAATGCCTCGTTTGGTGACCATGTAGCCCAAGAATTTACCGCCCTGGACGGCGAACGCACACTTCTTGGGGTTCAGTCGGAGGTTATATTTTATCATTACTTTAAAGCAGTCGGCTAAATCCTCCGCGTGCTTGTCCTCCTCTTGACTCTTGACGAGCATGTCGTCGACGTACGCGGCCATTGACTTTCCTAGCAGGTGGTGGAATAGCCGGGCGACCATTCGGGTGTACGTAGCCCCGGCATTTTTGAGTCCGAATGGCATGACCCGATAGCAATACACTCCGTCCGGAGTTAGGAAGGCGGTTTTCTCCTCGTCTGCCGGGTGCATGAATATCTGATGGTACCCTCTGAAGGCATCCATAAAACTGAGCAACGCTGACCCGGCCGTCTCGTCGACTAGCTGGTCGATTCGGGGCAGAGGGAACGGATCCTTTGGGCACGCCTTGTTAAGATCTGTGTAGTCCACACACATTCGCCACGTCGGGGGCTTGGGCACAAGGACCACGTTAGCCAACCATTCCGGGTACTTGACCTCACGGACGTGTCCGGCTGCTAACAGCGTGCTGACTTCTTTCTTCACAAACTCCCGCCGATCGTTTGCCAAATATCGCTTCTTTTGCACGACCGGCCGGTGCTCCGGGTCTACGGCGAGTCGATGCGATATGACCGATCGATCTACGCCGGGCATATCTTCTGGGCCCCAGGCGAAGACCAGCCGGTGCTCTTGGAGTACTCTCGTGATTTCCCCCTTTAACTTCTCCGAAAGGCCGACTCCGATTCTCACTCGCCTGCTTGGCTGCGCTGGGTCCACTTCAACTTCCTCTAGCTCGACGGCCGGCTCCGGGCGTGGTATCACTGCTTTCTTAGGGGGCCTCTCGGTGATCTCATGGACCTGCATCCCACGCTTGCCTATACCTCTACACGCCTGCAGATAACAGTCGCGGGCGACCTTGCGGTCACAACGCGCCGTTCCTATTCCGTTCGGCGTGCGGAATTTCAGGCACAAATGTTCGATCGAGATCAGAGCCCCAAGATCTTCCAAACCCGGGCGGCCGAGTATGGCGTTGTGTGAGCAGGCTAGATCGACCACGATGAACTTCATGCTCAACTGTTGCACGTTCGGATAACTGCCGATTTCCACAGGAAGAGTGATGGACCCTTCCGCCTCCACCGAGTCCCCGGTGAAACCGGCGAGAGGGGTATTCACGGGCCTGAGCTGTTCTCGGGTCAACCCCATCTTGGTAAAGGTCTCCAGGTACAGTACGTTGACGCTGCTCCCGGTGTCGACCAGGATTCGGCGGACGACCACACCGTTGATGTCCATGGCGATGACCAACGCGTCTCGATGCGGGGTTTCCCCGGCAGGCAGGTCTTTATCGGTGAACGTGATGGGCTCCCGACATGTCTTTTTGGAGCTCTCTTCTCGACCATAGACTGTTCCGACGTATAGCTGCCGAGCCCAGGCTTTTCGGGTGTTCGCGGAATCGCCGCCTTCCGGCCCGCCGACTATCATGTTAATGACCGGTTTCTGGCGCCATTGGGCTTCGTCTTCTTCGGAAGCCGGCTGCTTGCCTTGACTGTTTTCCGAGCTGGCGACGGGTCCCTCACCCCCTCGACCGGTCGACCTTCGCTTCCATTGGTTAGGGGGCGGTGTCCCTTGCTGGATGATCCCCTCCATAATCTTCTTTAGATAGTAACATTCTTCTGTGCTGTGAGTATAAGATTTGTGATAGCGACAATATTTAGAAGTCTTACCCGTATCCTCGTCCGCTGCTCGGTCGTCCATCGGCGGAGGCGGAGGCGGGGCGACCGCCTGTACTTCGCGGGACTGGTTGCTCTGGAACCGGCCGATAGGTGCGAACGACGGGGTCGGTCATACGGTCGCCTGACCTCGGGTCGCCGAGCGGCATCCGAACGCCTTTTCTCTCGTTTCCACCCGCGTCCTTTTTCCGTTGGCGGACCCACCGACCTCACGCTGCCGTTTATGCTTCATGGCCTGCTCTGTGTTGGCCCTCTTATTGGCCATCTGGACAGCCTCCGCGTATGTCGCCGGGCGATTGTCCTTAGATCTCGATACAGCTGTCCGCGATCGCAAAGATTCAATGAAGAAGGTGAGCGCCGTTTGGTCCTCCACCTCTTCTATCGACTGGATCTCCTTCTGCCAGCGAGCAAGATAGGCTTTCAAGGATTCGCCTTCATCCTGATGGATGTCGCCTAAGTGCGTCAGATCCTTCTGTGGCTTGATGTTAGCGGCATAGTGGCTCATGAAGCGGTCTGCCAGTTCTTCAAAGCTGTGGATCGACCCTGGGGGCTGACTTACAAAGCCATCTTTGGGCGGGCCCCTTCAGCGTAGGTAAGAAGGCACGGCACATGACCGGATCTCGCACTCCTAGGACTTGCATCTTAGCTTGGTAACTTAATAGATGTTCTCGCGGGTCGCCTGATCCGTCGAATGTGGCTTGCTCCGGGAACTTAAAGTCGCCCGGTATCTGAAGGCCATGACCTCGTCCGAGAAGGGCAGGGCGGTTAGCAAACGTATGCCCGGGATTTGGCTTTTCCCTCCATCCGTTCTCTTAGATTTCGTACCTCTTGTACTAGGTTGGCCACTTCGGCCTTTCCCGGGTGCGATTTCCCGTGGATTCCGTGGCTTTCGCCGACTTCAGACTCAGCCGGTTGGGCAGGGTTGCGAGGGGGTTGCTCCACGCGGCCGAGTCTCGGTCCTGGCCCTTTTTGTTCGGCTCTTATCTCGTGCAGCTTGTCGGTCGGCGGACGACTAATGGGGCACGGACTGGGCTCCCTCCAGCCTAATCGCTCTCTTGCCGACCGACGCCCGACGCTGGGTCCTAGCCGGGAATGAACGGATTGCACCGGCTGGCTTTCAGCCCGTCGGCTCAATTGCCGGTTGTCTGGCCTCTGAGGCGGTCGCAGCTCGCGTTGCTGCTGGCGGGTGATGGGCTGCTCTCTCACTCCTAGACTTGCTTCCGCCACAGGCGCGCCCGATTGCGCGCAACTGCTCCGGGGTGAGCAGCACTTGAGGTGCTTGCGGGTTTCTCTGCGGCGTCGGCGGCGGTGTCGTCTCGTTTTCTTGGCTTCGGGCATTTCTTCTATTCAGCTGGTTTCTCAAGTCGGCCTCCCGTCCGTTATCTTGACGGCTCGACTGTTCCTCGCTTCCTGCCATATCTGGAGTTTGCCTGATTCAACTATTGTCCCTCGGACTCGCCTCACTCAAGAGGACACGTGACTCTTCGTTTCGATCCCACGGACGGCGCCAGTGATGGTTTTGGGTTTTCGGGCCCAAGGAGGTCCAACACAACCTATAGCTGGTGGATACACCTTCATAAAAGGGTTTGAGTTTTTAGTAGTAAAATATGATGCTTAATAGTACTTTGTCTATTCCCTCTCCGGATTCTGGAATCTGTCCCATACAATGGTGGAGGAGCCCTTTTTATAGTGGCTCCTCCTCTACCGTCTTAAAGGGCCTCATGATGGCCGACTTAAAGGGTACATTCAATGCGCCGAGCCGTTGGGCGACATTACAGACTCTGCCAACGGCTCTCTTTGGCTAGTAACTAGCGGACCGAGCCCGGCCTTTAATGCCTCAACGGCTCCTTGTCTTAACTGTGCTGAAGGCTCCCTCAACGGCTCTCTGGACCGAGTCCTCTCCTAGGTCGGGCCTGGGCCGACTCCTCGTCCCCGCCTGGTATTGGGCCGTCCTTCCGGTCTCTGAACTGGGCCTCCCTCTTTGGACCTGGGCCGAGTCCTGGACTCGGCCCATGCATTCTCTCTGGCCTCTTTTCTTGGGCCGGGTTCTCACCCCATATATATATATATATATATATATATTATATATATATATATATATATATATATATATATATATATATATATTATTAAATACGGGGCCCCAAAAATTAGGGACCCTGTGGTCGCACATGTTAGACATGCTCAGAACCGCCCTGCTACACTACACCAAATCAGGCGTTTAGCGGCGGTTTTTTTTTTGAGTTTAGCGGCGGTTCCAAACGCCACTAGTGTGTTTAGCGGCGGTTATTCAACGTGTCTAAATAGAGTGTCGCGAAGCATTTAGCGGCGGTTTTCTACAACCGCGGGAATTCATGAAAAACTTATTTAGCGGCGGTTTACAACCGCCGCTAATATTTATTTAATATTTACGGTTTTTAATGCATTTAGCGGCGATTTTCAAACCGCCGCTAATTTTTCTTTAAAATTTACTTTAAATTTTAGCGGCGGTTTTTAAACCGCCGCAAATGTGTATTTAATATTTTTTGGTAAATGTTAGCGGCGGTTTTAAAACCGCCGCTAATGTTTATTTATTTATTTATTTATTTTTGTATTTTCTCATCTAATAGGGATTGCTACTAAAATTTATAATTGTCATTAAATTACTTTTTTTGTTGTAAACATCTACTTTCATATGTGCATTGCAAACACAAATAAATACACATTTAATTTAGATGAAAATCAAATGTAATTTGTATTGCCAAATGCTAATGTTTAACAATATTCAAAGAAGTTTACATATTAAAAGAAAATCAATTCAACATCCAAGCTCATTGGTGGCAATTTATCATCAAAAGAGAGCTCATTCATCTCCACTGTAGTGATGGGTTCCTCATGTGCTCTTCCTTGACACCTCTTTGCTCAGCTCTTTCTTTATCCTTCTAATTTTCATATCCTTCTCTTCCAACTTCTCTTGCAACATAAAGACCTGCAACCATATTTAAACGAATTTGTAAATTT
>NW_017618458.1:0-203169 GCF_001879475.1 Ipomoea nil | reverse complement strand
TGTAATACGCAATAAATTTGTGTTTAACAATCGCTAATAGATTCTGTTTTTGTGTGTATCTCTTGTTTTGAACAACTATGGCAACTGGGAATTCATGTGGTTAAGCGAATTCTGTTGTTGTAGGACTGCTTGGCATAGCCTAGGGGACATTAGCAGGGAGGAAGCCATGAAACAGTATGTAAAAGCTCCTCCAAGTTTCTCAATGGTTTCTGGCTTTAATTTGCTTAATTGCTTCCTGTGTGTTTTAAATTAAAGCTTACATAATTATATTATATACTCCGTATGTTTTATATATATATGCTTATTATAATAATATAATATAATTGCAATGGTCGATCAGGAAGCCTTTGGGGCAAGGTTTGGAATCGTGTTCAATGGGGGAGCTGAATGAAATTGACTGTCAGCTGGAGAAAAGCTTGAAAAATATCCGGACCAGATTATCTAACATCATATCATATCAATTTAATTTGAAAGAAAATAAAACCTTAATAATATCATTGATATGATGCTAAGCTTTACCTGGGGAATCCCTAGGCTCAAGTTTACAAGGAACAAATTGAAAGCCTGAAAGTCAATGTACGATAGATAAGAGAAAATTTTAATTTTGATCCACTGACTATTGGGTTGTGTTAATTGCAACACTTGATTTTCAAAAATGTTTATTTAGTACCTTGACTATGCAATTTCTATCAATTTTGGTCACGCCGGCCAAATTGCCGGTCAAATCTCACCGGAAAATTTTAATAGGTCAATTTATGAGTATTTTAGTAATTTTACTCCTCTTTTTTCTTCTCCGATGAGCTTCTCCATTTCCGGCGACTTTCTTCTCCATTTCCGGCGATGTTCTTCAGCAACTCGACGGTTTGCACTTTCTTCAAAACCCCGAAGTGATCACCGACTCCTCCGACCAAACCAAATCACCGGCGAGTGGTAATAAAAACAGGGTGATCGTCTATTTCACCAGCCTACGAGGAGTGAGGAGGACGTACGAGGATTGTTGCTACGTAAGAACAATTCTGCAGAGACTAGGAGTCAAAGTTGACGACAGGGACGTGTCAATGCATTCCGGCTTCAAGGACGAGCTGAAAGAGCTTTTAGGCGAAAGCTACGGCGGCGGCGGCTTGCCCAGAGTGTTCGTCGGAAAAAATTACATCGGCGGAGCGGACGAAATCTAGCAAATGCACGAGGACGGGCAGCTGGAGAAGCTAGTCGAATTCTGCGAAACGGTGGACGAAAGCGGCGGCGGCCATGGCGGCGGAAAGAGGCGATTGTGGGGCGTGTGGCGATATCAGGTTTGTGCCATGTGAGACATGTTCAGGAAGCTGTAAAATCTACTCGAGTTGCTGAAGAACATCGCCGGAAATGGAGAAGAAAGTCGCCGGAAATGGAGAAGCTCATCGGAGAAGAAAAAAGAGGAGTAAAATTACTAAAATACCCTCATAAATTGACCTATTAAAATTTTCCGGTGAGATTTGGCCGGCGTGACCAAAATTGATAAAAATTGCATAGTCAAGGTACTAAATAAAACATTTTGAAAGTCAAGTGTCGCAATTAACACAACCCCAATAGTCAATGGACCAAAATTGAAATTTTCTCGATAGATAATAATGAAACATCATTAATGCATTAAGGAAACTAGGTTTCGGTGTTTCAAGTAACTGACACCCTGCTATTTTCTATTTTTATTTTAGGGTTTAAAGCTCAGACATGACAGCCATGTCTAATGTATATATGACAGTATATTATGTTATCTATGAATAATCATATATCAACTTAAAGTTGGTGAGCTATTTGTTTGCTAAGAGCATGAATTATATCAATGAAGCTCCTGATGAAGGATTATTATTTTTTAAAGGCACAAACTTTGTTGTTTACTCAAACTTCTGCAAGAACCGAAACCCTCTCTTTGCTATGATTTTATAATGTTTTCCCTTCCAACTCGGCCTAATCTTCCTCCTAAAGTTCCACAATCCTATTCCTCATGTGAATCAGGTATGTGTATATAGTTAAATTATCATGTTTTTATGTTTTAATAAGCCTTAATCGAATTAAGACTAAAATTACCTCTCCTTTTTTTTTGATAAATATTTGGCAGGACTAGGGAAATGCAAACTGTGGACATCATCAAACTGTGGAATACTCAGGTCAGTTAAGATGCCTGATGGTTTTTGGGTTTTCGGGCCCAAGGAGGTCCAACACAACCTTAAGCTGGAGGATACACCTTTCACAAAAGGGTTTGAATCTTAGTAAAATATGATGCTTAATAGTATTTGTCTATTCCCTCTCCGGGTTCTGGAATCTGCCCTATACAATGGTGGAGGAGCCCCCTTTATAGTGGCTCCTCCTCTACTGTCTTAAAGGCTCATGATGGCCGACTTAAAGGGTACATTCAATGCGCCGAGCCGTTGGGCAACGTTACAGACTCTGCCAACGGCTCTCTTTGGCTAGTAACTGGCGGACCGAGCCCGGCCTTTAATGCCTCAACGGCTCCTTGTCTTAACTGTGTTGAAGGCTCCCTCAACGGCTCTCTGGACCGAGTCCTCTCCTAGGTCGGGCCTGGGCCGACTCCTCGTCCCCGTTTGGTATTGGGCCGTCCTTCTCTTGGACTTGGGCCGAGTCCTGGACTCGGCCCATGCATTCTTTCTGGGCCTCTTTTCTTGGGCCGGGGTTCTCACCCCATCAACTAGTCCCTCACTTTTCCATACCCGGTCCACCAACCTGGGTTGGAAAAGTAGTAACCCTCTCCAGCTCACCGAATCCGTGCCTTGAATGACTCAGGATTGGCCCAGATTATTCGCTATCTCCCGGATCTCGCGGGACCGTTCTGATCTCCTCGGCCTGGCCTGACACCTATAAATGACCTCGGCCGCTCTTTTCTTAACTTACTAATTCCTCATGGGTCGCTCACCACTGAAAGGGAAGCAGATTGATTTTGGGTCGCCCCGGCGCCTTTGCCTTTGAAACGGACTCGGCCTGAGAGGGAGCCTAAAAGGAAGGCTCCCCATCCGACTTCACAGAGATCACCTGCTGGCGCCGCCTCTATGGCTCTTCCTCCGCCGACTCCTGCTCGTCGTGAAGTCGCTCCGACTTCTCGCCCTTCTCCTCCTCCGGGGTCTGCTCGAGTAACTTCCCCAGGCGGGACCGTTGTTACCGTGCCTGTCCCAGAGCAGTTGACCTTTCGTATGACCTTTTCTATTCCTCTGGATGACCTGGACGGTCCGGTTACCGGGTTAATGAACGAGGAAGACTTCGCTCGTTATCAAGAGATGTACCCGGACGATGAAGAGCTGGTTGTGCCGCCACTCATGCCGCGTTCTGGGATTCGCTTTGCCCCCCCCTCTCCTGGCCATCGGAAGGGTTCTTTGGAAGCGGCTCCTCCTCGCCGAGTGAGTGATTGTGAACTGGGGGTCGGGGTTCTCTAGAGGGGTAGTTCTGTTAGGAGCACTTGCTTACTCCTGTAATAAGCTCCTTGTAACCTGCACCTTCTTTTTATAATAAAATATTTCCGGCCTTCAGTTTTTCTCTTTTTCAGTATATTTAGTGCACTCGTCCGCCTCAATTGTCGAGGAGTCGACTGCGATGTCGAGTCCTCCTTCCGCTTGACACCTGTAAATCTCGCTTCCCGGCGAGCCAGGCTTTTTCCAGTTTAGCGTGCGAATCTCACCCTTCCCGAGCTAATTGGATGGGATTAATCTCTGACAGAGATTCACGCTGCCCGTCTAATCCGGCTCAGTTATGTCAGTTATGATTCCCTCCGTGATTTGCGCCTCGGTCGCTGCTCTCTCGAGGCTCTATATAAGGGCTTTGGTAGCTCTGTGCTTTCTCACCATTTCATACCTCAAAAACCTCAAGCTATGAGCTTCAGGGACGGTGATCGTCGTTGGTCCCTCCGTAATAAGGAGCATGCCCGGCAGGAGGAGCTCCGGCGGAAGAGGGCGGCTAGCGGAGGTTACCTGGTAGGCGACTCCGCTTCTGATCCCATCGTGGTGCCTCCTGACATACTTGATCCGATGGTCGTGGACCCGGAGGAGGACGAGATGGTGCCCATGGTAGAGGATCCAGAGCCAGAGGGGGACCTAAACTGGGAGGCTCCTCCGCTTTTTGGCGTGGCCATGTCGCCGAGTGCTCTGGAGAAGCCTCTGCAGATGGTCGTAGATGGGAAGCCTGCCGTGTATCTGGATGAACTGCCGAGCCCGAGCCTGAGCCGAGTCCATTGCCTTTCCGCCCTCATCACTATTTGGAGGGTCCGGAGCCGGTGCGTCATGCGGAGGAGGAGGAAGTTAAGCCCTAGGCCTGTCTTTTCTGTGTAATGTCTATAGCGAGTCCTCGGCTTTGTACCCCTGTCTTTATGGAATAAAATCTCGTTTTTACTTTTCGGACCCTGGTTTTTGTGTGTTCCTTTGGCCGACTCCTGGTCGTTATGACCGACTCAAACTTTGTCCGACTAAGTCCCGTGGGTGGGGGACTCGGCAAATTTAGTCGGCCGATCTTGCAACCTGAAGCTTGTCCGGGCCTCTTTATTTGGCCGGACCGGCCGGGTCACTTCTAGAAACTTCTAGCGTGATCTGGATGGGCCCCCATACCTTTTGCCCTGATGGGCCTTTGGTCTGGCAGGCCGGGTCATCGTCACTCAGCCTTGGCCTAGGGTAGACGCGCCGCTTGCAGGCTAGCCCTAGGCCTGAACCGTCGTTCCGCCCATCGAGGCATTAAATGCGGCATCCCTTCGACGTCTTGTCGCCTCGATTCCTCCACTACGGAGGCGCCGCGTGGCAGCCTCTTGGACTTCTTTCTCCCTTTAAAAGGCTTTTTCCTTCCATTTTCCTTTTTAATTCTCCTACCAAGCTTCTGCTTCTTTCATCGCCTTCCCAGCCTCAGCTTCAATCTGTAAGTAATGTCTTCCTCTTCTCATTCTTCTTCTTCCTCCGCCGGCCGTCCTTTGACAACCCGGCGGGGACTTCTCCGTCGTCCTCTTCTTCTTCTTCCGTCGCCGCCGCCTGGAAATGCCGGCGGACTTCCAGGCGGTGTCTTCTTCTTCCCTCTTAGCCCCTTCTTCTTCTGGGGCGGCCACTCCGATGAGCCCAGCCCCGTTAACTACGGTGGCGGCTTTGCCGGGGCGTTATACGGCCGCGAGGCAAGTTTGACTCGGTTGTCCGGCCGTCCGGTCTTCCATCGTCGGCCACAGCGGCGGACCTAGATATGGCCCGCTTTCTGCTTGGCCCTTCGGCCATGGTCGTCGCGGCGGAGGGCCGGCCTATCCACGACCCGCCGGAGGGTTTTGTGGGTATCCATTTGCACTCGGTTGCATTCGGCTTCCGAGTGCCCCCACACCCATTTCTTTCGCTTCTCTTCCGGCATTATAACTTGGTCCCGGGCCAGTTAGTGCCTAACTCCCACCGACTCCTGACCAGCTTCATCAATCTCTGCCATTGGTGGAAGTGCGAGCCAGATTTGGACCTATTCCGGTACCTCTTTACCGTGAACAAGGTCGGCTCTCACTCGCCCGGCTTTATCCAAGTCGCCGCCCGTCCGGGACGTCAACTTTTTGAGGGGTTGTCCGACTCGATAAAGGAGTGGAAGCCCCTTTATTTCTTCGTTCGACCTCGCTCCTCTTCCTTCACCTTTCCGACCCTTTGGCCGGCGACTTTTTCAAGCCCTGCTCTCGGCGCGCCGTCTTTACGGAGGATGCTGTCATGGGCGGCGACTTCTTGAAAGGCTTCGGGCCGTACTCCGTTAAGTACTGGTCTCGAGTCCGGGCCATGGCCAAGCATGGCCTTCTGCCGGAGGCGCCGCCACCATAGGTAGCGTCTCTTTCCTTTCCTTCTCGTCTTGCTTTTGTTTTCCCCGGGAACACTCACAAGTGAGTGTATTTCTTTTACAGGTCCGTACGACTCCGATACCTCCAGCTCCGGCGAAGCAATCGAACCGACTCCTGAGATGGCAAACAGGGCGGAAAAGATGAGGCGTCGCCTGACGCAACGTTCCACGGGTCCGGCCGCTGCGTCCTCATCTCAGCCATCGCCGGCGGTCCGGCCGACTCCTGCATCTTCCCACAACGTGGTCGACCTCACACCTTCGCCCGTGGTGTCGCCCAGTCGGCAGCCGCCTCCTCCCTCTACTGAGAGCCGAGTTCTAAGCGGCCTGCTGAGCCTACGGAGGGGCCGGCTTCAAAGAGGATCAGGCTGTGCCACGAGGTGGACGAGGACGCCCAAATCTGGATGGGCAACACCTCCGTTCGCAAGTGGTGCAAGGATGTCCTTTTGCCAAAGGATGTGGAGTCGACCCGTGCTCTTGGCGACGGGTTCATCATCGAGGCTTTGCTCCGGCAGTCGTATCACTCATTCGGCCTTTCCCTCTGTTTACTCTCTTTTCTTTTCTTTTCTGTTCGACTGACGGCTGGGTGTGCAGGACCTCGCCCTCCAGATGGAACTGGGCAATCGGTTCCAGGGCTATAGGAACGATATGCGGGCATGACCGCCAAGCAGCGCCAGACAGAGGAATCTCTTCTGGAAGAGCAGGCGAAGCAACTCAAGATGGTGGAGGTGCACAACGCCGAGCTGCTGAGGGTCACCCGTCAATGGGAGGAGGAGAAGGGCAAAGTGGCCACGATCGCCGCGACTTCCGTCGCAGATTATAAGAAGTCGGCGGCCTTCGAGGCGGATGTGCAGGCGGCGGTGGCAGCTCGAAGGAGAGAGGTGGCCAAGGAGTGGCTGGCGACCCCGGAGGGCGATGACTTCCTCCTCGACCTGGGCGAGCGAGATTACCGCCTCGGCTTCCGCGAGGCGCAGATGGAGATTCACGCCACCTTGTTGGCCCGCGATCCTTCGTTCACTCCCGAGAGCTGGGGCCTCAAGCCGGTGCTGGACGCTGATGGGCGACTGCGCCTACTGACCCGGCGACTCTTCCTGCGGCGACGCCTCCAGAGCTTCCCGAGTCCCTTCCTCAGGCGGAGGATCCTTCCTCTGCTCCCCTTGCTGGACCATCGGCGGGGGCGCAAGTTGAAGGGGTCGCCGTCGATACCCCTCCACTGTAGTCTAGGGTCTTTTTAGAATAGACCTTCTTTTGTAAGGGCTGGCCTCCTTATCGGCCGTATTTTAATAAAGAAACAGTTTTTTCATCTCCTTTCGGGCTCTTTTAATATTTCTTTTAAGGCTTCGAACTATGCTTTTCCCTCGCCGAGCTCCTCAGTCAAGGCGGCTCTTTCGCGCTTCCTCCGAGAAACGGCTAAGGGCTTGGGCTCTTGTCTCCCAGCTCTTTCTCGCCGAGTCCCTTAGTCGAGGCGACTCCTTTCAACTTTTCTTTCGGAAACGACTAAGGGTCTGGCCCTTGTTTCCTATCTTTCTCTCGCCGAGTCCCTCAGTCCGACCTCAGTCGAGGCGACTCCTTTAGGCTTTTTCTGTTCTCAGAAACGGTTTAGGGTCAGTGCCCCGTCGTTTCTATATATACTTGCCGAGTCTCTCAGTCGAGGCGACTCCTTTTGGCTTTTTCACGGAAACGTCTAAGGGTCTGGGCCCTTGTTTCCTATCTTTCTCTCGGTATCACGGAAACGTCTAAGGGTCTGGGCCCTTGTTTCCTATCTTTCTCTCGCCGAGTCCCTCAGTCGAGGCGACTCCTTTAGGCTTTTTCTGTTCTCAGAAACGGTTTAGGGTCAGTGCCCCGTCGTTTCTATATATACTTGCCGAGTCTCTCAGTCGAGGCGACTCCTTTTGGCTTTTTCACGGAAACGTCTAAGGGTCTGGGCCCTTGTTTCCTATCTTCTCTCGCCGAGTCCCTCAGTCGAGGCGACTCCTTTAGGCTTTTTCTGTTCTCAGAAACGGTTTAGGGTCAGTGCCCCGTCGTTTCTATATATACGAGTCTCTCAGTCGAGGCGACTCCTTTGGCTTTTTCCTCGTCAGGCCGAGCTCAGTTCCTTTATCAGAAACGGTTTAGGGTCAGTGCCCCGTCGTTTCTATATATACTTGCCGAGTCTCTCAGTCGAGGCGACTCCTTTTGGCTTTTTCACGGAAACGTCTAAGGGTCTGGGCCCTTGTTTCCTATCTTTCTCTCGCCGAGTCCCTCAGTCGAGGCGACTCCTTTAGCTTTTTCTGTTCTCAGAAACGGTTTAGGGTCAGTGCCCCGTCGTTTCTATATATACGAGGTTCCTTTAGGCTTTTTCTGTTCTCAGAAACGGTTTAGGGTCAGTGCCCCGTCGTTTCTATATATACTTGCCGAGTCTCTGGGACGATTGACTGCAACCCACGCACTTTTATTCAGATTTCTTGAAGTCTTTGAGTTCATACATGGCCTATCATGGGCTACTGATAAAACCTCTTCAAATGTGCTGCATTCCATATACGGTCTATAAGCTTGCCTTCCATGGTCTCTAACTTGTAAGTTCCGGCCCGAACTACGGTCGCGATGCGGTACGGTCCTTCCCACTTGACCGCGAGCTTGCCTCCTTCGGTGGGCTGGCTGGCTTGTCGATCCCGCCAGCACTAGATCGCAACCTGGAAGGTTCGCCGGGCGAGTTCTGCGGTCGCGGTATCTTTTCACTGCCTGCTGGTACTCAACCATTCGCGCACTCGCGGCTTCCCTTCTTTCTTCTAGAAAATTTTTCTCAATCTGCAGGTTCTCCTCATTTGCTGCGTCCGAGTAGGTGCGAACCGATGGGTGGTTTCGACCACTTCGACGGGAATCTTGGCCTCAAAGCCGTATGCGAGCGAGAACGGACTCTCTCCCGTCGCTCGCCGCTGGGTAGTGCGATAGGCCCAAAGGACTCGATCAAGCTCGTCCGCCAGTTTCCTTCGGACGTTCTTCGGTTTCTTCCGGACCCCATCGACCAGGGTTCGGTTCACATTCTCCACCTGTCCATTTGCCTGGGGGGTAGGCCACCGATACCTTGGTATGCTTGATACCGTGTCGGCGGCAGAATTCGGCGAACGCCTGGCAATCAAACTGTCTGCCCGTTATCGCTGACGATGTGCTCGGGCAAACCGTAGCGACAGATCACCTTTTTCCACAGAAAACGTCGACACTGTACTCGGTGATGGTAGCCAGGGGTTCCGCCTCGACCCACTTGGTGAAGTAATCGATGGCCACGACACAAAACTTCAATCCTCCGGGGCGACGGGTAATGGTCCCAACAGGTCTATTCCCATTTGGCGAAGGGAATGGCCGTGGTGACCGGTGTATAGAAGGTGGCTGGCCGAGTGTCTTTCCTGGCGAATGCCTGACAAACGCCACATTTGGACATCCGTTCAACGCAATCTCGCATCATGGTCCGGCCAGTAATACCCTTGAAACGACCAATTTTCGGGCCGAGCGTGTGAGCACCCTGGTGCGCAGCGCAAATGCCTCTGTGGGTTTCATCCATTACCTTCTCGGCCTCAGGCTTAAGTAGGCATTTCAACAAGGGCCCTCCGAACGACTGTTTATATAGGTCTCCGTCTACGATCCGAAAAGAGGGAGCTTTCCGCCGAACCCTTGCGGCGACTGATGGGTCAGCTGGCAACTCGCCTGTTTTCCTTGAATCGCCGGATGTCATCTATCCAGAACATCTCCGGGTTTTTCTCTCGATTCCACCCTTCGATGCTTACTTGCTGGACATCTAGCGGCGCCTCTTCGACGCTCGGCCGACTTAGCTCCTCCTTCTGGCAAATCTTTATTAAGCGGTCCGGCACCCCTTCCAGGGCGATTTTTGACAAGATGTCGGCCTCTACGTTGTCCGCCCGGGATATGTATTCTATTTCATAAGCTTCGAATCCCTTCACATCTTGTTGGCACATTCTTTGTACAACGCCATCCTCGCGTTCTTAGCTTCGCACGTACCCGAGATTTGCCGACTACTAGCCGGGAGTCGGTTTTGACTCGTAGCCGTTCGATTCCTAGACCCTTGGCGAGTCGGAGGCCATTCAATACTGCTTCGTACTCGCCTCGTTATTTGATGCAGGGAACAGGTATCTTAGGGCGTAATACAGCCGAAATCCCTCCGGAGTGATGAGCACAACGCCGCCTCCGCAGTGCTGTCGACTTGATGCTCCGTCCGCATGCATCTCCCACCACTCGCCCGGGGTGCCCTCCGAGGCACGTTCCTTCTCCTCCTCGCTCGCCGTACACTCGACCAGGAAGTCGGCCAAAGCTTGGCCTTTTACGGAGGGCCTGGGTTGGTACTCGATCCCGTATTGAGTTAGCTCGACGGCCCACTTCACTAGCCGGCCGGAAGACAAGGGGTTCCGTAATACATTCCCGAGTGGTTGATCCGTCAGGACCCGGACGATATGGGCTTGGAAATAGGGCGCCAACTTGCGAACGGTGACCACCAGGGCATATACGATCTTTTCCAGGGCAGTGTACCGTGTCTCGGCAGCTTTCAGTGAGCGGCTTACATAGTAAACCGGGTGCTGGACTCGGTCCTCCTCTCGAACCAACACCGAACTTACCGCTTTGGCCGAGGCGGCGAGGTACAACAGTAAGGGCTCGCCCTCCTGGGGGGTAGACAGTACTGGGGGAGTCGACAGATATCGTTTTAATTCCTCGAACGACTGTTGGCATTCGGCGGTCCAAGCGAATCCCTCTTTCTTCTTCATGGCTTCGAAGAAAGGCACAGTCTTATCCGCCGATTTGCTCAGAAAACGGCTGAGGGCGGCCAGTCGTCCGGTCAAGCGTTGTAGGTCCTTGATAGTGGTAGGAGGCTGCATGTCGAGGATGGCTCGTACTTTCTCTGGGTTAGGCTCAATGCCTCGTTTGGTGACCATGTAGCCCAAGAATTTACCGCCTGGACGGCGAACGCACACTTCTTGGGGTTCAGTCGGAGGTTATATTTTATCATTACTTTAAAGCAGTCGGCTAAATCCTCCGCGTGCTTGTCCTCCTCTTGACTCTTGACGAGCATGTCGTCGACGTACGCGGCCATTGACTTTCCTAGCAGGTGGTGGAATAGCCGGGCGACCATTCGGGTGTACGTAGCCCCGGCATTTTTGAGTCCGAATGGCATGACCCGATAGCAATACACTCCGTCCGGAGTTAGGAAGGCGGTTTTCTCCTCGTCTGCCGGGTGCATGAATATCTGATGGTACCCTCTGAAGGCATCCATAAAACTGAGCAACGCTGACCCGGCCGTCTCGTCGACTAGCTGGTCGATTCGGGCAGAGGGAACGGATCCTTTGGGCACGCCTTGTTAAGATCTGTGTAGTCCACACACATTCGCCACGTCGGGGGCTTGGGCACAAGGACCACGTTAGCCAACCATTCCGGGTACTTGACCTCACGGACGTGTCCGGCTGCTAACAGCGTGCTGACTTCTTTCTTCACAAACTCCCGCCGATCGTTTGCCAAATATCGCTTCTTTTGCACGACCGGCCGGTGCTCCGGGTCTACGGCGAGTCGATGCGATATGACCGATCGATCTACGCCGGGCATATCTTCTGGGCCCCAGGCGAAGACCAGCCGGTGCTCTTGGAGTACTCTCGTGATTTCCCCCTTTAACTTCTCCGAAAGGCCGACTCCGATTCTCACTCGCCTGCTTGGCTGCGCTGGGTCCACTTCAACTTCCTCTAGCTCGACGGCCGGCTCCGGGCGTGGTATCACTGCTTTCTTAGGGGGCCTCTCGGTGATCTCATGGACCTGCATCCCACGCTTGCCTATACCTCTACACGCCTGCAGATAACAGTCGCGGGCGACCTTGCGGTCACAACGCGCCGTTCCTATTCCGTTCGGCGTGCGGAATTTCAGGCACAAATGTTCGATCGAGATCAGAGCCCAAGATCTTCCAAACCCGGGCGGCCGAGTATGGCGTTGTGTGAGCAGGCTAGATCGACCACGATGAACTTCATGCTCAACTGTTGCACGTTCGGATAACTGCCGATTTCCACAGGAAGAGTGATGGACCCTTCCGCCTCCACCGAGTCCCCGGTGAAACCGGCGAGAGGGGTATTCACGGGCCTGAGCTGTTCTCGGGTCAACCCCATCTTGGTAAAGGTCTCCAGGTACAGTACGTTGACGCTGCTCCCGGTGTCGACCAGGATTCGGCGGACGACCACACCGTTGATGTCCATGGCGATGACCAACGCGTCTCGATGCGGGGTTTCCCCGGCAGGCAGGTCTTTATCGGTGAACGTGATGGGCTCCCGACATGTCTTTTTGGAGCTCTCTTCTCGACCATAGACTGTTCCGACGTATAGCTGCCGAGCCCAGGCTTTTCGGGTGTTCGCGGAATCGCCGCCTTCCGGCCCGCCGACTATCATGTTAATGACCGGTTTCTGGCGCCATTGGGCTTCGTCTTCTTCGGAAGCCGGCTGCTTGCCTTGACTGTTTTCCGAGCTGGCGACGGGTCCTCACCCCCTCGACCGGTCGACCTTCGCTTCCATTGGTTAGGGGGCGGTGTCCCTTGCTGGATGATCCCCTCCATAATCTTCTTTAGATAGTAACATTCTTCTGTGCTGTGAGTATAAGATTTGTGATAGCGACAATATTTAGAAGTCTTACCCGTATCCTCGTCCGCTGCTCGGTCGTCCATCGGCGGAGGCGGAGGCGGGGCGACCGCCTGTACTTCGCGGACTGGTTGCTCTGGAACCGGCCGATAGGTGCGAACGACGGGTCGGTCATACGGTCGCCTGACCTCGGGTCGCCGAGCGGCATCCGAACGCCTTTCTCTCGTTTCCACCCGCGTCCTTTTTCCGTTGGCGGACCCACCGACCTCACGCTGCCGTTTATGCTTCATGGCCTGCTCTGTGTTGGCCCTCTTATTGGCCATCTGGACAGCCTCCGCGTATGTCGCCGGGCGATTGTCCCTTAGATCTCGATACAGCTGTCCGGATCGCAAAGATTCAATGAAGAAGGTGAGCGCCGTTTGGTCCTCCACCTCTTCTATCGACTGGATCTCCTTCTGCCAGCGAGCAAGATAGGCTTTCAAGGATTCGCCTTCATCCTGATGGATGTCGCCTAAGTGCGTCAGATCCTTCTGTGGCTTGATGTTAGCGGCATAGTGGCTCATGAAGCGGTCTGCCAGTTCTTCAAAGCTGTGGATCGACCCTGGGGGCTGACTTACAAGCCATCTTTGGGCGGGCCCCTTCAGCGTAGGTAAGAAGGCACGGCACATGACCGGATCTCGCACTCCTAGGACTTGCATCTTAGCTTGGTAACTTAATAGATGTTCTCGCGGGTCGCCTGATCCGTCGAATGTGGCTTGCTCCGGGAACTTAAAGTCGCCCGGTATCTTGAAGGCCATGACCTCGTCCGAGAAGGGCAGGGCGGTTAGCAACGTATGCCCCGGGGATTTGGCTTTTCCCTCCATCCGTTCTCTTAGATTTCGTACCTCTTGTACTAGGTTGGCCACTTCGGCCCTTTCCCGGGTGCGATTTCCCGTGGATTCCGTGCTTTCGCCGACTTCAGACTCAGCCGGTTGGGCAGGGTTGCGAGGGGGTTGCTCCACGCGGCGAGTCTCGGTCCTGGCCCTTTTTGTTCGGCTCTTATCTCGTGCAGCTTGTCGGTCGCGGACGACTAATGGGGCACGACTGGGCTCCCTCCAGCCTAATCGCTCTCTTGCCGACCGACGCCCGACGCTGGGTCCTAGCCGGGAATGAACGGATTGCACCGGCTGGCTTTCAGCCCGTCGGCTCAATTGCCGGTTGTCTGGCCTCTGAGGCGGTCGCAGCTCGCGTTGCTGCTGGCGGGTGATGGGCTGCTCTCTCACTCCTAGACTTGCTTCCGCACAGGCGCGCCCGATTGCGCGCAACTGCTCCGGGGTGAGCAGCACTTGAGGTGCTTGCGGGTTTCTCTGCGGCGTCGGCGGCGGTGTCGTCTCGTTTTCTTGGCTTCGGGCATTTCTTCTATTCAGCTGGTTTCTCAAGTCGGCCTCCCGTCCGTTATCTTGACGGCTCGACTGTTCCTCGCTTCCTGCCATATCTGGAGTTTGCCTGATTCAACTATTGTCCCTCGGACTCGCCTCACTCAAGAGGACACGTGACTCTTCGTTTCGATCCCCACGGACGGCGCCAGTGATGGTTTTTGGGTTTTCGGGCCCAAGGAGGTCCAACACAACCTATAGCTGGTGGATACACCTTTCATAAAAGGGTTTGAGTTTTTAGTAGTAAAATATGATGCTTAATAGTACTTTGTCTATTCCCTCTCCGGATTCTGGAATCTGTCCCATACAATGGTGGAGGAGCCCTTTTTATAGTGGCTCCTCCTCTACCGTCTTAAAGGCTCATGATGGCCGACTTAAAGGGTACATTCAATGCGCCGAGCCGTTGGGCGACATTACAGACTCTGCCAACGGCTCTCTTTGGCTAATAACTAGCGGACCGAGCCCGGCCTTTAATGCCTCAACGGCTCCTTGTCTTAACTGTGCTGAAGGCTCCCTCAACGGCTCTCCGGACCGAGTCCTCTCCTAGGTCGGGCCTGGGCCGACTCCTCGTCCCCGCCTGGTATTGGGCCGTCCTTCCGGTCTCTGAACTGGGCCTCCCTCTTTGGACCTGGGCCGAGTCCTGGACTCGGCCCATGCATTCTCTCTGGGCCTCTTTTCTTGGGCCGGGGTTCTCACCCCATCATATATATATATATATATATATATATATATATATATATATATATATATATATATATATATATATATATATTAAATACGGGGCCCCCAAAAATTAGGGACCCTGTGCGGTCGCACATGTTAGACATGCTCAGAACCGGCCCTGCTACACTACACCAAATCAGGCGTTTAGCGGCGGTTTTTTTTTTGAGTTTAGCGGCGGTTCCAAACCGCCACTAGTGTGTTTAGCGGCGGTTATTCAACCGTGTCTAAATAGAGTGTCGCGAAGCATTTAGCGGCGGTTTTCTACAACCGCGGGAATTCATGAAAAACTTATTTAGCGGCGGTTTACAACCGCCGCTAATATTTATTTAATATTTACGGTTTTAAATGCATTTAGCGGCGATTTTCAAACCGCCGCTAATTTTTCTTTAAAATTTACTTTAAATTTTAGCGGCGGTTTTTAAACCGCCGCAAATGTGTATTTAATATTTTTTGGTAAATGTTAGCGGCGGTTTTAAAACCGCCGCTAATGTTTATTTATTTATTTATTTATTTTTGTATTTTCTCATCTAATAGGGATTGCTACTAAAATTTATAATTGTCATTAAATTACTTTTTTTGTTGTAAACATCTACTTTCATATGTGCATTGCAAACACAAATAAATACACATTTAATTTAGATGAAAATCAAATGTAATTTGTATTGCCAAATGCTAATGTTTAACAATATTCAAAGAAGTTTACATATTAAAAGAAAATCAATTCAACATCCAAGCTCATTGGTGGCAATTTTATCATCAAAAGAGAGCTCATTCATCTCCACTGTAGTGATGGGTTCCTCATGTGGCTCTTCCTTGACACCTCTTTGCTCCAGCTCTTTCTTTATCCTTCTAATTTTCATATCCTTCTCTTCCAACTTCTCTTGCAACATAAAGACCTGCAACCATATTTAAACGAATTTGTAAATTTGTAAATTTCTTATGTAGCAATGCTTTAGAACTCAGCCACATTCTTGAAATATCAGGGAAAATGAATCAGAAGACAAATCCAATGTTTCATGTCAAGCTAGATAATGGCATGACTCAAGTTCTTTCACTAATTTGTGGATTGTAAAGAGAAAGGATTAGTTTATGATGTTGACTCACTGCCCTGTATAACAGTCTGATATACTCACCAAGTGATTACTAAGCTAAAGTCACCGCAAAAAATGGGCAAATTATATGATGATGTAGGCAGACACATACATACATCTTAATATGAATTTGATTGGATCGACCATAATGTCATGGCTGGTTCCAGGCTGAACTGAATAAACTGCTCAACCATGAAACAACACATTTCGTCGATCATATCTCCAAAAAAGATAGACGATGAATATATTACAAAAAAAAAAAAAAAAAAAAAAAAAAAAAAAAAAAAACTACCTTCACTATGTTGTCATTCTTGGCCGCAGCAAGCAACCTGAGCTCTTCTACTATATTTCCAGAGATAAATGCGAGAGTCCTCCCCAACAGATAATACATGTTTTCTAGTTGAGGTATAAATGCAGCTGACATCTGATTTCCAAATTTTGACAGACCTGTTCAATTCGAGGGAAAAAAGTTTGATGTTATTGAAAGCAGAACATTTATGTGCATTTGATGACGTAACAGATAGTTTCTTACCTCTGTATTTACAGACAACCTCGTGCCCATCGAGAATACGGATCTTAGAATCCCCAGATGTAATCATGACTCTGAGAATCATTCAACAAAAACTGCAAGGAAATGGTGGTCTGCTGTTATGACTATAGAATTTGCAGGTTATGAAATGAAGTTAGAAAGTGGAACAAGGCATTGGAGTAAAACCTGAATGCCAGTTATCATGTTGCTGTTTGATCTTTTTCTACCACCAATGTGTATCTCGGCATCTAAGGAAAGCTCGATTCCTGTATAAAGAACATAGAGGTTCAGAAACAAAACGTCAAAAAGGAACAGAAAACAAGACAACCTTGAATGAAAATTGCATATCCTGTTCATAAAATCTGCAAATACCAGATATAGAACCAACTATAAAACCCTGTATCATGAAGAAACACACATACATAATCAGTTTACAACCACCATGCACGGCTGCACTAGACTAATCGAAGTATGTAATTTGATGCATACCTTGCCATTTGGAAGAAAGTAGATTATTTGCATAATCGAGTGAGTTCTTCTACTCTAGCATACCTACACATCAAATAAAAAACAAATTTCAGTTATAGTGCCCCTTCCTTAGAATTTATGTAAAACTAGAAGTTAATGTTGGTTAGGAGGAGATAGGTTGGAGATTCATGTGCAGATTGACAGGGAGGGAAAGCATCACAGAGGGCAGGGTAATGCAGCAAATTGTCAAACCGCACTTTCTTTAAAGCAATAATCTTCCCTGTTATAGTGCCCCTTGCTTTATATACATTACTATACGTTCCTTGACCAATCTAAGAACACAAAAATATCAAGCATATTAATGATATACACACAAAAAAAGTAGAGAAACAATAAATTAGGCATATACACATTAGAAAGCCTAATCATAGTGTACCTTATCAATTTTCTCAAAAGTGTCAGCCCGTCTAGGAAGCCAATCCTCAATTGCTTACCCCTGAAACCTGAAACCTCTAAAGTCTCTGCGGACTCAACACTTGTATTTTTACTCATAGTTCTTCTACTGAGAATTTTTACATCACAATCAAATAGAAGCTTGATAAGATTACCATTTCTTAAATTTGTTATTCTTTTCCACTACTATACACTTTTGAGAAGACTAGTGTTAGGACATGTGCCCTAACAAAATTGTACTTCTCTATTACATCACCTTTCTGCATTACATGTTTCTGTTTCCAACTTGAAGATCTAATTAATTGAAAAGTCTATTGAATAAGTCTGAATAGTTTTAAAAATTGCATGGAGTACCAAATGATTTATCTCTTTTCAATAAAATAAAATAAAAGATCTTGTGGATAAATGACAAATCTTTTTTCAATTAAAATAAAATAAAATAAGCTATGGATAAATGACTTCAAAATGTTCAAATTTCATCACAATCTTAATGAGTTTATCACTTACTCAAAAAAGAAGCCAATAGTTCTGAGAAAAAACAGCAACAACATTAAATTTGTCCAAATAGTCAAAATAACATAAGATCACTTGAGAGCTAAATTTGTCCCTATCACCTTCCCTGGTGTTCTGGCATTACCAAAAAGATCAATTAAAGCATCTTTGTTTTCATTCCATTCTTCCACTATTACAGGTTTTATCTTCATCCAGTTTTCAAGTATCTCGTCAACTGTGAGTCCCTCTACAACCTTGCACATTTAACAACAAACATCAGCCCAAGCATTATCGAGAAAAAAACATAAAATATGACAGTGTCCAATTAGGATATCATTACTGAAAATCTACCAATACATTTTCATAGCCGATTTCTACCGCTCTAGAATAAGAAGTCCATGTAAATAGAAAATGTGCAATTGTTTGCCGTTTTATTAGTTATATAATTCCAGCCTTCACAGTCAACTGGACATCTCGGTCTTTTTCCATTTTTGTAAGTGATGACTATAGAGAGTGTATAAGCAGTTGCAGACAAGGTAAGTCACAATGAAGAGAGTTGCCTTAACAACAACCAATGACCAATCTGCAGTCCTACATTGCCCAGAAACTGCAGATCCTTAACAATGAACCCCAGGATAGATTAAGAATGTAAAGGATTTCCTAGCTTCAACATTAACTTGGTGCTACAAATTTAGATTCTTTAATCTTCCAAAGCAGAAAGTTCATATAGAAGATTGTATGAAACTACTTACAGTTGCATATCATGTAGAAGATTGTCCATTAACATGATGACTAGAGGATGAATTTTGCTTTCCACTCCCTTGTGAAGATTGTTGCTTGCTTCCATCATCGGGTACCTACATTTCATAGTATAAATTTCAATACTCGACTCTAAATAGTTAAATGAAATCAATGGTGTTTGCACAACAATATAGAAATGCATACAATTCGTTTTTCTTAATGTATAAATCAGTATTTGAAAAAAAAAAAAAAAGTATGCACTTACTGGTTGAGATGTTTGGTTAAGGAAGGTAGCAAATTCTTCAGGAACTTTGCCAAAAAGTTCTTTCCAAAATAGCAACAAGAGCCCCTCCCATGGCCTTTTGCATATCACTTTGAACTTGCAATTTATCACTTTGAACTTGCAATTGAGCTTTAGTTGCAGCTAACTCTTTCTCCAAAGTGGACACATAATCTTTGTCATTCATCCTTAAAGTATTGTTAAATACCTTAGATGGGCATGGTCCAAAACCTAACCCACGAACACGTCCGTTGTGCTCTTTTCCTAAAGTTTTGCCAAGAGGGTCATCTTGTGAAATACATTGTGATTGAGAAGATGAGCCTTTCTCCATTTCATTTCTGATTTTTTCCTGCATTAAACAAATATCAATCTGCAGTGTAACATCTAACCCTATTCAAAATAAATTAAAACATACTTACTGTGATAATTCTACATTCTTCATTAACAGATGACCCTCTTTTTACTTTGTGGGTATCAATCCATAGTTCTGAGTGATTAACATTATGCCCGAGCTCAATTTCCTTGTATGAAAATTAAATTGTTAGTAGTTAAGAAAAGAAATAAACATTCAACTTAGTTAATTGCAAAAAAAAAAAAAAAAAAAAAAACAAATTCAAATACCATCTCAGCCCTTCTCCTAGCAAAGCTCTTTGATCCACAAGTATGTGCAATTTTTTGTTGTTTTCTACTTTCAGCATTTTTTCTGCACATTTCCTAATAATATAGTACAATACTAAAACATTAGGCAAATATGACCAAAATAATAAGCAAACAGATATCAGAAACATTACCTTAGATTTTTCTGACAAACGATAGTTGACAAAACTTGACCACTGGTCTCTATGAATTCCAATTGGACACTTACTAATCATTTCATCCCGATTTAACGTATGATCATAGAATTCTATCCACAGCCTAGATTTGAAGTCCTTCCATTTCCTCCCAATATTTTGAAGTGTCCAATGTTTTGCAATCTCATCATTTTGGAAGTGAAATTTTAGCTTCAAATCATGGTAAATGTAATTGTTAGCATTATACATTTATTTTTTGAATATAGCAAATAATTGAATCTATTTTGTTACCTTGATTATTTTGGCAAAGGTATCTTCTTTATATTGCTTTGGCATCAATCTCCAATCAGTAAAATTGATTGGAAATGTGCTACTTTCCGGTGCCAACCTGCAAGTGTTCCAGTAAATAATCCAGTTGCGTCGGTGGATGGTGTATCAAAGTTGTCAAATGGGACTATGATTTTTTCACCCAATGGGAGTGTCCAAACTTCTTTAACCTTCAATTTTTTCTTCCTCACAAATCCTTCTTCATCTGTCAATAAATGAAACTAAATTAATATATTGATTTATTTAGACTTTTTGTACATGTCAATCAATAAATATAATAATGTAAACTTACTAATCACATCAACTTCCCACGCAGTCCTCGTTTTCTTTTTAGATGAAGATTCATTTTGGTCTTGTCGTGTCTCACTATCTTGAGCTTGCTCTTGAGGTGTTTCATTATCTTGGGTTTGTTCTTCAAGTGGTGCATCATTCAACAATTGCTCGTGTGTTGGTGAAGAAGATTGTTGATGAGACATTGACCGACTCATATCCGTGAACCTTTTTGATCTTGGCATATCTACACATTAAATGAAAAATTAAATATTATAATGCTAGTTCTATTGGAAATCTGAGCAGCCAAGCAGAACTAAAGAAGCTTAGGGAGTAGAAATTGTGCTTTCATTGTAGGGAAGGGAGCAATATTCCACAAACTAGTACAACTCCTAGCTGCAGAAAACAATTTCAATGAACTGTTATTTACTTTCTAAGTTCTTCATGAAGGCCATAAAATGTTTAACAGCTTTTCTCCATTCATGATTACCAGGCCATATAAAGAGAATACATTTTTTAAATCTTTGAGATGTGAATTGGTAAAGCAATATGCCTCTGCATTTAAATACAGCAATCGATATACTATCTACACCCACAGCTTAATCATAAATCATCTCAATGATACTAACTCCAAAAGCAATGCAATCAAAATAATAGTATGAGATCTAAATCATTTTGTCAAAGACTAGGTAGCAACTAACATTAGGAGAAAAGGTATAAAAATGATTTGAAATATAGTAATCTATTTCAAAGTAGACCATCCCAGTGATCATTTCAGATGATCATAATGATTGAACAACAAGATTTGTTTCTTCAGCTTCAATCTTATGTAGTAGGATCGAAAAAAATCAGCATTTTGTTCTTCCAACTTTCGCCACACTGTTTACTAGAGGAATATATTGTGAAAACTACAATTTGAAAGCCTTCAAAGAAAACTATTGAAAAAAAATGAAATATTTGATGAAAGATCCAAAATAAGCACATTGACCAAAAAAAAAAAAACCATAAATATATTCAGCACCTAGAATTGTAAATGCAGGATCTATCTTTGCACGATTCACAAGTGTTTAACTACTATATTGAAAAACAGTTTCATAGCCAACCTAGAAAGACAGCCACATCTGTCAGTCCATACCCTAGCTAGCTATCAAGAATTTGGAATATAGCAAATGTAAACTCATATAATTATACATTTTCATTTAGAAACTTTAGGTTTCTAATTACTTTCTGGTGGAAAAAAAAAATTCAAAAATTAATCTCATTTTGATTTTACTACAAAATTTCAAACACATATGGAGCTTTGCTTACAGAGAATTCAGATTTGGAGGTTGTAAAGAACATTGTATCATAAATAGTAACATATACGATTCTCTGTAATCACAAATAGGGAAGTATCACATTGTATCATAAAACACATAATATTCAAAAATTAATCCAGCAATCACAAATCCAGAAAGAGGGGAGTATCACCACTATTCTGCTTACGGAGATTTTAAAAGGAGTCTACAAACCTTACTGAGCGATTATCAATCCTTAATAATCCCCTTTTTCTGAGGTCAGTGGCGGTGGAGACGGAGGTCGTAGGAACTGCTGAACTCAGGGAGTACTGGAGACTGTTGCGATGGAGAACACACTTTGAGGGGCTGGTGGAGACAAGAGACTGGAGCGGTGGTCCGGTGGTGGTTGGAAGAGACGCCGACACGGAGGTCACCAGGATGGAGCAGGGAGGACTAGAGGAGACGAAGTTCCCCCGGGGATTTCAAATTTGATTTAGAGATTTTAGATTTTAGTTTTGTTTTAAGGGCGAGAGGAGACGGAAGACTAGAGGAGACGAAGGTCGTAGGTCGTAGGTCGTAGTTTTGTTTTAATTACAATTGATTTAGTTGAGTTTTAGCGGCGGTTTAAAGACCGCCGGTAAAATACACATTAAATTAAAAAGAAATTAATGTTTTGTAAGTTTCAGTATAAATTTAGTGGCAGTTTTTCTAACCGTCGCAAAATATTTATTTAGCGGCGGTTATATATAACCGCCGCTAAATATATGTCGCTAAAAATCTAATTTGTTGTAGTGCTAGCATTATGCAATTCTGTACCTTATGGATATGAATTATGTACCGAACTCCAATTATGGAAAGATTGAACATCCACCTTGTGTGTTTGACGATGATGAAGGTATACCTGATTTTTTGAATAGGACGACTATTGGTCAGAGCATGTTTCATGCATGGTTTGAAGCAAATAAGAAGTATGCAGAGGCACGAGTGTTAACGTATGTAGAAATGTGGAACAAGTTTGTTTAGAAGAAGAAATTGAGGGAATGGCATCCTAGAAAGAGGGGATTCGCTATTGGGCGAATGTTCTATGTACCACGTGGTAGTGGTGAGTTATATTATTTTTTATGTTTCTTGAATATAGTTTGCGGTGATACCTGCTATGGAGATATTAAAACAGTAAATAGCGTTGAATATGATACATTTCGAGATGTAACCCTCCTAGAAAGAGGGGATTCGCTATTGGGCGAATGTTCTATGTACCACGTGGTAGTGGTGAGTTATATTATTTTGGATGTTTCTTGAATATAGTTTGCGGTAATACCTGCTATGGAGATATTAAAACAGTAAATAGTGTTGAATATGATACATTTCGAGATGTAATTTGGCATCAACTTATTCCCTCAGGAATTCGTTTGTCACACAATTGACTTCAAATTGTTTAGGAAGGCCAGAATTTGCCTGGAACGCTGTTTCGCACCATTTATCAGATGATGCGCAATTCAAATTACGGCAACAACAATGTGATCAAGGTACTTTGTTTGTTTAAATTAAATGGAATAAGTTATAAGTACATATTATTAGTTTTGATTATTTTCTAATCGAGTTTTATATGTAAATAATATTAATTTATATTTTTCAGATATTGTACTAACAGATCAAAAGAAAGACTAGGCTTTGGTGGAAATTGAATATTTGTTAGGTGCGTGGAGCCAAAAATTGAAATGCTATCCATCAATGTCGATCAGTACCGGAATGTAAGAACTTGCATCAAGTTCAAAATAGGTTGTTGTATGAAGAGATGTTGTATGATCGAGTGGCGTTGGCAATAGAGCATGAGAAATTGGTTAAGCAACTTACTGATGAGCAAAGACATATTTATGATAATAATGTGATTGGTGATAATACTGCGAATAGCATGGATTATTCTTTGTGTATGGATATGGTGGAACAATTGTCTTCCGCTCTACAGTCAAGGGGTAAAGTTGTCCTTATTGTGGCATGTAGCGGGATATCTTCTCTACTTCCTCCCAAGGGAAAGACTGCCCACTCTAGATTTTCCATTCTAATTTCTTTAAATGAAGATTCAACATGTAATATAAAGTAGGGGAGTGAACTTGCTGAGTTGATTATGAAGTGGAAATTGATCATTTGGGATGAAGATCCAATGATACATAAGTATTTCTTTGAGGCGTTAGATCAAACCATGAGAGATCTATTGAGATTCATCAATCCTTTTAGCTCTGAGATGACATTTGGTGGAAAAAAATTGTTGTTTCAGCTGGTGAGTTTTAAAAAATCTTACACGTCATACCAAAAGGCACTTGACAAGATATCGTTGGAGCAAGTCTTCTTATCTTTAGAATAGTTGTGTAGTTCTAAAGTTGACAAAAGAATTGCGTTTGAAACAAGTAGAAGCCCGTGTTGATTTTTTGAATTTGGAAAACTTCTCCAAGTGGGTTGCTTCAGTTGGTGATGGTAATATTTGTTGTCCCAATGAAAGATATTCAAAAGTGATTGTTCAGTCTACTCGAAAATCTAATTCGTCCAGGGAATGACTCTATTGCAATGATTGTAGATAACACTTTCCCAGGTTCTCGATATAGGATGGTGGACTTCAGTTTGTTTGAAGGTCGAGCAATTTTCGCATCATTTCTTGACATTGTGATTGTGTAAATGAGTACATGGGTGGGTTTAATGTTTTAGAAGGAATGGCCTATTTGAGTTGTGATGATTCTAATGTTGATACATTGTCAACAGGGACGGAGCCAGAAAAATACTTGAGCGGGGGCGAAGTTTAAATGACAGTTAGCAATTTCAATTACGAAATATCAAACAATCATAATAAGGTTAAAATACAAAATATATTATAAATTACAATAGAAATTTTTTGATAGATTAAACGATAGTTAGAATCAGAGCAAAAAAGTATACTTGAGTGAGGTAAAAATGTAAAATAATTTGAATAAAATGAAGCATAATATAAACTTGTATACTACATTAATTAAAGGATTCATAAAAAGTAGACTAAAAGAGCATTTAATTTGTTAATTAAATGATTCATAAAAGTAGGCTAAAAAATATTTATCTTTAGAAGGAATGAAAGATATAAAATAAATAAGTGAAGATGGAAAAATGTTTTTAATGAGATTCGAACCTATAACCATACACTTTTTTAAAAATTAAATTTAAAGCTCAAACAACTAAACTACTCTAACTATTAATAAATCAAACATAAATATAAATTTTATATAACATTTAATGCTATATATGTCGATATATACATACATATATATAAAGGGGTGAGGTGGGGGAGTGGGGGCAGCTGCCCCCACTGCCCCCATACTGCCTCCGTCTATGATTGTCAAACTTGCATAGGGCAATATTTTTGAATGCACTAAAATGTTTTGGAGTGCCGAATCACTCATTGATTTAAAGGTTGGGTCCCTAGTTTTGTTATGTTGTAACATTGATCACTCCCTTGGTTTGTGTAATGATACCAGGTTAGATGTGATTCGATTAGCATATCATATTATTGAGGCAAAAACCATGTCTAGTACTCACATTTCCACAAAGATCTTAATACCTAGAATGTCCTTAACAGTTAACACCATCAAATCCAAGATTACCATTTAAGTTCCAGAGAAAATAGTTTTCCGTGATGCTCTCATATGCGATGAGCCGATCGATGACTATAAACAAAAGTTAAGGTCAAACTTTGTCACATGTTGGGCTTTTCTTAGAAAAATCGATGTTTAACTATGCATGGTAAGCTATATGTAGTATGTCTAGGGTTAGTAGTCCACAGAGACTTAAAATTTTAATTAGTATGTAGTGATTTTGAAGAAAATTGTAATTCTACTACATGTTATTTATCATGAAGTGTTTAACAATTTGTAGTTTATTTGGATTAATGTGAAATTCATCTAGAAATGTTTTTTTTTTTTTTTTTTTTTTTTTTTAATCTCTTAACTAATATTTCTCTAATAAAATTCATAAATTGTATAATTGCAACTTATTTTTTAAGCTTGAGAAATGATAATGTTATATAACTTTAGATCAGAGCATCACATTGATGGAATACTAGTTATTCTAAATAACACTCCTTTTTATAGAGTTGATTACAAAGGTTCCTAAATTAATAATAATTAATTATTTAGTAGTTTCTAAATGATTAAGCTACCAAAACTAATTCGAAGGTTGAAAGGTTTAAGTTGAATAACTATACATATATTCATCAATATAATTAGTAATTTTCTAATCTTGAAAGAGGTTAAAGATTGTTAAATCATTAACATCCCATGACTGTAAAATGTGGAGAAGATCGTGGAGTTTTCTATTCGTTTATCGAGAAGAAAATTCTATAGATTTATTGTTTAATGTGATCTTCATAAAATAGCAAGTAAAAATTGATCAAAATGTTTATTCTCACTTTCGCCATAGTGTAGTATTTTAAAAATAACTTCATCTACAAGGATGGATGGCAAAGTGTTTAAATTTGAGTTGGAGACAGACTAGTAAATCTATCAAATTTTCTTTTATGCCTCAATTTATAGTAGGGGTGGGAGTTTTGGTATTCAGTTCTGTATTTTTTTTTCAATGTCGGGTTGGTTTCGTTTTTATTCGGTTTTAAAAAATGAGATCATTCGGTTTAACATTTTAGTTCGGTTCAGTTTGAAAAAGTTCAATTTCAGTTCGGAATTGGTTCTGTTCGGTTTAGGAACCTCAATTCTCAACATTTTATAGTGTTCTAGCGCAATTAATTAATTACTCCGTAATTAACTATTTATTTTTACTAATAATTTAGGATTAAAAATCCATTTTGCATCCATTGAGTTCAATCAAGGTCATTTAATGAGTTTATAACTGTTGGAAATAATGAACCAAATCGATTTAATATCGTAAAATAATATTTATATATACACACGAATATATATAAAATATTATTGGATATATATCCGAAATATATATATATATATATACACACAAATATGTATAAAACGGACCCAAAGGTTATATATACATATATATCAACGAAAAAGATATACAAATATATATCAACCAAAAATTGGAACTTATAATCCTCCGATTATAATTCCAACCAACAACTATATATCTGAATATATAGAACAACGGTTTTGTGCTTAAAGCATAATCCCAACACACAAAAGAAGAGAAGGAAGAAATATGATAAGTACGAGTCAGGCGAAGTGCCCTTTTTCCTTAAAACCTTATTTGTCACCTCCCAAAAGTGTTAGGAGTGTTGTAACCTATACTTCCCAGGATAAAAGCGTACTACGGTTCGACGTTTGAGCACCCAAACTAACGAATCCGGCGAACTAGAGTACGGGCAGAAAACAGCTTCAAGAATGGAGTAGAGCAGAGTTTTTGAGAGAGTAAAACTATGTGTCTGTTGTGTTTCTTGTTCGTAGTTCTTCACTGCTTCTTTTTTTTTTTTTTATAAAATCTGCTGCCCTACAACACTCTTATATAGGAAGTGTAGGATCAATAGCATTTAATTTTGGCATTCAAACCTCGTTTGTAACTCTTGAAACAGAAGCCCCAGTAATAGAGAATTAAATTCAAAATTCAAAATTGGAATAAATGGACAATTAATTCCGTTAAGGAACTTTCGACCTCCCAAGGTCGAACTTTCGGCCTTGGACCATGGTCTCAGCCAAAACCAACTTTCGGCCTCAAGGACGAGCCATGGCAAAAAAATATCTATTCTAAGTTAGTTGACTAAGTAGCAGTTCTTTAGTGTCATGTTCCATGTTCTCAAACCTTTTTGGATGGTGTTCGGTCTGAGTCCCTTAGTCCGAGTAATTTTCCTTATATGACTCGCAAGCATGCCGCATGCTCGTGCGCGGGTGATTTCGACTCAAGAGAATAAGTGGGTGATTAGGGTTCGTCCTGAACTCCTATTTGTTTAGGATTCGCCCGGAACCCTTTTTTGCCATGATGTAACTGTTTGTAGTGATAAATGGATGAGTACGGTTCGCCCTGAACCCATTATTTGATATTGGTAGGTCGGCCCTCAACCTACACCCCTTGAGTTGCCGGGGTATGATCCCCTTGGGTTGCCGGGGATATAGGATTCGCCCTAAACCCTTTATTTGATATTGGTAGGTCGGCTCTTGACCTACATCCCTTGAGTTGCGGGGGTTTTGTGTTTGATTATTTCAAGTACCATTTGGGGCTGGTTAGACTGATTGTTTCAAGTACCATTTGGGGTTGATTAGACCGATTGTTTAATCCGTCATTATATCCTTCTTCACCCCTCAATGAACGAGAATGGTTGAACTATTACTGGTGTCTTAAAGGTTGGCCAGTACTGATAAGCATTCCGACATCCGAGTGTTCGTCTCGATCGACAAATATGTTTCTTCGAATATCAAAAGCTTCCCAGCATGACCGCCATGCTCTTTTCGTAGAGTAAATCAACTTCATATTTCCCTTGTTAAAGAATTTGGATGCCATATTGTTTCTCATGGAACTTCTACGTGTGCATGCCAAACATTACCAGATTTCAAGGCCTTTGATGTGAGCCCAATTGTACATATTTTTAGTATTGATTTAATTATATTTGTTAGGCTTAAGTTCATAATTTTGGTAATTTTATTACATAATCCTTTATTTTATTATTTAGTTATGGTTCACACTTGTTTTGAATGTTTTACGATGTTTGTTAGTGTTTTTGAACCATTGTAGGTCAAAGTTATGAGCAAGGGAAATCCTAGGATAAATTTGCGGTCAAAAGTGGACTGAAGGACACATATACAGCAAGTTCGACATGTCGAGCCCTCAGCTCGACGCGTCCAAATTTCCAGTAGACTTTCCGGTCGAGACCAGGAGATCCCCATCATTGGGATGCCAAACGATGGGTTAAGCTCCTAAGATCGATGAAAGCTTTTAGGGAGACCAAAACAAATCCGCGCGGCTGCGGCACAGCAACAAATTAAGGAAGGCGGCGGTAATTAATTCCAATTAAAAGGGTTCTAATTTCCTAATCATATGGGCTGCATGCATTATGGGCTGCATGCATTATTATCCAAATCCAAATAAGCCACTAATCATTAAGGCGCAATTTCCAAAATAATTAAAGAATTCCAATTTCTGTCCAGATACAATTTCAGTTTAATTTTGTACAGAATTCCTATTTGAATCAGGATTGGTTCTAGGCTTTTACTATAAAATCCCACCTTCTCCAATCCTAATATTCATTCAGAAATCCTTGGAGACAAGAAAAAGATAAATAAAGAGTTGCAAGTTGTGTTGGGAATCAAGAAGAAGACTAGGGGGATTTGAGAAAAATCAGAAAATTGCCTGGTTCATTCTTGTACTCTTTTGATAATTTGTAATTCTTTTAAATTAGTTGCTATGTATAATTTATCCATGCTTGGCTAAATACTTTAGATATTCTTGGGTAAAAGTGTTTATGAACCTATGTGCCTGAACTCTCAGATTCTTTAATATATTATTATTTGGGTTTAATACTTGTGTTGCAATTGTGATTTTATTGTTTGATGCTTGTAATTAGTGGCCATAGTTACTTGCTTCGTTTGCTTTCTTTGTGTCACAACGAGAGTTGGGCATAATTTTGGGCACACATAATTGCACCTAATTGTTGCACCTTGAGAAAAGGGTAATTTATTTAGGGAGTTTAATTCTTGATTATTGCCAGTTCAAGAGATAGTAGTAGTTAGGAATTTATGATGCTTGTTCTTGTTTTATTGGGTGATTATCGTACGAGAGTGGATATTCACCAGTGTTAGTGACTGCGAGAGTAGCTCTATACCACTTTGCATCCTCACACTCATATGAACCCAGAGTTAATATTACATTAGATTAGGCACTAGGGGATTAAACACTTGAATTCCAGGAATCTCAATCTCTATACTTTGCTTTCAAAACTCTGAATCATTGCTTTGTTTTATTTTATTTATTTTATGCAATCATCCAAGTCTATCATTTGGATTAGCTTTAATGAATAAACTAGTAACTAATGCTTAATACAACCACTTCCCTGTGGATCGATTATCCGATACTCCGGGTATTATTTGTTTGCAAATATACTACAATCAAATTGGCGCCGTTGCCGGGGAAGTGGCGTTTAGTATTAACATTAGTGAAAGTTTTATTCTAGGAGTCTAATCCATTTTTTATTTTTATTTTTATTAAGATTTTTTTTTAGTTTATGGATGGATATGAATTTCAAGGAACCATGCCACCGCTCTACCATCCTTCTCAGGGTTATGAGATGAGTTGGAATATGAATCAAGAATATGGAGGAATGGAACAACAATTCCCTTTCTGAAATTTTGGCAACTCAAGACAAAGATATTTTCATGAAAGTTCATATCAAACATTCACATCACAACCTCAATGATGCTCATTTTGTGGTGGGAATCACTTTGCAGAAAATTGTTACATGCTCAACCCCACCAACCATATTCCTCAACAACCTACTCAAGGATTTTGTGCCAATATGAGTTAAGCCACTTATCAAAGATGCATGATTGCTATAATCTGCAAGCGCACAGAGTCAATCACAGTATAAATTCCTGAAGTATTCCAGGGTCGATCCCACGAAGAACACTATTGACTGTTAACTTAAATAATCAATTTGTTGATAAGGAAATTCGCAAATAAATAGAATTAACGTGATTAAAAGAATATTTATGAATTTTAAGCAAAGGGAAAATCCAATTGAGAAAAGATTAGGGATTTGGGGTTCACCTTTTAGACAATTGACTAACTCTCCTAAGTATTGATTCCTATTATTATAGTGATGATTGCTTCAAATATATCCTAATACTCCGTCGAGCTACTAGGTTGTATCGAATTAACTGTGATCATCCGTCGATATCTCACCAACATTAATTGAACCCATTAAGCTACAATCAAATATCACCACAAATACCTAAAGCTATGTCTAGTTTAGGTCAATTGTGTTTATCTTACGAGTTCTAGGTTAATAATTCACCTGTCAGTTCTTCTTATGAACCCTAATATTAGAAATATGCAATGGCCAGTCACACAATCCACAATTAAAATACATAAAATAAATATAATCAAGTTCAATTATTAATTGAAATTATGAGAATCAACACATGAAAAACAGTCAATTAATCTAATCTAGGCTAATCCAAATCCCTAATTAAAGTTCTAGCCAATAATCATAATTATATGCATAAATTGTTCAATAAATAGTATTATGGAAATTTAAACAAGAATAAAAATAAAGACGAAGGAAAATAATTCAAGCCTAAGAAAAAGATAGCCGCGATTGAAGCTCCGTTGACGCTGCTATGTACGCCGCCCGTTGCTCTCTTCTTTCGTTCTATTATGTTTCGACTATCTCCTCTCTTCCCTTGCTTTTATTTTTGCTCTTTTTTTCTCTATGTTCTGCCTATTAGGACTCTATTATTATTAGTATTCGTTACCTATTGTTACTAGTATTAGTCTTGTATTAGGTTTGCTATTCGCTACTATATATATTCCTGTACAGACTTATTATTTGCATCATTCAGAAATATTATATCCTCATCTGGTATCAGCAGGTTTTTTTTCTCTCTCTATGGCGTACCTCGGTTCTGATGGCGGTTCTGTTGGAAGTTCTGAACGGACTGTTTCTAAGGCTGCGCTTGTGGCACCCCTGCAGTCCGGGGTGTCGTTTTCTTCGGCTCATCACTTCGTTTCCATCAAATTGACATCCCGTAATTTTTTGTTTTGGCGCACTCAGCTTCTTCCGTTCTTGGATGGCCAAGGATTGTTGGGTTTTGTCGATGGAACGTCTGTGTGTCCCCCGTTTACTGCGATTACGGTACCTTCTGCCGAGGAGGCTGCTGCTGCCGTGTCTTCGTCGGCCGTATCGTCCGCCGCTCGGAGTGCATGGCTTCGTCAAGATAAGGCCGTGCTCTCCTTGTTGATCTCTTCCTTGTCCGACGAGATGATGCATCTTGCTATCGGTAAAACCTCCTCTCGGCATTTGTGGGTGGCGATCGAATAGGTTCTTTGTTCGACGACTCGGGCCCGTGCTCTTCAGTTGGTGGGCGAACTGCAAGGATTGCGGCAGGGGGATGCTTCGATCCCGGATTATCTTGGGCGTGCTCAGGTGCTTATTGAGGATTTGGCACTTGCCGGCCGTCCGGTGACACTAGAAGATCAGAATATGTATATATTCCGGGGCTTGCGGTCCGAATATCGCCCTTTGGTGGCGTCGCTGACGAGGGGTGCTCCGGTGTCTTTACCCGAGTTATCCGATTTTCTTGTTTCGCAGGCCTTTGTATGTGCTGATGATGGTGGTGACGTTGCTGCTGCTCTGGTCGCCATGGCGGCTCAGCGAGGTGGAGGTCGCTCGGGCGGGCAGCAGCGTGGCGGCGGCAATCGAGGCCGAGGTCGTGGCAAGGGCTGAGGTCGTGGTTGAGGTGGCGCCGGGGCTGTCCAGTGCCAGATCTGCTCCGGCGAAGGCCACTCGGCCACTTCGTGCAATTGTCGTTATGATGGCGCTCCGGGGCCGCGGGCACATGTTGCATATTCTGTTGATGATTCGGCTTCGGTTAATCCTCAGCAGTGGTTTCCTGGCACTGGTGCGTCGAATCATGCCACTCCGGATCCATCTTTAATGTCCTCGGCGGTTCCTTATAATGGTCCGGATCATCTTCGTGTTGGTGACGGTAAGTGTTTACCTATTGTTAGTACTGGTTCATCTTCGTTAGCCGCGTCTAAAACACTGTTTCGATTGTCTGATGTTCTTCATGTTCCTGGGCTTTCTGCGTCTTTATTGTCTGTGCAACGGTTTGCTTGTGATAATAATGTCTTTTTTGAGTTTCACCCTGATTGTTTCTTTGTGAAGGATCGTTCAACCAGGGAAGTTCTATATAAAGGGCCGGCTTCGGGGGGTCTCTATTCTTGGCCTGTCTCTCGTTCAAGTCCCGCTGCATTTGTGGCCTCTCAAGTCTCCTCTGATGTGTGGCATAGCCAGTTGGGTCATCCTCACCCGCGTGTCTTGCGGCAGATTTTAAATTCATGTTCTATTCAGTCTAGTTTTAGTGATAGTTCAGAATTGTGTCGTGCTTGTATGCTTGGGAAATCCTCACGGTTTCCCTTGCCTCGTGTCAATACTACTACGTCTCATGTTTTAGAACTTATATATACTGATATTTGGGGCCCAGCGCCTTTTCTTTCCGTCAATGGCTTTCGTTATTTTGTTTTGTTTGTTGATGACTATACGCGCTATGTATGGTTTTATCCTATGCGTTTGAAAACTGATTTGTATGCTATCTTCGAGCAGTTTCGGTCACTAGTTGAGCGTTCATATGGTCGTAAGATTGTCTCTATTCAATCTGATTTAGGGGGAGAGTATAAACGGTTGCACCGTACTTTTGTCTCTTTGGGTATTAATCATAGGCAGTCTTGTGCCTATACCCATGAGTAGAATGGTAGAGTTGAGCGTCGGCATCGTCACGTTGTGGAAACGGGTTTGGCTCTCTTGGCCCAGGCTTCGGTTCCACAACGATATTGGGATTATGCCTTTGAGACTGCGGTCTATCTCATCAATAAGATGCCAACTTGGGTTTTGGATAATGATAGTCCTCATTCTCGGTTGCATCGTTCTAGTCCTTCTTACTCTTTCTTGCGTGTGTTTGGCTGTCTCTGTTATCCTCTGTTACGCCTGTATAATCGTAACAAGTTGCAGTATCGGTCTTCTCCGTGTGTGTTTCTTGGTTATCCGTCTTCGTTTCGTGGCTATCGTTGTTTTGATCCTGCTACTAACAAGGTATTCATTTGTCATCATGTGCGGTTTGATGAAACCATATTTCCGTTTGCTTCTTCTGTCCCCTCTCAGGTCTCTAGCTCTCGCCCGATTGAGCCGTGGGGTGTTGGCGCCGTTCAGGTTGGCGCGAGCTCCGGTGTTTGTTCTGCTGGGCCGGATCCTCGTCCGGAGATGGACACGGATTCCGGGGCTGCTGGTGCTGCTTCTGATTCCCGCAACGAGACTGCCGTGGCTCCAGATGTGGCAGTCTCGGGTGCTCCTAAGGCGCCCAAGCGAGGTCGGCGCGCGGTAAAACCGGCTCCACCTCGGTCTCATGTTATGGCGACTCGTTCTTTGGGGCCGACGCAGCATGTGGCTCTTATGACTGTTTCTGAGCCGACCTGTTATTCTCAGGCAGTTCGGTATCCGGAATGGCGTGAGGCCATGTATCTTGAGTTTAATGCCTTGTTCCAGAATCATACTTGGCGTCTGGTTAGTCGCACACCTGGTATGAATGTTGTAGGCTGCAAATGGGTGTTCAGGACGAAGCGCAAGGCTGATGGCACGATTGAGCGACACAAGGCTCGGTTGGTGGTTAAGGGGTTTAATCAAGTCGCAGGACAGGACTTTTTTGAGACCTTCAGTCCTGTTGTAAAACCCACAACCGTGCGGCTTCTTCTCTCCTTGGCTGTCTCTCGCGGTTGGGTAATTCGGCAGTTGGATGTTCACAACGCCGTTCTGAATGGTAATCTTGCAGAGACAGTCTACATGCGACAGCCGCCTGGCTATGAGGACTCGTCACGACCGGATGATGTCTGCTTATTACAGAGGTCACTCTATGGTCTTAAGCAGGCTCCTCGTGCATGGTTTAACAGGTTACATGTTTTCTTGGTGTCGGTTGGTTTTTCACCTTCAAAGACTGATGTCTCTTTATTCATATACACTCGTTACTCTGTATCTTTATATGTGCTTTTTTATGTGGATGATATCCTTGTTATGGGATCTGATGCTTCGCGTGTTACTCGGCTTCTGACTGACTTAGCCTCGGAGTTCAAGATTCGTGACATGGGTGCTCCGTCTTTTTTTTTTTTTCTGGGCATTGAGACGGTCTCTCGTGGTGATGGTTTGTTTCTTTCTTAGCAGCGATACATGCGAGATATCTTGAGCCGTGCAGGTATGGTGGACTGCAAGCCATTGGCTACTCCGGTGCCTTTGACTCGACTCGTTTCTGAATCTGTGGTTCCTTATGCCGATCCCACGCAGTATCGCAGTCTTGCTGGGGCTCTGCAGTATCTTACTGTCACTCGCCCGAATTTATCTTTTGCTGTGAATTGGGTCTGTCAGCATGACAGCATATGCACTCCCCGACTACTGAGCATTGGGCAATGCTCAAACGTGTTCTGCGGTACGTTAAAGGCACTTTGCATTTTGGTCTGTTTATTCGCCCATCCTCCTCTGTTGCAGTGCATGCTTTTTCGGATTCGGACTGGGCTGGGGACCCCGCTGACAGAAAGTCTACTAGTGGCTTTGCGATTTTTCTTGGTGATAATCTGATCTCTTGGTCTTGTCGGAAGCAACGTACGGTTGCTCGTTCGTCTACAGAGGCCGAGTACAAGGCACTAACTGACGTGTCTGCTGAGGTCACCTGGTTGGTTTCTCTATTGCATGAACTTCGGTTGCCGTTGGCAGCTCCTCCCACTCTCTGGTGTGATAATCTGGGTGCAACTTATCTCTGTTCCAACCCGCTGTTCCATGCTCGTACGAAACATGTGGAAATTGACTATCACTTTGTTCGTGACAAAGTGGCAAAGAAAGAGTTGCAGGTTAGCTTCATTTCTACTAAGGATCAGCTGGCTGACGTGTTCACTAAAGCTCTCCCTGGTCCGCGTTTCTCTACTCTGTGTGGCAAGCTCAATGTTGTAGCTAGTCCACCTTGTGCTTGAGGGGGAGTATTAGGACTCTATTATTATTAGTATTCGTTAACTATTGTTACTAGTATTAGTCTTGTATTAGGTTTGCTATTCGCTACTATATATATTCCTGTACAGACTTATTATTTGCATCATTCAGAAATATTATATCCTCATCCTGCCGAATCCCCAATATAAAACCAAAGCCAACCTTAATCGCTATCTTTTTTCAATGCTGCGCAAATCCCTAAAAGAAAATAAACAAAATTAAATTAAAGCAAAACAATTATTACCTAATCCCAACGTAATAAAACCTAATTATTACAACACTTACTTAAAATTGAATATATAAAACTAATAAATAAATATAATACTATAGTTAAAATAAAACTCCTATTTATATTAATAAAAATGCAAAATTAACCTAATACTTATTAAAATCAATCTAAAATAGTAACATTTAAATAATATAATATTTATTTTAAAACCAACTCTAAAACTTAATTTATTCATAAAAATCACTTACTAAAATTACCCAAATAATGCCTAGAAATTAAGCTTATCAATGCACACCACCTACTCCAAATCCTTTATGGTACATGATATATGGTGGACCTCATGAGGCAGAAAATTGCTTCATCTTGGATCCGAATTACAAGTATCGAGGGCGAGCTCAAGAGTCTCCATACCAAGAATTTCAACAAGAATGCCAACCACATGACAAAAAAATTGAGATGAAGTCCATAGAGACCAACAAGTTAATGCAATTGTGCTCGCAATTTATGGAGCGACAAGCTCAAATTGATCACATGATAGCTCAAATTGATCATAAGATGGCTCAATGGCAAGATTTGACAATTCTAGAGCCACTTCAAGATTCATTTAATGGAGATGTTATAGAAGAGTTGCTTTTGCCAAATGAAGGTCATGAGGTTGAGAGAAATAAGAAGGATGGTGAGGACCTTGTAAATGATGATGATGAGGATATGGAAGAATGCATTGAGATGGAGACACCAAGTTGGGAGAAAATTGTAGAGTTGCAAGGTAATGGTTGCAAGGAACACATGGAGAGTTTCCCATTAGATGAGAAAGTTTTTGATGGAGTACATGATTTGAACGAAGATGTCTCACCAATGTAGAACACTTCCCTTGGAGAGAGCTTTAGAGAAATTTTGAATTTGGGAGGCATTAGAGTTCTTAAAAATGATGGCACACATTTGCCTATTTATATATCCAATGACTCCCAATTCTTGCTGGTTCATGTGGATGATCCGAGACTCTCATTACTTGTTGAACAAGAGAGTGTTGAAAAAGAAGGAAAAGATAATGGAGGCATAATTCTTGATTTGGGAAAATGTGGTGCCTTACATGATAAATGGACATCACTTGAAGAAATACTTGGAAGAGAAAATTGATGGAAAGAAGGAGATTTTCAATTTCAGATCTTTTGATGGCTAGAGAGGTAACGTCGAGCTAACGACGTTAAACTTAGTTCTTCATGGGAGGCACCCCATGTTATCTTTTATTGTTTTCCTATTTATTGCTTTCTAGTTTTGTTTTATTGCTTTCTAGTTTCGTATTATTTTAATTTTATTGCTTTTTAGTTCGTCTTAGTTTTGCTTTTTCTTTTCTCTTGTTCTCCTCTCTTTTGTTTTGCATCAGGGACGATGCAAATTTTTAAGTGTGGGGGAGGAGTCAATAATTTGGGGATAATTTTAAAATTTAAAATTTTTGCTTTTGCTTGGTTGACTCATATGCTATTTTTGGTGAATAAGTTACTTGTCTCAGCATGCAATTGTAATTACTCTCTCTTGTTGGTTTGTGGTTTGTTTTAGTGGTGCTTGCTGCATCTCAATTTGTGATTGATGATTTGAGGTGTAACACATAATTGATCTATTCCCTTGCCAATAGCTTTGTTAACCGCTTAATAATTGGATTAATTCTTGATCTTGTGTGTTATGCATTGCTAGTGAAGGCTTATGTAAGATTCCGGTTATGGGTGTTTTGCTAGAACTTGCATCATTACTCCCTAAGTGAAGTCTAAATTTTTGCATGTTTTGAAGTGATTTAGGCCATTTTTGTTTATCCATAGCCTTTAAACTTGTCCTTACATATGTTTTATTCTCTGTGTCCTCATTGTGCCATTTTGTTTGTATAAGTGCTAAACACTTATCCCCTCATTGTGATTGTTTTTCTTTGATTTACCCCCGTTATTATAACCCTTAGCCCTTGGCCAAATATTTCCCTTCTACCCTTTGAGAGAATGAAACTTTTATCTTTATTATTTCTGTAGGAAGAGTTTTATGGAGTTGTGCCAAAAAGCAATTGATATTACAAATGTTCAAGTGTGGGAATCATGAATGATTGGATTAAAATTATCTTGCTGAACCCAAAAGTAATCCAAAGAAAAGAAGAGAAAAGAAAAGAAAGAATGAAAGATAGAAAGATTGGAAGTTTTTGAGTTTGAAGCACCACTTCACCAAAGAGTTGTTGTGTTCTTAAAAGAAATTTGGCTCCTTGAATTGTGATTGTCTCATCTCTTCCAAATTTTGAAAAGTTTAGATAAATTGTGACATTCTCTCTTTTTGTTAATTTTTCCATACCACTTCTTTGTTAGCCATCACCCGTAGCCCATTACAAGCTAAATAAAGTCCTATTTGATCTTAGCATGCATTCTTAGATTTAAGCTAGGGGAGTATGAAGGGGCAAGTGATAAACATTATTTTTGTTGTTATTTTTAATAATCTTGTTATAGTTAATTTGCAATAATTAATTAATTTTATATTTATTTTTTTTTGAATGCTACTAGCTCTATTACATTGTAGTATCTGTTCATATACTTTCTCAACCTATTGAAACACAAAGAGCTAATAACACCTCCACTGAGGCTCGAACTCACAACCTTCCAAGTGGAAGTCCAACCCGGATACCATTGGACCACATAGTCCTGGTATATTTATTTTTATTTATTATTGTTATTATTAGTAGCTTTGATAGTTACTCAATTTTAGGTTGTTTTAATTATTAAAGTTGTCTATTATTTGAGTTCTGTCAGTTTAATAATTCATTGATCCTAATTTAATTATAATATTAATATTAATAACTTTAGTAGTACATGTTCAGTAGGAGTTTTATTAACGTAGATTAGTTATATATGCTCTCTAATAAGTTTATTATATTATTATTATTATTATTATTATTATTATTATTATTATTATTATTATTATTATTATTATTATTATTATTATTATTATTATTATTATTATTGAGAAATAAAAGAGGCGGAGAGCTAATCGCGAACCTCTGGACGACATTCTTCAACAACTTAGTCCTGCGATCCGACTGAACAGCGGAAGAGGCGATCAAAGAGCATTCTCCAGTGACGAGAGATGTCTGAGCGGAAGTCATTGGGTCTGAGTATTATAAATAGAGGCCGATTCAATGAAGGTTTCATCATCAATTCACTCCGGACCAATTCCGGAGGCGGCAGATATTCCGGCAACAGTTCCTTTCCAGCAATCTTAATTTTGGTTCGGCACAAGCAGCTCTCGGCGGTGATAGTACGTTCGACAGTGGTGACTTGATTTATTTTGGTGCGACAGCAGGTTCTTAGCACTGCCAAGTTGGAAGCATCTCTAATTGGCATAAGAATTCATTTTTGTCTTTTTTTTTTTCATTCATTTTCTAATTGCTTTGTTGTTTCTACTTTATTTGTTTAGAAGTTTACATTCACATTTTCTAGTTATTAACTACAGTACGTAATGAATCCAATTTAATTACAGTTCCTTGATTTCCTTCTCAAATCAACATGTTTAGCTAAATTTTCCTAATTTCCAATTGGTTTTTATTTGTTATTCTGCTTTCTGATTTAATTTTATTGCTTAATTTCCTGAGTTTTATTGGTCTTTATTCTTTGACATTTTGATTTCTAATTAGCTTTGGACACTTTAAATTGTCAAGTTACATTTTGATTCAACTACTTTGCATTTAAGTTTATCCTAATCTTAATTATTGATATTATTTGTTTTTGGTACTTTAAATAAGTTTTAATCATTTTCAATTTATTAAATTGCATCATAACAATTCCCTGTGGGATCGACCCTTGCTTTGCACGCTTAAACTACAATTGACTCGTGCACTTGCGAGGACATTATAACTAAATTGTCCAACAATTTTTGGCGCCGTTGCCGGGGAATTGTTTATTTTGCAATTTAATTTTCTGCTATTTTTCGTTGATTGCTTGATATTTTTTTTCTATCCCGTCATTATTGTCTTCTCTCTCATTTTTAATCTTACATTTTATTTTATTCATTCGTTCATTTAAAAATTGCTTTATACTTGTTTTTACTTTCACTATTCTCTTTATTTTTCCCATTCCTTTTAACTGTTTGATTCTTTAATTCTATCACTTTATTATTATTGTCGTTTGATTATCCTTTTTAATATTGCTAGTTATTCAAGTCATTAGTCTAGTTAAAAACTGCTTACTATTTCTTTTTGCTTTCCCTATTCTCATTGTTTATTTTTTCCCTATCTTAATTTCTTTTCCCATACTTTTGTTTGCTATTTTTTTTTCTCTTCCAATTTAATTCTTTCGCTTCCTGAATTCCAAATAATTTGCATTTGAATTGATCCTACTCAAGTTTGTTTTTTTCCCCTCTTAATATTACCTTCAAAACAAAAGAAGTACTTAATAATTGTTTAACATTCTCCATTTCACTTTTTGTTGATTATCTTATATATTTATTTGTTTACTTGTTTGATTTTATTTACTTCTTTGTTTATTTATTTTTGTTATTTTGTTTATTTATTTGATGGAGGGTCTTCGTTCTTTATATCCTAAACTGTTGCCTTTAGACAATCATATTGATAGAAAAAAGAAAGAAATATTACTTTTTGAAAACCTAATTTTTGAACCGCAAGAAATATTACTTTTTGAAAATCCAATTTTTGAACCGCAAGAAACAACTACATCCATAAATGCACTTCCTCCACCCTATTGGGATAATAATAATCAAAGTGATTTTCAACCAATTGACCCACCCCAACCTGAAAACCCATCTTTGGAGGATACTTTACAGGAGTTCATGCAGGGTTACAATATCCAAGAAAATGAGGCTTGCTTTAAAAGAATCGAAGCACATTTAGAGAAAATTGCTAAATTTGTGCAAGAGCATGTGTCAGGTAAGTTACCTAGTCAACCTGAAGAGACTAAGGCTGGTGATATCAATGAAAACAAGTCAGAAGATAATATCATTTCTAAACAAGCTGAAATAATTGAAAAATTGCATAATAATGTTGATGATATTATTGTTGCAAAGGATGAGTCTCAATTGCATAAATCTGATAATCCTTATATGCCTCCAAAGTTTTATGTGCCCCCAATCCCTATTGATGTTCAAAACGATAAATTGACCAAAAATGTGCTTGATGAAACTGTTGAGTTTTCAATTTTTACACCTTTGAATTTGCCTAATAGCTCTAACCAAGTTTTTGCAGTTAAGGGGTTGAATTTTGTAGATGATGGTATGTTGGGTTTCAATAAACTCCAAAAGGAGAATCTTTTGAATAGCGTTGATCATAAATTATTTTATTGCTATTTAAAAATTGCAGGGCCAACTGAGAATTTCACAAAAGAAAAACTTAACAAAGGAGGACTCTCTTTATCTTGTTTTCTTTCATCTCACAACATTGGGGACAATGTTGAAAATAAGTGTGGGGAAGGGAGTTGGCCTAAAAATCTCAAAACATTAAAAAATTTCAAAATTTGTAATCTTCTTATGTTCATTTTCTTAAATCTTTTTATTTTAAAATCCTAGCATTAATTTGAGCTTTATCCATTAGTCTTTTAAATATTCGGTGATAAAATAATGCAGGTTTTTGTCAGCTCTTTGTGTGTATATTGCTTTTGACTAGTTGTTAATTTCTTTAATTTTATATCTTTGTCAAATCAAAAACCAAAAAAAAAAAAAAAATCAAAAAACAAAAAAATCAAAAAAAATAAATAGAATTTGAAAATCGCAAATACCCTTATATGTGTTATGCATTTTCTTTAGTAGTTTATATGCATCTTTCATTTTATATTACCTTTTTCAAATTCTTAAATAATTCTTGAGTGCTATAAATTGTGGTGTAGTGTGTTGGTTCAAGGATCATCTTTATGGCATAAGTGAAGTGAAAGAAAAAAAAAAGATTAAAGAAAAAAATATTTAAAAAGATAAATGAGAGTGTTTTATTTATTTTACTTGCAATAATTAAGAGATTCTACTCCGCTGAATTAGCCACCTATACACATGTATAATAAATAAATCAATAAGTGTTGTGGTATGGTTTATGAGTACACACAAAATTGAAAACTCAAACAAGTCTGGCGTAAAATGGCGAGGTTTTTGGGGAAGTTCTCTTTGGAAAAAGTCAAAATAGAAAAATAATGAGTGAACTTTGAAAGAGACGAGCATTTGTATTTTAATTTTAATAAATGTCTCGATCCTTGTTTCCTTCATGTTTTGCACCTGCACTGTGATAGAATGTTTTCGAATTTGGTTTAGGTTATATTTTGTGAAATTTTTGTATTTATTTTATTGAGTTTTTGTATAGTTCATATAAGGGGTGTCTGCACACGAGCACACGTTTTAAATTTATGTTAGTTGTTAAAGTTTTTAATTTCTGGTCAAATGTTTATACATTCTTTGAGTTGGCACTAACTTTGCATTGGTGGCAATAAATTTGAAAGTCTATTTGGGTAAAGCTCGATCTAATACTTGATTTCGTCTTTGATTTTATTTTCTTTTAATAATGCTTTTGCTTGAGGACAAGCAAATAAATAAGTGTGGGGAAATTTGATAAACATTATTTTTGTTGTTATTTTTAATAATCTTGTTATAGTTAATTTGCAATAATTAATTAATTTTATATTTATTTTTATTTATTATTGTTATTATTAGTAGCTTTGATAGTTACTCAATTTTAGGTTGTTTTAATTATTAAATTTGTCTATTATTTGAGTTCTGTCAGTTTAATAATTCATTGATCCTAATTTAATTATAATATTAATATTAATAACTTTAGTAGTACATGTTCAGTAGGAGTTTTATAAACATAGATTAGTTATATATGCTCTCTAATAAGTTTATTATATTATTATTATTATTATTATTATTATTATTATTATTATTATTATTATTATTATTATTATTATTATTATTATTATTGAGAAATAAAAGAGGCGGAGAGCTAATCGCGAACCTCTGGACGACATTCTTCAACAACTTAGTCCTGCGATCCGACTGAACAGCGGAAGAGGCGATCACAGAGCATTCTCCAGTGACGAGAGATGTCTGAGCGGAAGTCATTGGGTCTGAGTATTATAAATAGAGGCCGATTCAATGAAGGTTTCATCATCAATTCACTCCGGACCAATTCCGGAGGCGGCAGATATTCCGGCAACAGTTCCTTTCCAGCAATCTTAATTTTGGTTCGGCACAAGCAGCTCTCGGCGGTGATAGTACGTTCGACAGTGGTGACTTGATTTATTTTGGTGCGACAGCAGGTTCTTAGCACTGCCAAGTTGGAAGCATCTCTAATTGGCATAAGAATTCATTTTTGTCTTTTTTTTTCATTCATTTTCTAATTGCTTTGTTGTTTCTACTTTATTTGTTTAGAAGTTTACATTCACATTTTCTAGTTATTAACTACAGTACGTAATGAATCCAATTTAATTACAGTTCCTTGATTTCCTTCTCAAATCAACATGTTTAGCTAAATTTTCCTAATTTCCAATTGGTTTTTATTTGTTATTTTGCTTTCTGATTTAATTTTATTGCTTAATTTCCCGAGTTTTATTGGTCTTTATTCTTTGACATTTTGATTTCTAATTAGCTTTGGAAACTTTAAATTGTCAAGTTACATTTTGATTCAACTACTTTGCATTTAAGTTTATCCTAATCTTAATTATTGATATTATTTGTTTTTGGTACTTTAAATAAGTTTTAATCATTTTCAATTTATTAAATTGCATCATAACAATTCCCTGTGGGATCGACCCTTGCTTTGCACGCTTAAACTACAATTGACTCGTGCACTTACGAGGACATTATAACTAAATTGTCCAATAGCAAGCCTATGGGATCTCATTCATGAGCCGTGTTTTGCATAATATCAACTGAGTATTTGTGCGCACTTGATCCTCACACACATTAATAATTATTGGTGCTTGGTTATTGGCTTGAGAATGGGTCTTATGTGCCAAGCTAATTTGATTCTTGAAACTTGTTGTTTTGCAGCGAGTTGGTTGGTGGATTGAAAGGTTGTGCAAGAGAGAGCATGAGTAATTTGTATGTTTTGATTTATGATTTATTCCTTGGTTTTGCTTGAGGACAAGAAAAGGCTTAAGTGTGGGGGAGTTGATGTGAGCATAATTGTGCATATTTTTAGTATTGATTTAATTATATTTGTTAGGCTTAAGTTCATAATTTTGGTAATTTAATTACATAATCCTTTATTTTATTATTTAGTTATGGTTCACACTTGTTTTGAATGTTTTACGGTGTTTGTTAGTGTTTTTGAACCATTGTAGGTCAAAGTTATGAGCAAGGAAAGTCTTAGGACAAATTTGGGGTCAAAAGTGGACCATAGGACACATATTCAGCAATTTCCAATACACGTTCCGGTCGAGGCTAGGAGGTCTCGACGCGTCGAGCGGTCTGATTTCCAAAACAAATCCACGCGGTGCTGCAACAAATTAAGGAGGGCGGCGACAATTAATTCCAAGTAAAAGGGTGCTAATTTCTTAATCATATGGGCTGCATGCATTATTATCCAAATCCAAATAAGGCACTAATCATTAAGGCGCAATTTACAAAATAATTAAAGAATTCCAATTTCGGTCGAGATATAATTTCAGTCCAATTTTGCACAGGATTCCTATTTCAATCGGGATTGGTTCTAGGCTTCAACTATAAAATCTCACCTTCTCCAACCCTAATATTCATTCGGAGACCGCGATTTTGGAGACAAGAACAGAGCAAATTCAAGAGGAACAAGATTAAGATCTACAATCAGCCTTGGAGTGGAAAAATCGCTAGGAAGATTCGGGAGAATTCTTTCCCTATTTCAATCGTTGTTTTGTTTATTCTTGAATTTGATTTGAATGTTATTATGGCCATGAGTGGCTAAAACACCCTTGGGATTTTTGGGTGAGTGTGTTTATGAACCTATGTGCCAAGAGCTTAATTTCTTTAATATATTTATGACAGTTTTTATGACTTGTGTTGCAATCGCGTATCTGATTGTTGTTGCTAGTAATTAAAGGCCTAAATTGCTTGCTTCGTAGCCATATTCATGTCTGAACGGGAGTTAGGCATAAATTAGGGCACACTCGTTTGCACTTGACTGTTGCGCCTTGAGAAAGGGCAATTTTGTTATGGAATTGAATTAATAATTATTGCCAGTTCGAGAGATGGTAGTAATTAGGATTTAGCGAATGCCGTTTCTTGTTCTTATTGAGTGTTTGTCGCACGGGAGTGGATATTCACTAGGGATTGAGATTATGAGAGTAATTCAATTCCATATCTGCATTCGCACACAGGTTTTAAATCTGAATGAAATATTACATCTTTGATTGGCACTAGAGGATTAAACACTTAGATCCCAGGAATCCTATTTTGCTCTTCTGTGTTCATCAATCTGCTTAGAAAGTTATTTTCTCGCTTAGAATTGCCAAAATCATCTGTTTTGTTAGGACTAGCTTCACGTGAATAGTCAAGGGAGGATTAATTATGGCTAAGAGGTATATACACATATACCCTGAGATATTCACTAGGGATTGAGATTACGAGAGTAATTCAATTCCACATATGCATTCTCACACAGGTTTTAAATCTGAATGAAATATTACATCTTTGATTGGCACTAGGCGATTAAACACTTAGATCCCAGGAATCCTATTTTGCTCTTCTGTCATCATCAATCTGCTTAGAAAGTTATTTTCTCGCTTAGAATTGCCAAAATCATCTGTTTTGTTAGGACTAGCTTCACGTGAATAGTTAAGGGAGGATTAATTATGGCTAAGAGGTATATACACACATACCCTGAGATAACCCTAATTCTATATTTCCTCCTCGCATAATCCCCATGTTACCACTCCTATCTTCCTTAAATAATTAGAAACTTTAGCCTCATCATCAGGTCATCAATTGATTCAGGAATGAGCAATCAAGGGTCTTCAATTCTAAGTTATTTAGGTATTCTGGGCTTCTAGATGTAAGATTTATGCCTACCTAAAATTTATTTACCACCGAGATAAAACTGATTTTCCTAAATGCTTGTGTGATCCAATTCTGTCAAGATTTCTCAAAGATAAATCTTTTAGTATTTGTGAACCTAGGCTATTTTACTCGTAATTATTAAAGAATATTTGTATGGGAATTGCATGTTCAAATTATACGTGGAGATTTATATTTTCATATGTGTTGTGTGTCAAATCACGTAGCTTGAATGTTTGTGTTAAAATACATACTTACACGCATTCACGTATATATACAAAGCATGTTAGACAAAACTGTATGTTATAAGGCATCCCAATATGCATATATATAATATTATTAATTACAAGCAATCTGCATATAAGTGCCAATACTTGTTACGTGATTATCCACCATTATTCATGATATGCAAAATAAAGGTCCTAATTCTAATTTCTCCCCAAAATTTATTTACCCCATAAGAAGCAAGAACCTTCCTCTTAATTACTTACAATCTTTTCCTCAAAATCTGATTTTCGCTATTTGAATAATTGTTATATGATTTATGACCTTCCTGAATATATATGACAATTGTTTGGTTATGCCACGATGTTGAGTATGTGAATTTATTTGTTAATCATGCACTAGTTTAATATGTTGAATAATACGTATATGTGTTTAATGATTCCATAGGACTAGTTATTATTTAAGACTTGAAATATATTCACATGCCTTCATACTCTATGCCTATAGACTTAAGAAATTGCATAATTTAGCATAATTACGACTGTATACATATAGGCATGCCAACTAGCAGGTTCCGCATATAACATAATAATTAATTATCATACGTGTTAGGCTTGTTATTTTGTAACTGTGAGTATTTGGTATAGTCTGTTTAGCACAATGATTAGGTATAGATCCTATATATATGGCATTTTGGCTCACGACATGCTACACTACATATTAAATAATTGCATCCATTCGTAAATGTGGTTCGCCTATATTGATACACGTGTATATGTGCTTTATAATAATTATGTGGCTATCCGAATCTGCACCTGCGTGATATTTTCCTCTTATTTAGGTACATAAATAATTATATGTTCGGCGCAACTTGTGATCCTATATGTTTAATCATTATAAATTATTTAAACAAATGAACATGCCGCGGGTGAGACTTCTATGTTATGTTATTATTCATCCATAAAATTAACATAATGTAAGTTGCATATTCATAACCTTGTTATTTGGTGCATTTTGCTAGCACAATAGTTAGGCTTAAACCCAGTATATTTATATGTGCATATGTATATATTTCCCATATAATATTTTCCTTATGTACTACTATACTAATTCAAACTCTTTATCCCCAAAATGATTTCAAAGCTTCGGGGACGAAGCTCCTTGTAAGGGGGGAGGGTGTAACACCCCGTGTTACGGTCCTTAATCCTGGATTAATTAGTTAATTAATTCCGTTAATAATAATTAATAAGGATTTAATTGGGTTAGGATTCCCTTTAAACTAATTAATGTGGTCCACCATGGATCGTGGACCCTTGCCTAAACTAGAGTCTTAAGCCTATTAGGAATAAAGAGAGTGGACCGTCCACTATTTAGATTCTAATTAGGAATCCTAGACCTATTAGGGATAAAGGTAATAGGCCTTTACTACTCATATTTTAATTAGGGATCCTAGACCTATATACCTGTTAGGAATAGAATGTAGGTCTTTACTATTCAGACTCTGATTAAGATTCCTAACTCTATAAATAGGGGATTAGAAAGTAATTAGAACCCTTACCACCCATAGTTATATTACACGAAATTATTCCCAAAAGATTCCCCACCACCAAGCCTAGGGAGATCAATCGGATGGAAATCTTAGGGAAGAACCTTAATAACCAAGGGAGGATTAATTAAGGCTAAGAGGTAACCCATGTCTCAACAAAACCTATTTTCCTTGCTATATCTTATTCATTGGCTCCCTTGATATATGATCATGTGCTTGAGTCTTGGTAGAGCTTTGCCTAGGGTTTAAATTGTGTTTATGTGATATTCTTGATGTTTATGTGTTAATCTTGATGCTTATGTGATAATCTTTACGTTCTTGATACTATGATAAATTATATGGATAATCTTGTATTTTGATTATGTCTAGAGCCCTAGGGTTATAACGTGGATTTCGTATTATGTTATTCTTGGTATGTTTGTGTGGGATTTCGCATGATCGGGTGTTGAGACTAGCCTAGGACTTGTGTTTAGGACTTTGCATATAGATTTCTTGATGTTCTTGTGATTCCAGTTGTCCCTGGATCGGGATTTGATTTATGTTGAGTCTAGGCATGTTTAGGGATCGTGTTAGGATGTATTTGGTGTGATTCTTGGTTTAATTCTGTAACTTGAATATTTGGTATTATCGTTTTGTGTTTTAATGTGTTTGGACATGGTTTCGGGTTCCACGAGAAATCCCGAAACCCAAAAGTGCCGGTGTACTAGTGGGGGGTAAGTGGGGGGAGGGGTGACCACCCGCCACCTACCCGCTGCCCGGAGCTACTATTCCAGTGGGCAGCCGGCGGACGTTGGTCTGCCCACCGGCCACCCGCTGGAATAAAAAGCGGCCGCCGGCGGGTAGTCCTCCACCCGCCACCCACCCGCTGGAATATGGATGTACATCCTGATGTTTTCCCCCGTTTGATGTTTCCACGTGTCTCGTTGTGTCCCGTTGTACCCCGTTTTTCGTGTATGAGTCCCGTTTGGTGTTTTAGGCATCGTTCTAGGATTTTATGTGTAATACGTGCCGTTGTTGTTGTGTCTTGCTTGTTATGTGATTAGGTGTTGATTGATTGATGATGATGAGTATCGTGGTCATTGCGCAATGGCCAGTGTGACTGATAATGATGATGATGTGATAATGAGATTGTGATTGGTGGAAAATAAACTGTTGGCGGTTGGCACCACTTGTGCCTGGTCATTGTACTAAAGGTACAGGCCATAGCGGTGACTGTGCTAAAGGCACATACCCACCTTCAACTAGCTTGCCGTTGAGCATAGGTCAGGTTATAAGTGCTGCGGTGTCATGTTAGAGCTATATGCGCTAACCCCTTGATATTGGCACTAGAGGTGCGTATCATTGAATGGCATTGCGGCACCATCTTGATATGTTGGTGGTTGAAAGGTGGGTTCGTCGGTGGGGGCATGTAGTTGCTCGGAGGCATAAGGGGTGGGGATATAAGGGTGGCCTGGTGGTATAGGTTGGAACTGATATAAGGATGGAGGGGAGTTATACAGTTAGAACTTGGTATAGGGTTGGAGGATGAATTGTGTGCTTTGTTGACTACTTGCTAATTTATTATGTTGAATGCCTTAGTTGCCTCTACTTGTTATTTGCATGATTATCTGCCTGTTATGTCTTGCATTGCATGTTTAGGACGCATATTAGTTCTTATGATTATTCTATGATATTGAGTCTGTTAATATGCCTTGAGTCTTGATCTTGAATTTAAACTAGAGTCTCATAAGTATATATGTATTCCAATTTCAAAATGAGTTTCTTATATCTACCTATATTGTACTTAACGCGTTGGAGTGGGTTACCAGCATTATTCGCTGAAGGTTGTCACACCGTTAGTTTAGATTGTTCTAGCCTGGATGAGATGGCCTGCGTGCCTTGATTTGTATTTGGGTATTAGTTATGGTTTATGCTTTGTTAGTTAGTTTAGCCTGTGCATCTGAGTTCTCCAGCTCAGATGTGGCATAGCACTCCGACTACTATGTCTAGTTTATGCTCTGTTTGGGAATTAATAAGAGATTAACATTTATTTTATAGGTTTTAAATACCTTGAAATTTAGGGGTGTTACGGTTTTTATATCGAATATTTTTCAGGTGATGAGCTTTAGCTTTGGAGCGCGCTAGTCAGAGCCTTGGGCTTAGTTTAGTTAGTCGTAGCTTAGTAGTGGGCCTGCGTGCCTTGGGATTGTATTGATTACTGATTCGAGGATTCCTTATGTTTAATTAGTTTAGCATTTGCACCTAGGTTCTCAAAGTTTAAATATCTTAAAATTTATGGGTGTTACAGTCTAGTGGCTAGTGCTTAGTACCTCACTTCCCTGTGGATAGACTATGTGACACCCCGTAAATCTAAATACTAACTAAGGATTAATTGAAAAATTAATCCAAGTTTCCTTGCTAATCCATTTCTAAAAATCATGAAATTTGATAGTCAAGGGACTAGATTTTGACTAGTCACTTCAATCAAAAGGTTGTACCTTGTGCTTCTTGAGTTGTGCCCTTGTTCCCTTGTCTTTCCAACATTAGTAAGGGTAGAAATGTCTTTTCACCTAAGAATTGTGATTCAAGCTAACCTAGCAAGACTTTCTCATTTCATTCATCCTTTCAACCTAAAACTCAAACACTCTAGCCTCTCTCTAAAATAATTTAGCTTCTTCTCCAAGCAAGAAATTGGACCTCCAACCCTTGCAAGATTTTCCACCAAGATTCCTACTTTCTCCTTCTTGAGCATAGGAAAGGGTAAGATCCTTAGCTTTTTGGTGTTCTTAACCTTCTTTTAGGTGTCTATATCTAAAGTTAGGATCGTTATTGTGTTTTGGTTTGTGTAAGAAGTTGGTGTGGAAGAAGAGCTTTTGGAAAAAGGCTATTAAAGGTGGAAAGAGGAAGTTGTTAGGCTACAAAGGTAACCCATGCTATACAAACCTATTTTCTTACATATATGATGATTCTTGGCTTCTACGTGTTATTCTTGTGTTCATTTGTGAGATTTGATGCATGATCTTTTGGTGATGCATGTTTAGAGCTTGTTCTTTGGGTTCTTGAATGCCATTGCTTCCATTTTTGCCATTGCAACACTCAGTTGTAGTCATTTTCAATAGACTCACGAAGCAGTTGATCTGGAGATGGAGGAATGGGTGCAACAACTGGTGGTCTTGTTGTGGCTTTGGGAACATGTGTCGATGTCTTCGGAATGGCAGGAGTGTCAACTGGTACAATGACTGTCTAATCTGCCAACGCAGGTTCTTGTGTCAGAATTTTTGTTACCTGCTCTGCATTGGTAGGTTCTTGTGGAAGAGACGGAACTTCAGTCAATTCAGCAGCCACTTCTTTCGTCTTTGCTGGCAAGCCAGGTTCTTGTGGAAGACTTAATGACCGGCCTCCGTGTCCATAGCAGCAGGTTCTTGTGTCGAACTTTGAATATTTCGCTCTGCTGAAATGGGTTCTTGTGGGTGAAGGACTTGAGGAGAACTGTGGCCAAGGTTTGGCACTTGTTGTTCAGACGATTTTTCTGGAGAAGTTTCTTTCGGCTGACCTTCCCCCTGAGAGAGTGCTTCTCTCGTGTCTTCTTCCCCCTGAGAGAGTGCTTCTCTTGGTGTGTCGTCTTCCTTCGGGGAGAGAGTTGAGCCATGTTTCGTTTTGATAGGAGAGCGAAAACGTCCCGTTTTTCCGAGGTTCGACAGAGCCAAATTGTCTTCATCAGATGAGTCTTCGACAACAATTGTGTCTGGAGGAGGAATAGGTGAGGTAGGAGTTTTCTTTTCTGTGGGAGATTTTAGAGGTGTGGGAGTGGGTGTACTGACAACTTCCTCTTTTGACTTAACTCGAGAAGAGCGCTTTTCCTTCTTTTGTCTTTTCGGCTTTGGTTGGTCATCTTCTGATTCTTTCGGTGTCCTTGATTTTCGTTTGGATTTTACCATTTCCAAAGGAATTCCCAGCTCCAAGGCTTTCTGTTTGTCATAACCGGAGGGCTTCTGCTTCATGTGGCAGGCTTTTGGTCCTGGCCGAATTCCTGGTCTCATAAGGACATCTTTTGTGACAAGTAGATGACTAACTAAGAATCCATAGCCCAGTTTCTTTGTGATGTCAACAGGACTTTTTCTGTTGAAGATAATGGTATGAACAAGGTTGTTGAAGATAACTTTCGACCAGTCGACTTCGTGTTTGTGAAGAAATGCATGCAGCATTTTGAGCTTCTCCTTTGTGACATCATCTGTTCCAGACGTTTTATGATCTACGATCTTATTGAAGATGTCCACAGTGAATTCATAGTTCAGACGAAACCACTTCTTCTTCAAAGGCCATGTAATCTCCATTTTTTAGGGTGCATGGTTTTTCTTGATGGTATCATAAAACTCACTGGGGTCATAGTGGTAGAAAGAGAGGTTGGCCTTGTATGTCTCATCTCTCTGAGGAAAGCCATATGCTGCTCGTATGTCCTCTGATGTTATAACCACTTGATGATTGTGAACTCTTGACGTGATGGTTAGAGAATCGGAGGAGACAGTTGCATTCATATAAAATTGAGCAACATCAGTAGGGTACCATAAATTATAGAGATGAGTGATAAACCTGTATAGCCCAGTTTCTGTAAGCAGATTAGTATGTTTTCTCCAAACTTGCGATCAAGAACATATTCGAGGAACCCATGAGCATCCCACATGCTTCCTCCGACGATAAGCGGAGCCCTGGACTCGATAAATTTTATATCTTCCGCAGGTAAAGAAGGAATTTCCAAGGTGGTTGGGGTTTCTTGTTCTGTATCAGAGGGGGTAACTTGAGATATCGTCGCTATTTTGAAGTGTTGAGAGAATACAAGTATTGCAGAATGGTTTTGAGACGGAGGATGAATGAAAGAGGTGAAGTATGGAGGGGAGAGGGTTTATGTAGGGTTTCACTTTTTTCTGGGTATTCAAATACGGGTAACCCATTTTTGGGATGGATGGTTTGAATTTCAAAATTTCAACCGGTTCCACTTCTTCAAAAGGTAACTGATCTGATTATATACAGTGATAAGATCATGCTCAGATCAGTTTTGATCATTCCATATTAAATGTGGAAAGAGAATTCCACTCAAGTACTTGTACGAGCATTAAATGCCCATCAATTCATCTGTCAGACATCGTGGGGTAGTGGACCATTTTCCTTGGCCACACGATCCCCATGATGAAACTTGTAAACGGTTCAGATGAGAAAAGTAATAGGAAGCGTCTTGAATACGATTGTGAACCGAAGGAAGATAAACTTCACATAACAAAAGATTTGTAGGACAAATAAAGTCAAACAAATCTTATACATGACATACAACGAAAGTACATAGCCCGAGAGATGTTTTATTACACGAAACAGGAACAGTGACGACTGTTACTACATCTCTCGTGATCCACGAACTATGAGACTTTACTCCATGGCAGCCCTCTTCTTTCAAGCATTTTCAAAGTATTCCTTCTTTCGCACCTCATGAGCAAACACTTCGGCTATGATTGTTTCATGATCCGTTCCCATTGCATCCCTTGAGAGACCTCGTTTCTCCATTTCATCCAGTTCAGCCATAACCTTAGCTTTAGCACCGGCATAAAGAGTCAGGTATTTTTCTTCATTTTTCAATTGTGGCGCAAGTTGCACAAGAGAGTAGAATTCAGAAACACTTGGTGCTTTGGTAGATACACCAGATGATGATCCCTTCACTAGTGAGCTATCGGGTTTATGACGAGAGTCATTTTTTAACCCAGACAGACTTCCAGTTGTAAGAGCTATTTCTTTCCCTTTATCCATATCGCTATAAGTTGAGAGGAGTGAATCCTTTATATAGAGTGTTAGATGCATCAAAAGATGTGACCCGAATGACTAGTCATAGATACGGAGAGCACGCTTGAGGGAATATATTCATTTCCAAGAAAAGTATGCTTAGTCCGAGATATACTCTGATAGGTGTGAACAAAACAAGTAAAGTTTCGTTCATCACTTTAACAGATTCAAAAAATTGAAACCAAGACTTTATTATTCATTAAAACGAGAGAAACAGATACAGACGATGAGATACATAATCCGAAGGATTAGTTTTTCTTTCTCTCGTTTGCCTTGCCCTCAGATGGCTCAGCCTTCGGCTTTTTCAGATCAGCCCACATGCGTTTGTACCATTTTCCGGTACACAGATAGTTTGAGCCCGAAGACGACTCTGGTTCTTCTTCATCAGCCTTTGGCTCACATTTGAACTCTTCTTTCAGAAAATCCATGTAGTCTTGATCATAGTACTTACTAGGATCAGCAGGGGTTGTTTTAATTGGAGGGACAACTTCTTTTGGAGGGTTTTCTTCTTCCTGAGGTCCTTCCTCTAGTTCCTCAACTATGTATGCACCCATTTCATCATATTGGTGAGAAGAGTCGCTATCAGAAAAAACTTCGAGTGGAGCTTGTAGGCTATTACCAGGGTAAAGATCACCCTGTTCTTCTCGGATTTGCCTGGCAATGTCTCTCAACTTTTGAGAATCACCTCTGGTAAAAGGCTTTTTGGGATACATGATGAGGAAAGTGATGGTGAAATGGTGAGGAATTCATGCCCTTTTTATAGCCGTGATGTGAAGATATTTATGTGACTATTACACATAACATTCAATGCGGCAATTAATACCCATATATTTCTTCAATAAGTAATCAATTTCAAGTAAGACTTTGACTGATTGAATTCAAGAGATTCATGATTTCAATAACAGTAGCGTAACTCCAATACGCACAAATATGTGCCAGAAGATATTTATTGATAATTCTTACGAGAGGTACAGGAATGCCAGATAAAAGATAGTTTAAAACAAAGATGATTACTTCTTTGCCTTTCCCTTCCCTTTTGAGGTAGACTCGCCCTTAGAGCCTTTGGAGTCTTTCTTTGATTTAGGGGTTTTTGGACGAGATGGTCCACCGTCTGGATGCTTTTCTTCATCAGATTCTCCATCAATGTACCCCACAAGTTTAGATTTGCAATCATATCTTCGGTAGAATTCCCTAAGATCTCTGTCCATAGTGACATCATTCCAAGCTTCCATTGTCAAGAAGCCCTTTCTAACAATTAGAGGGGGTTCCTCATTGGGATCAAAAGATCTGGCATCTTCATTAGCATATCTTTTGATGAACTCATCAAAATCCTCACTTTCTGAGTCAGATGAAATGTTCAGAGGATTAATAGGATTATTACCGGGATAGTGATTGCCTTGTTCACCCTCTTCTGGATGAGCTCGGGTTCTTCTTGATACTTTCTTGGTGATTGAAACTTTAGGAGCCATTTGAGAAGAGAGGGATGCATTTGAGTAAAACTAATGTCCTCCTTTTATAGCAATTCTAGATGAGAATAAATGTTTTATCCAACAGTTAACCATTAGGAAGGCCTATGGTTCCTATAGAGCCAATTAGCATTTAGATTTATGCATTCATTGTCATTTTTGAGACAATTAAGAGATAATGCTTTATGACATAATTCCATCTTTGACCCGAAAGTGTTAATCTGACATTAAAGATTCAAGGTCAAAAGAGTAATTAATAACAGCAATGAAAGCAGATAATTTCATTGAAAGGAATTGTGCAGAGGTACTCCAAGCCATACGAATAAAAACAAACATAATTCAAAGAAAACGATAAGGCACGTGAAACTCCAGACGAGTCAACTCATCAGTCACGTCAGACACATTTGTCTTGTTTGCATACTCGTCCAATTCCTCTGGAGAGAGAGTGGGCGTAGTTGGATTAGTTGATGACTGAGAGTGAACTAGATTGAAGTCTTCATAAAACTTTTCACTCTTTGGTGGAGCCTCAGTTACCGGATACCAACGTAAGGTATTTGGGTGAGAAGAGTGCTTGTTAGCGTTGTTCAAAGTCATCTTCCTTTCGTTAGCCAGCTGTTTTGCCTGTGCCAGACATTTGTCTTTTGTGGACAGAGATTCGTTGACAACTTTGTCCTGAATTTTCCTTTCTTTCGGGGTGGCCGAGTTTGGCGTGGTGAACGTTACGTGGACCCTATCACCATCTTCCACTATCTTCGTTATTGTGGCACTTGTCAGTTTGCCTGCTTCTCGAAGATGATGAATGGCTCGAGCCTCGGCCTCGTCCATCTTTCATTTACCCTTATCCATACCTGCAAAACTTACTTACTAAAAGATTGATTGTGTGAGAAAAGTTCATGGATGGAGATCTCAATTTATAGATGCAGAGGTTGCGTGTAAGAATGAATCAAATCTTTATGAAGAATATCGAGGAGATTTTTGAGAATCTTTGCAGATTTGATTCCCCAGTTTTATGTCATCTCAATCATTCCTATTTCATGCCTTAGAGTAGAGAACCTTGCCTCACTTAAGGGTTTCGTGAGTATGTCTGCAAGTTGATCATCAGTATTGGCATACTCAAGAGATATGTCATTTCTTTCTACATGATCACGAATGAAATGATATTTAACGTCGATATGCTTAGTACGTGAATGTAGAACAAGATTATGTGTGATAGCCATTGCGCTCGTGTTATCGCACTTAATGCTCACTTCTCGTGCATTTATGCCATAATCCTTCAATTGATGTGTCATCCATAGAATTTGAGCACAACAACTTCCAGCTGCTATGTATTCGGCTTCAGCCGTACTGGTAGCAATAGAGTGTTGTTTCTTGCTAAACCATGACACAAGTCATCCCCCTAGGAACTGACAAGTTGCTGAGGTACTTTTTCTATCAATTCAGCATCTTGCAAAGTTGGCATCCAAATAGCCAACAAGATCAAAAGATCCTTCTTTCGGGTACCAAAGTCCAAAACTTTGCGTCCCTTTAAGATATCTTAAGATCTTTTTAGTTGCACTCAAGTGACTTTCTTTCGGTTTAGCTTGAAATCTTGCACATAGACCAACAGCAAACGAAGTGTCAGGTCTGCTTGCTGTTAGGTATAGAAGAGATCCAATTATACCACAAAAGTTTTTCTGGTCCATATCTTTTCCTTCGTTATCAATGTCCATTCTAAGGGATGTGCTCATAGGAATTTTGACAGATGTTTTTCCATCAATCCCAAATTTTCAGATTAAATCCTTGGTATATTTGGCTTGACTAATGAAAATTCCATCTGACATTGCTTTACTTGCAATCCCAGAAAATAGTTTAGTTCTCCCATCATGCTGATTTCAAATTTACCTTGCATAAGGTTTGAGAACTTCTCAAATAAGATAGGGTTCGTGCTCCCGAAGAGGATGTCGTCAACATAGATTTGTACTAGAAGAATATGGTCATCATCTTTTATACGAAAGAGTGTCTTGTCTACAGCTCCTTTTGTGAAACCACAATTAATAAGAAAGTGTGAGAGTGTATCATACCAAGCTCGTGGAGCTTGTTTTAATCCATAAAGAGCCTTTTTGAGATGATAGACTTTTTCATGTTCATTGTTAACCGCGAAACCAGGCGGTTGCTCAACATATACTTTTTCTTCAAGAATCCCATTTAAGAATGCACTTTTGACATCCATTTGATAGACTTTGAAGTTTTTGTAAGCTGTAAAGGCTAGGAATATTCGTATGGCTTCAAGTCTAGCTACGGGGGTGAAGGTTTCATCAAAATCGATTCCTTCTTCTTGACGATACCCCTTAGCTACAAGACGAGCTTTGTTCCTAACAATGAGCCGATCTTCACTCATTTTGTTTCTAAAAACCCATTTAGTTCCAATAACATTCTGATGTGTTGGTCTCGACACAAGTTCCCATACATCATTTCGTTCAAACTGATGAAGATCTTCTTGCATGGCTATTACCCAGTCAGGATCACTTAAGGCTTCTTCTATGGACTTGGGTTCCATTTGTGATAAGAATCATGCCATCATGTTTTCGTGCAAAGAGGCTCTTATTCGTACACCTTCTTGAACATTTCCAATCACTTGATCCGGAGGGTGATCTCTTAACCATCTAAGATCAGGTTTAAGAATATTTTGCTGATTTTGTGCATCCATTTCAGGAATATAAGGAAGCTGAACGTAGATCATAGGTTCGGATGGTGCTTGAACATCAGGAGTGACTTGTTGTACGTTGCCATTTTCTTGTGTTGTAGTTTCGGGCTCAGAGATCTTCAACTGATATTTCGTGTAGGAAGTTAATATATCTTCTTCATCATCTGAAACCTCTTCTTCATTTGATTGAGGGTTTTGACGTCGATTACTTGATGATTCAGTACCAATTGGATTTTTCTCGGATAGTTCATTGAATTTGACATGAATAGATTCATCAATTACCATCGTTCGTTTATTTAGGACTCTAAAGGCCTTGCTTACTGAGGAATAACCCATGAACAATCCTTCATCTGCTCTTTTGTCAAAGGCTCTCAGATGATTCTTTCCATTGTTGTGAATAAAGCACCTGCAACCAAAGACATGAAAATAGCCAATACTTGGTACTTTACCTTTCCATAGTTCATATGGAGTTTTGTTGTAGGATTTGTTGATTAAGGATCTGTTTTGTGTATAGCATGCTATGTTTATGGCTTCGGCCCAAAATCACTTTGGTAAGCCTGCATGTGAGATCATAGTTCGTGCTGCTTCCTTTAGGGTTTTGTTTCTCCTTTCGGCTACTCCGTTTTGTTGAGGAGTTCGTGCTGCCGAGAGTTGATGAAAGATTCTATTCTGTTCACAGAATTCTTTTATGCTCTTGTTTACAAATTCAGTTCCTTGATCTGATCTTATCCGAATGATTTTGACTTCATTTTCTGTCTGAAGTTGCCTCAAGAGATTTGGGAGAATGACTTCTGCTTCGTTCTTTTTCTTCAAGAAAAGCACCCAAGTATATCTCGTGTGATCATCTACTATGACGAGAGTATACTTTCTTCCACTTAGACTTGCGGGATCAACTGGTCCGAAGAGATCCATGTGTAGAAGATTTAATGAACGAGAGTTTGCATCCACATTTTTGGACTTGAAGGATGATTTGATTTGTTTTCCCTTTTGACACGCTTCACAAATTTTGTCTTTTATGTAGGATGCTTCAGGTAGTCCTCTCACAAGATTTTTCTTCGCAAGTTTGTTGATTGTTTTTAGATTTAGATGACTCAACTTGTTGTTCCATTCTTGACTGAGATCTGCATTGCTTTTAGCCACAAAACAAACGTTAGCATTAGAAGAATTCCACGAGATTACGTACATGTTTTTCTTTCGTTGACCAGTTAATGCGGTTTTGCCGTCCTTCGTGTTCACGATTTTGCACTTGTTTTTGGAGAATTCGACTTTGTATCCTTTGTCGCAAAATTGGCTTGTGCTTAGGAGATTGAACTTTAGTCCATCAACATATGATACATCTTGTATGGTTATTCCCTGTTTGATGATGTCTCCTTTTCCACGAGTCTTGCCACTGTTTTCTCCTCCAAATATGACTTTAGGTCCATCTACTTCTTTGAAGTTTCTCAACATTGTTTTGTCACCAGTCATATGTCTTGAGCATCCACTATCGACATACCATATGACTTGTTTGTCCTGCAACAAAGATTATATGTTTTTAGGTACCCCTTGAGCTTCGGGTCCTTGAGGGTTAGATGTTAACTTTGGAACCCACATCAACCTAGAGCATCCACGACTCATCCTTAGTCCTCTATATCCATTAGATGTGCGGTAATCATAGTGGATTTTGGCAAAGGTTCTAGCATTATATCTCTCGCAAAAATATTCTTGAGGAGGATTTTCATAATACTTGAGATGATTGGTTTGTTTACGCAGATAAATTTTCTGAAGTTCAGCTTTAGAAAGAGGTTCTGGATAATCAAACCAATCTTCCTCTGATGGCCCAGTCCATCCATTGCCATAAACAGATCTTTTGAAGGATCTTTCAGTTTGCTTGACTCGTCCATTGCTCGGGGTTCCTTGGTTAGGATTCTTTCGTGTTGATTTAGGACGATATTGCCTCTGGTCAACATTCGGCCTATTCCTTGATTGAATATTCTTATAAGGCTGACCTTTCTTATGGTTTAGATTTTGTCTATTGCCATTTGGTCCATTCCTTTTGACATATTGTTTTCTAGGATTGCCTTTGTAAGATTTTTCATTTCGAGGATCCACAATTCGTTATACTGCCTTTCCTTTCGGTAGGCTTGTTGATTGTGGTGTGGCATCACTGTTAACTTTCGTCATTGGCTCAAATACCTGGGTTGGACCTTGAACAAATGCAGCTTGAAAGCTTTCGTGAGAATAAACATTCGTGGATTTGTTCAAACTGACTTGTGAAGAGGAGCTGGGGTCAAAACCAATTCTCGTTCTTTCCCCGGGCAGTCAAGATTCATTCATCATTCGGTCCATTAAATTGGACGAATTATTGAATTTATCCAAGACTTCAAGCAGTTCTTGCTCTCTCTTTTCTCTTGCTGTGCACTGCTTCTTTAGAGCGAGAACATTTTTCTCAAGTTGCTCTTTAGCAATGGTAAGCATTATGTTCTCAACTCGAACTTGCATTAGAACATTGTAGCTAATCATGAGCCGAGAGTTCTCCTCCTTAATCTTGGAGTATTTTCTTTTGATCACTTTGAATGTAACACCCCAGATTTTCAGGATATTTAAAACTTATAAAATAAAGGTGAAATCTCATTAAATCCCAAAACATAATACAAGAGTACGGGGTGCTATGCCACACCTGAGCTAGAGAACTCAGGTGCACAGGCTAACTAACTAACATCCTCAAAAATGTAACGCATACATATGGCACGCAGGACGAAAGGGAAGCTAACTACTTCTACGCTCCAAATTCTAGCGCGCTCCAGTGACCTATTCTTCTGTGCCTGAAAGACAAATATATCTGTTCAGCGAGAGATGCTGGTAACCCACTCCAACGCGTTGAAATACCATACATATAGATATATATATATAGATATACGAAAACCATTTTGAACATGAAGATATATCCTAAGAACTCTAGCTTTTAAAACAGGGATAGACTCAACAGATAGGGCTAAGCACATACAGCAGTTATACCAAGCATATACAGTTTACAACAGGCAAGACAGATAAGATAAGCACAATTAATAATCATAACCCCACATATACGATCCCCGGTACAAATCCCATAGTCTCATCCCCAAGATACTCATAACCACAACTCATCCATACTTCATCACATAGCACACTTTGTTGGCGCCACAGGACCAATCACATGCCCATACATGAGGGTCAGCGCATATAGCTCTGACACGGTCCCGCAGCACCCTGCCCCGTCTCACAGCACGGAGGGGTCGATCGCAACCGACCGATGAGCCGCAGCTCTATATAATATTTATATACCTGACCGGTCTCTACCAGCCTGGTTAACAGTTGGGATGGTTCTCAACCCATTCAACTGCCCGTATAGTGGATCTCTGTCCTATATAATATTTATATACCTGACTGGTCTCTACCAGCCTGGTTAACAGTTGGGATGGTTCTCAACCCATTCAACTGCCCGTATAGTGGATCTTAGTCCTATATAATATTTATATACCTGACCGGTCTCTACCAGTCTGGTTAACAGCCGGTATGGTTCTCAGCCCACCCGACTGCCCGTATAGCCCGATTGATCTCAACCAAGTCGGGGTAACATGCACACATAACACATAGCAAGCACATGCAACCCACATTAACACATTGGGAAGGGGGAGAAAACGTATAACAAAACCTATGCGTGATCCTTCACATACTAAGAATAGTCCTAAGGGGTTCATACTTCTTTCACCTAGGTCAATGGGATACCAATTCAACTAGCATGCAATATATAAGACTCATACGACCTACGAACGGTACCCGAAAATCAAACTAGACATAGGCACGATAGACGGAGTCCGTTGGGACACCACGGGGGTCGGGGGAACATCAAACGGGGAAGCCAAAATCCCAAATTGGGGTCCAAACCAGCGGGTAGCCGGTGGGTGAGGGATCACCCGCCGGCGGTAGCAAATTCGGGCAGCGGGTGCCCGGCGGGCAGCTGCCCGCTGCCGGCATTGCCCAAGAAGGCCCCGGGTAGGTGGCGGGTCCCCTACCCCCACCTACCCCCCACTGACTCTTTCATCACAAAAACGCCTCGGGAACCTTTGTGGAACCCGAAACCATGCTTAAACACTTTCAAACGCAATTGATAACACACGTAGACAATTAACGGATCAAAATCAAGAAACAAACGGCACATAACCTATCATGCTCTTCTAGACATAATAAACACCCAATCATGCGAAATCCCACCCAATATACCAAGAATAATTCCATATGATACAACCTAGGGTTCTAATCATTTTTAATTCCACAAGGACACAATTCATCTTCTAATATCAAGATTCGGTAAGAATATCACATAAACATCAAGAGTATCCTACAATCATCAAGAACATCATATAATCATCAAGAACGTTATATAATCATCAAGAACACCATAATTATCAAGAACCTTTCATCATCATGATCACCCATGGAAATCATCCCACCAATCATCAATAATAATATCACAAATCATCAATACACAATAATATGGGGAAATCCTAAGAGGAGAATCATAACTAAGAAAATAGGTTTTGTTGAGACATGGGTTACCTCTTAGCCTTAATTAATTCCTTGGCTATGAAGGGTCTTTCTTTAAGCCTTCTTCTTTCTTGATTTCTCCTAAGCCCTTAGTCCTATTCCTTATAGGACTAAGGGCTTATTTTAGGGATAAGGGTCCATGGTCCATAGTGGACCATATTAATTAATTAAAGGGAATCCTAATCGTAGTCTGAATAGTAAAAGGGCCTACTTCCTTTATTCCTAATAGATAACTAGGTCTAGGATTCCTAATTAGAATCTGAATAGTAAAGGGTTTACTTTCTTTATTCCTAATAGGCTTAGGACTCTAATTTAGGCAAGGGTCCACGGTTCATGGTGGACCTTATTAATTAATTAAAGGAAACCTAACCGAATTAAATCATATTTAATTATTATTAACAGGATTAATTAAATAATTAATCCGGGATTGAAGGCCGTAACACGGGGTGTTACACTCTCCCCCCCCCCCCCCCCCCTTATGAGAAGCTTCGTCCCCGAAGCTTGGAAATCATTGCGGGGGTAACGAGTCCAAAGTAGTACGGTGGTCCTATAGCGAAAGCATTCTATGGGGAAACTGTATAATTGTATGTTTATGTGTGCTGGGTTTTTGGGAACAATTAGGTTTAAAGGGCTAAGAGAGTGGGTTTCAAACCTGAGGACAAAGTGAATTTAGGAATTAGGATCAAAGTTTTCAAGGTTGCAACTTAGGGTGCGAAGTTTCCACCTTGTATGGAATCGTTAAAATAGGGGATCAAGAGTGTGGTTGAAGGGTAGAAAGGGTTTTGAAATAAGGAAGGGGCCGATTTTCCGAGGGAGGGAAGGGAATTCGGCTAGGATTTGTTAAGGGTTCTCGATCTTCAAGTGACTATTCTGGTTTGATGCTTTGATCACGACGTATTGACGAACTGATGATCCTTCTTCCTTGGTGTTGGCACTTGCTTGACTTTAAGATCCTTGTTAGACCTTGCTTCCCAGGCTAAGGTTTCATCATTCTCCCCTGTCTTGAGGGAATCTCCCGTGATGATTTTACTTCTTTAATGCGTCCAAGGTCTTGACCAAGTTTGGTCAACCAAGCCAATCTCTTAGGGCGTAATTCCCAAATTCTTCCCAATGTTTCTTGGGAGTCGGTAAACTTTGGGTTGATTTTCCCTTCTTATTGAATTTCATCTCCTCTTTAGTGAATGAAATTCTTAGTAAGACTTCATGTCTTCCCCGAGGTTCGACTAGTTGTGCCTTTTTGTGTTACTTTTAATGGTGAGGGTGTCCTTGCATGCTCTTTTCCTTTTGAAGCGCAGTTGGTTACCTAACCTCGTTGTGTAATGACTCGGTGACTTTACGAGTCATCTCATTTCCTTGTGGGTCCTTAATGACCCTTGAGATCTTGGCACAAAAGTGCTTTTTACCTTTTGGCTAGCACCACGGACTACGTAGTTCTTGATTCCATACAACTTGTAAGGAGTCCTCTGATTGCTTGAACGATATCCATGGTTTGAAGGAGTCCCGGTCCATCCTTAGCATTTTCACTCTTAAGGTCTTTGTGAGTCCTTGGCACGAGTTCCCAACTCGCCTCCTTGGTTTGCACAATCCTTTATGCCAATCATCCCTAGTCGGTTGCATCGGAGAGTCCAACTTCAACCCCACGTGTAATGCGATTGGTTGTGCTTTTCCGATGGTGTCTTGCGTGTCAAGGTCTTTTACCGATGACACCATGTTTGGGCGACCCATGGTTCTTTACCCAAGACTCGCGTTCATCAATCGAGGCACACAAGTGCGCCATGAATCAATAAAGTGAGGAGTTAAGAAATCAGCACATTGTACCAGTGGGCGCGAGGTGGGCGGTCGTCCGCCTGCCAAGCTCCTGTTGGGGACCCGTCAAGGTCCCGTCCAGGACCCGTTAGGGTCCCATCAAGGTCCCGTTGGGGACCCGCGGGAAGGTGACTAGGAAGAGTGAATTTCTTTGGGAAAAATCCCAAGAATGCACCGATTCAAGTCCCGACAAGCCCCATGCCCATGTGCACAATAAAAAGGTACTTGAATACATAGGATGACCCATCGTATAGTTTTATTGATCCTTAAGTACGAGTTATAGATGAGTCAAGACTCTCGCATGTTCTTTCCGTTCAGTAGTCGGGTCCGGTTTCCAATTAGCAACCTCGTCACCTTCACCGGGAAGTTGGTTATAAGCAAACTTTGTCTTTTCCTTGATTGATTGATGACAAGCCTTCTTGGTTTTTCTTGGAGTTCGGCTTGTCGCTCGTTCCTTGTTCAATCCTTTGGTGATCAAGTGCTTGGTGATGCGTTTCTCTTCCTTGGAATGCATTTGATTGACTGCCCTTTGACGTCGCATGGTGTTTTGGCGATTTTGTGTGATACATGTACTTCTTACGGTGCCTTAAAACCGTCAAGGTCCTTGTTCCAAGGTAAGACCCTTATTGCCGGGAGGCTCTAGTTGTATGATACTTTCTATGCGTCTGTGTAAATCTTGCATTGCACTCCGTATAGGTAATGCCTCCAAATTTTCAGTGCGAATACGATAGCGGCTAGCTCGAGGTCGTGGGTGGGGTATTTTCTTCGTGGGTTTTGAGTTGCCTAGATGCGTATGCTATTACCTTGCCTTTTTGCATTGGCACGCACCCCAACCCCTTTTTGGACGCGTCACCGAAGACCTCGAACCCTTCCACCCCGGAGGGGATGGCTAGTACGGGTGCCGTGGTTAACTTATCCTTCAATTCCTGAAAGGCTGCGACGCAGTTGTCGTCCCATCGGAAAGGGGTCTCCTTTTTCATGAGTTTAATGAGAGGTTGGGCTATATTGGTAAAGTCGGGTACAAATCTCCTGTAGTAGCCAGCCAAGCCCAGGAAGCTTCGGTCCTCTGAAAGTGAGTTCGGTGTGGACCATTCCTTAACGGCCTGGGCTTTGGTGGGGTCCACCTTAATTCCTTCTTTGGTTATTACGTGGCCCAGGAAGGTCAGGCTATCTTTCCAGACTTCGCATTTGGAGAACTTGGCGTATAGCTGGTGCTCTCTTAGAGTTTGTAAGGTTATGCGGAGGTGCCTTTCATGTCCTTCCTTGTTTCGGGAGTAGCCTAGGATGTCGTCACTGAATACAATGACGAAGTCATCCAGGTGGGGTCGGAATACTCGGTTCATGAGGTCCATGAGTATGGCGGGATCGGGGTGGAGTCGTCCTTGTAGCCGTGCCCCTAGGTACCCTTAGTTGAACCCCCGCTTGTTGCCCATAAGTTCTTTGTGGACCTATATAAGATCAACCTCGTGTGGCGTTCCTCTGGGCATTCTCCTAACCCGAGGATTTTGTTGAAGGTTCGGATTCATTCTTCGAGGAGTGTGGGATCCTTGACTGTCTTCTTATTGGCGCCATGCTGCTGGTTTTCAAGGTCAATATTTATTGTAATGATGAGTCAGTGTGCTGCACCCTTACCTTGGTGTGGCAAGCGTAGGGGGAGTTCTTTTAGAGAGGGATAAAGTGAAGGGAGGTTATGTGTAGGTTTCACAATCTCACCGCGCGTCCTAAGATTCCTGAATCCTATGTTCCTTAATACCTAGAGTTCAAGCCTAATGTCCTAAAGTTCGGTCTTAAGAGTCTTATCCTAGGGTCAAACTTAGGCTCTGATACCAACTGTAACACCCCAGATTTTCAGGATATTTAAAACTTATAAAATAAAGGGGAAATCTCATTAAATCCCAAAACATAATACAAGAGTACGGGGTGCTATGCCACACCTGAGCTAGAGAACTCAGGTGCACAGGCTAACTAACTAACATCCTCAAAAATGTAACGCATACATATGGCACGCAGGCCGAAAGGGAAGCTAACTACTTCTATGCTCCAAATTCTAGCGCGCTGCAGTGACCTACTCTTCTGTGCCTGAAAGCCAAATATATATGTTCAGCGAGCGATGCTGGTAACCCACTCCAACGCGTTGAAATACCATACATATAGATATATATATATATAGATATACGAAAACCATTTTGAACATGAAGATATATCCTACGAACTCTAGCTTTTAAAACAGGGATAGACTCAACAGATAGGGCTAAGCACAGACAGCAGTTATACCAAGCATATACAGTTTACAACAGGCAAGACAGATAAGATAAGCACAATTAATAATCATAACCCCACATATACGATCCCCGGTACAAATCCCATAGTCTCATCCCCAAGATACTCATAACCACAACTCATCCATACTTCATCACATAGCACACTTTGTTGGCGCCACAGGACCAATCGCACGCCCATACATGAGGGTCAGCGCATATAGCTCTGACACGGCCCCGCAGCACCCTGCCCCGTCTCACAGCACGGAGGGGTCGATCGCAACCGACCGATGAGCCGCAGCTCTATATAATATTTATATACCTGACCGGTCTCTACCAGCCTGGTTAACAGTTGGGATGGTTCTCAACCCATTCAACTGCCCGTATAGTGGACCTCTGTCCTATATAATATTTATATAACTGACCGATCTCTACCAGCCTGGTTAACAGTTGGGATGGTTCTTAACCCATTCAACTGCCCGTATAGTGGATCTTAGTCCTATATAATATTTATATACCTGACCGGTCTCTACCAGCCTGGTTAACAGCCGGTATGGTTCTCAGCTCACCCGACTGCCCGTATAGCCCGATTGATCTCAACCAAGTTGGGGTAACATGCACACATAACACATAGCAAGCACATGCAACCCACATTAACACATTGGGAAGGGGGAGAAAACGTATAACAAAACCTATGCGTGATCCATCACATACTAAGAATAGTCCTAAGGGGTTCATACTTCTTTCACCTAGGTCAATGGGATACCAATTCAACTAGCATGCAATATATAAGACTCATACGACCTACGAACGGTACCCGAAAATCAAACTAGATATAGGCACGATAGACGGAGTCCGTTGGGACACCACGGGGGTCGGGGGAACATCAAACGGGGAAGCCAAAATCCCAAATTGGGGTCCAAACCAGCGGGTAGCCGGTGGGTGAGGGATCACCCGCCGGCGGTAGCAAATTCTGGCAGCGGGTGCCCGGCGGGCAGCTGCCCGCCCGCCGGCGTTGCCCAAGAAGGCCACGGGTAGGTGGCGGGTCCCCTACCCCCACCTACCCCCCGCTGACTCTTTCATCACAAAAACGCATCGGGAACCTTTGTGGAACCCGAAATCATGCTTAGACACTTTCAAACGCAATTGATAACACACGTAAACAATTAACGGATCAAAATCAAGAAACAAACGGCACATAACCTATCATGCTCTTCTAGACATAATAAACACCCAATCATGCGAAATCCCACCCAGTATACCAAGAATAATTCCATACGATACAACCTAGGGTTCTAATCATTTTTAATTCCACAAGGACACAATTCATCTTCTAATATCAAGATTCGGTAAGAATCACATAAACATCAAGAGTATCCTACAATCATCAAGAACATCATATAATCATCAAGAACGTTATATAATCATCAAGAACACCATAATTATCAAGAACCTTTCATCATCACGATCACCCATGGAAATCATCCCACCAATCATCAATAATAATATCAAAATCATCAATACACAATAATATGGGGAAATCCTAAGAGGAGAATCATAACTAAGAAAATAGGTTTTGTTGAGACATGGGTTACCTCTTAGCCTTAATTAATTCCTTGGCTATGAAGGGTCTTTCTTTAAGCCTTCTTCTTTCTTGATTTCTCCTAAGGGGATTCTTGGAACTTCTTGTGTGGTGAGAGATTATGGTGGTGAAAAATCTAGGCGCCTCCGATATTTCTATTTATATATTTAAGACTCCTAATTAGGGTCTGAATGGTATGGGTTTACTAATTCTTTTCCTTATAGGACTAAGGGCTTATTTTAGGGATAAGGGTCCATGGTCCATAGTGGACCATATTAATTAATTAAAGGGAATCCTAATCGTAGTTTGAATAGTAAAAGGACCCACTTCCTTTATTCCTAATAGATAACTAGGTCTAGGATTCCTAATTAGAATCTGAATAGTAAAGGGTTTACTTTCTTTATTCCTAATAGGCTTAGGACTCTAATTTAGGCAAGGGTCCACGGTTCATGGTGGACCTTATTAATTTTTTTTTTTTTTTTTTTTTTGAAAGTTACTGGTCCTATTACATTGTAGTCTCTGTTCATATACTTTCTCAACCTGCTGAAACACAAAGAACCAATAACGCCTAAGAGCTTTTGCATATAGATAGATCGAGTGATAAGAACCAGCACCTTCTTAGTTGGTGAAGGTGGGTTTATATAGGTGAGGAAAAATTCATCCGTTAGAGGGAGATGAATTTTTAAACCTATTGTCCAGTGGGTAAGGACCGGGGAGCTTCCCGCATTAAATGCTCCATTAATGAGGTTGTACCTTGTAGCCGTTGATGGCATGGAGAGCCTTAGGGTTTTGTCCTTTAGCTTCAGGAAATAGTACATCTTCATTTAATGCTCATTGGTATGCGTGTCCCACAAGTTGAGGTCCTTTTGTTCCTAGGATGTTGTCAAGTCAGACAGTGGAGACATTCTTCTTGCTATTGATGAGAAGGAATGTCTTGAAGGGTTGTCATCAATAAGACTGTCCTTTCGTGCTCAGTGACAACTCCTGGTTAACTCTCGTTGCAATTGCTTCATGCTTCGTGTCTTCTTTCGTCTTGATAACCCTAACAACTAAGCATAACTCGTCTTCGTGTGTTTGACTATGTAACACCCCAAAATTTTAAAATTTTTGAAACTTATATAAAGAAGGTAAATTCTCATTAACTCCCAAAACATAATATAATAGAGTACGGGGTGCTATGCCACACCTGGGCTAGAGAACTGGTGAGCTGTCGTAGGCTTCCAAATTAAAACCTTACAAACGTAGTAGCGGGAGTAAGGATCGATCCCACGAGGAGTATCTAGTTTAACTTTTGTGCTCAAATTAAAGGTAGGGGGGTTTGGAATATATCGAGAATAAAGATAAAATAAAAGAGAAATTTAAATAAACAAGAAATTTAATTGAACGAATAAAGCAATGAAAATAATATATCGAAAACACTTATAATAGGAGACCTTGGTTAGTAAAGATCCACCACCGGAATTCAACACTGATCATTGATTAATAAAGTAATTAATATGCAATTGAATATTTGTCGTGAAATTATTTCATTTCTGTTTTCCCTTAATTGTAGGTAAATAAAGCACAAGCGGTTTAATTACCCCTAACTACTAAATAATCTAAGACAAGCGCTATAGATTTAATTTAGTAGCAGCAATAGGAACTAGGAAAACCGACAAACTAAATAACACAAGCACAAGCGGTTGCATTTAATTTAGGAAAATATTCTACCCGAGACCAATTATCACTAAGCCGTCAATAATTAACCTCAGTTGCTACTGAATATTAGAATAATTTGTAGCACAACATTATCTAATATAGCAAATAATTATATCAAATAAATAACTAGTAGGCCTCCCTAGCAATTAAATGATACAACTATTCAAATAATTTAGAAGAATATTTAATACTCAAAATGCATAAAAACATATATATAATAAAGTTAAATAAATAACCTTACAGCGTTATGAACTCCGGGGCTTCAATTCACTAAACCAATTAGAAATTAGCCACAAATGGACATTGATAACAACTTCAACGAATACTATAGAGGAGGGAAGAATGAATAAAATGTTCTACTATTTATACACTTCCTAAATTATTTTCAGACTAATTTCGACCATGCAATTCCTATTATTTCGTCAAGCTATGAATTCTTCCACGATCTTCGTTCTTCGTCGACAATTGCGTAGCCTTTTGATGAAGCTTTGCTGCACGTTTTGTACCTAAGAAAAGAAACAAAAGCAATTTTAAATGTTTAATTTATTATGTCTTTTCTAACAATTTAGGTGGGTTGGGCGTTAGTGTTATAGGATTAGGATAGGAAATGGATTAGCTAATCATACTAAAGTAAAATATATATATATATATATATATATATATATATATATATATATATATATATATTATAGTACGTAATAAATATATATATATTAGTATTCTATATATTATTTATTATATATATTATATATTATATATAAAAATAACTAATTATTAGATAATATTAAATAATTAATGCAAAATTATTATAAAGATGTACCTAAAATATGAGCATAAAATATGCCCATCAAATTCCCCCACACTAAAATGTTTGCTTGTCCCCAAGCAAAAATATTATTTGCGAAGTAAATAGAAATGAAATTCCCAAAACTCATAACATATCATGAACAACAATCTGAAGCACCCTGCAATTAATAAGTTAGCACCCTGTTTGAAAATGGAGAAAACTAAATAAGTAAGCCCTCACAGGAATGTCACTCATCACTCAAGTGTTTGATGGGTATAAATTTTACTCAAGTTCATTCCTATAAAATTGCTCTACCATAGGCTTGCATATCTTCTCAATCACCACTACAAGAGTCATGCATGACACAAATCATAAGGACTTTTCACAGGTTATAATGGGGCTAGGGTTAAGGTAGGAAATATTTAGGAAAGTAGCTCAAATATAACTTTCAAACTAGAGGAGCAAAATATAAGCAAATAATCCAAGATACTTGCTCAACACCCTCAATTTTTCACTCAAAGCATTTCCTATTGAGGCTCCAATATGACTATCATTCTCAAAAGTATAGAATGCTTCCTCAGTATTACCAGAATTTCTCCCTTACTTCGTTTATTTAGAAGTAACTTCAACTCAAAATCAATTGCTGATTCTTTCTCATTTTCTCATAAATTTCCAGCAATATTTTTCTTTTTCAAACATATATTCTCCATTTTTCCATTTTCATTTTTTTCAATTTTTCAATTTTTCATGTTTTTTTTTTTTCATAGAAGACCAACGACATATTGGCAACGAAGATACAACTCACCTCACTCTCAATCATATTAATAAGAGTAAGTGATCTCCCCCACACTTATCCTTCCCAACCTCACGTAGATTACAAAAATAATCCAAAATTTGCTCCACTAGTTATTCAGCTGGGTGAAGGCATTATTTTAGATATAAAAGGCTTGTAATGTGGTCCAAAATAAAGAAAGGAATGGAGATAAAGCTCAAAGTGGTTAACAAAGGGAAATAAATCATAGGACAAACCGGTTCTTTGGCTAGTGAGACTCAAAGTCAAATAATGGCCTTAATCACATTTGAATCATGCATGGTCTAATTAGCTTTAAAAGAGAATCAAGGCAAGTTCTAGAGAAACAAAATTATGGAAGAAATCACACAAAAGAAAGAAAATAAGACCGAAGTGTCAGTCAATGGCTCAAAAACACTCACAGGTTTATTGCTTACTTAGGCTTCCAAATTAAAACCTTACCAACGTAGTAGCGGGAGTAAGGATCGATCCCACGAGGAGTATCTAGTTTAACTTTTGTGCTCAAATTAAAGGTAGGGGGGTTTGGAATATATCGAGAATAAAGATAAAATGAAAGAGAAATTTAAATAAACAAGAAATTTGATTGAACGAATAAAGCAATGAAAATAATATATCGAAAACACTTATAATAGGAGACCTTGGTTAGTAAAGATCCACCACCGGAATTCAACACTGATCATTGATTAATAAAGTAATTAATATGCAATTGAATATTTGTCGTGAAATTATTTCATTTCTGTTTTCCCTTAATTGTAGGTAAATAAATCACAAGCGGTTTAATTACCCCTAACTACTAAATAATCTAAGACAAGCGCTATAGATTTAATTTAGTAGCAGCAATAGGAACTAGGAAAACCGACAAACTAAATAACACAAGCACAAGCGGTTGCATTTAATTTAGGAAAATATTCTACCCGAGACCAATTATCACTAAGCCGTCAATAATTAACCTCAGTTGCTACTGAATATTAGAATAATTTGTAGCACAACATTATCTAATATAGCAAATAATTATATCAAATAAATAACTAGTAGGCCTCCCTAGCAATTAAATGATACAACTATTCAAATAATTTAGAAGAATATTTAATACTCAAAATGCATAAAAACATATATATAATAAAGTTAAATAAATAACCTTACAGCGTTATGAACTCCGGGGCTTCAATTCACTAAACCAATTAGAAATTAGCCACAAATGGACATTGATAACAACTTCAACGAATACTATAGAGGAGGGAAGAATGAATAAAATGTTCTTCTATTTATACACTTCGTAAATTATTTTCAGACTAATTTCGACCATGCAATTCCTATTATTTCGTCAAGCTATGAATTCTTCCACGATCTTCGTTCTTCGTCGACAATTGCGTAGCCTTTTGATGAAGCTTTGCTGCACGTTTTGTACCTAAGAAAAGAAACAAAAGCAATTTTAAATGTTTAATTTATTATGTCTTTTCTAACAATTTAGGTGGGTTGGGCGTTAGTGTTATAGGATTAGGATAGGAAATGGATTAGCTAATCATACTAAAGTAAAATATATATATATATATATATATATATATATATATATATATATATATATTATAGTACGTAATAAATATATATATATTAGTATTCTATATATTATTTATTATATATATTATATATTATATATAAAAATAACTAATTATTAGATAATATTAAATAATTAATGCAAAATTATTATAAAGATGTACCTAAAATATGAGCATAAAATATGCCCATCAAATTCCCCCACACTAAAATGTTTGCTTGTCCCCAAGCAAAAATATTATTTGCGAAGTAAATAGAAATGAAATTCCCAAAACTCATAACATATCATGAACAACAATCTGAAGCACCCTGCAATTAATAAGTTAGCACCCTGTTTGAAAATGGAGAAAACTAAATAAGTAAGCCCTCACAGGAATGTCACTCATCACTCAAGTGTTTGATGGGTATAAATTTCACTCAAGTTCATTCCTATAAAATTGCTCTACCATAGGCTTGCATATCTTCTCAATCACCACTACAAGAGTCATGCATGACACAAATCATAAGGACTTTTCACAGGTTATAATGGGGCTAGGGTTAAGGTAGGAAATATTTAGGAAAGTAGCTCAAATATAACTTTCAAACTAGAGGAGCAAAATATAAGCAAATAATCCAAGATACTTGCTCAACACCCTCAATTTTTCACTCAAAGCATTTCCTATTGAGGCTCCAATATGACTATCATTCTCAAAAGTATAGAATGCTTCCTCAGTATTACCAGAATTTCTCCCTTACTTCGTTTATTTAGAAGTAACTTCAACTCAAAATCAATTGCTGATTCTTTCTCATTTTCTCATAAATTTCCAGCAATATTTTTCTTTTTCAAACATATATTCTCCATTTTTCCATTTTCATTTTTTTCAATTTTTCAATTTTTCATGTTTTTTTTTTCATAGAAGACCAACGACATATTGGCAACGAAGATACAACTCACCTCACTCTCAATCATATTAATAAGAGTAAGTGATCTCCCCCACACTTATCCTTCCCAACCTCACGTAGATTACGAAAATAATCCAAAATTTTCTCCACTAGTTATTCAGCTGGGTGAAGGCATTATTTTAGATATAAAAGGCTTGTAATGTGGTCCAAAATAAAGAAAGGAATGGCCATAAAGCTCAAAGTGGTTAACAAAGGGAAATAAATCATAGGACAAACTGGTTATTTGGCTAGTGAGGCTCAAAGTCAAATAATGGCCTTAATCACATTTGAATCATGCATGGTCTAATTAGCTTTAAAAGAGAATCAATGCAAGTTCTAGAGAAACAAAATTATGGAAGAAATCACACAAAAGAAAGAAAATAAGACCGAAGTGTCAGTCAATGGCTCAAAAACACTCACAGGTTTATTGCTTACTTAATATAACTACTACATATCAAACAGGAAATGCTAACAAACTAATCACAATTTGCCAAACTATTTATTAAATCATGTTATGCTTTTCAGGAAAGGAAAATATAGCAATTTTTCAAAATAATACTTATTTTGCATAAAATACTAGTAAAATATTTTTGAAAATTTTGAAATAAGAAAACAAATAATAATATTTTTTTTTTTTACATAAGCAAACTAATAATAAAACTAAATCCCTCCCCCACACTTATTACCAACATTGTCCCCAATGTTGAATAAAAAATGCACAGAAAAAGGAAATAAAATAAAATAAAATAAAAATGGAACAAACACACCTTAGGTTGCCTCCCAAGCAGTGCCTTTGTTTATCGTCGTTGGCTCGACTTCTGATATTTCTTTAAATTTCCATCGTCTTTTTGAGTACCTTCGACGATTACGATTATTCAAAGAAATAGTCCCTTCATGCAGATTAGGACTCAAAGATGATTTATTATTTTTTTCTTCCGTATTTTCATTAGAAACAATTTCATTAAATTTAACAAGTTTTAAAGAATCAACAAAAATTGCAAAATTATCATTACTAGGAGATTTCATGGTTTCATATATATTAAAAGTCACAAGTTTACCATTAGACTCTATTGTAAGCATACCATTATGAATATCGATTTTAGTTTTTGCAGTTTTTAAGAATGGTCTTCCTAACAAAATATGAGAAATTTTATTATCATTTTCCATATCCAGTACATAAAAATCAGCAGGAAAAACCAAGTTATTAACTTCAACAAGCAAATCCTCAATCACACCCCTAGAATATGGAGTAGATCCATCAGCCAATTGAATTACTATACTAGATTTACTCAGGGGTCCAAGATTTAACGAATTATAAACAGAATATGGCACCACATTAATAGAAGCTCCTAAATCTAACATAGCATTTTCAAGTTTCACACCACTTATCATGCACGGAATTGTAAACATACCTGGATCTTTGCACTTTTCAGGAAGATTGCCTTGACTAGCGATAGAGACATTCTCGTGCACTTTCACTTCATCAACTCCTTTATTTTGTTTCTTTTTCAATGTGCATACCTCTTTTAGCAAATTTGCATAGCGAGGTACCTTTTTCATAGAATCTAAAAATGGTTTATTAGCCTCACATTCACGAAATGTCTCATATAAATCATTATTTGAGTTTCCTCTTATTGGTTCCAAAAGAGCTTGAGGAAAAGGGGGTACTGGTTCATAATCAGAAAAAGAAGAAAGGTTACCTTGGGACTTCTCTTTATTGGCAATGTTACCTGCACTTATTTCCTTGTCTAAATCAACATTCTTTTCCAGCGACATACTTCCCACAGTAATTGCACTTACATTCTCTTTAGGATTAACGATCGTTTGAGAGGGTAATTTGCCAGAGCTCTGTGCTTCCAACCGACTTACCGTAGTTGCTAGTTGGCCCACTTGCCTTTCTAAGTTTTGAATACTAACCTTTGTTTCTTGAATACTAGCTCTTGTCTCTTGTTGGAATAGTTGTGTTTCTTGTTGAAACTGCAAAGTGTTAGTAGCAAGAGTTTTAACAATATCTTCTAGATTCATACCTGAGCTAGAGCTTTGGGCTGGTTGTTGGCTGGAAGGAAATTGTTGTCTATACTGTTGAAAATTGGAACGATTCTGAACAAACTGGTTCCCTTGTGAGTTCCCATAGCTAAGGTTCGGGTGATCCCTCCATCCAGGATTATATTTATTAGAAAATGGATCATACTTACCTTGAGGTTGTCCAGGAAAACCTCCAGCCATGTTGACTTGTTCAATAGGTTCTTCTTGAAGAGTTGGGCAGGCATCAGTTTGATGCCCAACTACCGAGCAAATTCCACATGCTTTTACAGTTTGCATATTGCATACAGCTAATTGACGAACAAGAGTAGTTAAACCAGTAATTTGTTGTTCAAGAGCAGAAATATTTACCTCACTCACTTGCTTAGACGGTTGGACAAGTCTATTGCCAAACTATTGAGAATTTGCAGCCATGTTTGCAATAAGAGTTCTCGCAGCGTCCGGTGTCTTGTCAACTAAAGCACCACCGCTTGCGGCATCAATCATGCTTCTATCCATAGGAAAAAGTCATTCATAAAAATACTGTATGAGTAATTGATCACTAATTTGATGGTGTGGGCAGCTTGCACATAGTTTCTTGAAACGCTCCCAATATTCATACAATGACTCTCCATTGTTTTGCCTTATACCACAAATTTCTTTCCTAATGTTGGCCGCCCTTGAAGCTGGGAAATATTTTTCAAGGAATGATGTCTTTAAGTTATTCCATGTGGTGATGCTCCCAGAAGGTAGATAGTATAGCCAATCCTTCGCTGAATCTTTCAACGAAAAGGGAAAGGCTCTCAACTTGATTTGTTCTTCAGTAACCCCTGTGGGTTTCATACTCGAACACACCACATGAAATTCCTTTAAGTGTTTGTGCGGATCTTCACCTGCAAGTCCATGAAAAGAAGGCAAAAGATGAATTAACCCAGATTTTAGTTCAAATTGTATATTAGCATCCAGAGCGGGAAAAGTAATGCATAAAGGTTGCTGATCCAAATTTGGAGCTCCAAGCTCTTTTAAAGTCCGATTTTGAGCCATGGGTTCCTCTTCTAAATCAGAATTGGTAGAATCGGTAGAATCGGTAGCCAGATCACTAAACTCCAATTTTCTCAAAGCTTGTTTCTTCCACCTGCGTATAGTTCTTTCAATTTCCGGATAGTACGGCAAGAGTTCTTGATTAGCAGATCGAGTTATAGGCATAAACAAAAAGAAAATATATTTTGATTTGCAATTATGTAAAAGTAATGAAAGAAAAGAAAATTATTATTTTTATTTTCGTTTGGGACAAATTGAAAAAAAAATAAACAAATAACAAAATAAATAATTAAATAAATAAACAAACACAAAATAAGCTAGAAAATCTCCCCGGCAACGGCGCCAAAATTTGGTGAGCTGTCGTAGGCTTCCAAATTAAAACCTTACAAACGTAGTAGCGGGAGTAAAGATCGATCCCACGAGGAGTAACTAGTTTAACTTTTGTGCTCAAATTAAAGGTAGGGGGGTTTGGAATATATCGAGAATAAAGATAAAATAAAAGAGAAATTTAAATAAACAAGAAATTTAATTGAACGAATAAAGCAATGAAAATAATATATCGAAAACACTTATAATAGGAGACCTTGGTTAGTAAAGATCCACCACCGGAATTCAACACTGATCATTGATTAATAAAGTAATTAATATGCAATTGAATATTTGTCGTGAAATTATTTCATTTCTGTTTTCCCTTAGTTGTAGGTAAATAAAGCACAAGCGGTTTAATTACCCCTAACTACTAAATAATCTAAGACAAGCGCTATAGATTTAATTTAGTAGCAGCAATAGGAACTAGGAAAACCGACAAACTAAATAACACAAGCACAAGCGGTTGCATTTAATTTAGGAAAATATTCTACCCGAGACCAATTATCACTAAGCCGTCAATAATTAACCTCAGTTGCTACTGAATATTAGAATAATTTGTAGCACAACATTATCTAATATAGCAAATAATTATATCAAATAAATAACTAGTAGGCCTCCCTAGCAATTAAATGATACAACTATTCAAATAATTTAGAAGAATATTTAATACTCAAAATGCATAAAAACATATATATAATAAAGTTAAATAAATAACCTTACAGCGTTATGAACTCCGGGGCTTCAATTCACTAAACCAATTAGAAATTAGCCACAAATGGACATTGATAACAACTTCAACGAATACTATAGAGGAGGGAAGAATGAACGAAGAATGAATAAAATGTTCTACTATTTATACACTTCCTAAATTATTTTCAGACTAATTTCGACCATGCAATTCCTATTATTTCGTCAAGCTATGAATTCTTCCACGATCTTCGTTCTTCGTCAACAATTGCGTAGCCTTTTGATGAAGCTTTGCTGCACGTTTTGTACCTAAGAAAAGAAACAAAAGCAATTTTAAATGTTTAATTTATTATGTCTTTTCTAACAATTTAGGTGGGTTGGGCGTTAGTGTTATAGGATTAGGATAGGAAATGGATTAGCTAATCATACTAAAGTAAAATATATATATATATATATATATATATATATATATATATATATATATATATATATTTTATAGTCCGTAATAAATATATATATTAGTATTCTATATATTATTTATTATATATATTATATATTATATATAAAAATAACTAATTATTAGATAATATTAAATAATTAATGCAAAATTATTATAAAGATGTACCTAAAATATGAGCGTAAAATATGCCCATCAAGAACCCAGGTGCACAGGCTAACTAACTAATATCCTCGATAATGTAAATACATAAGCCTGGCACGCAGGCCAAAAGGGAAAACTATCTACTCTACGCTCCAAATCTCTAGCGCGCTCCAGTGTCTACTTCTCTGTGCCTGAAAGCCTAATATATATGTTCAGCGAGAGATGCCGGTAACCCACTCCAACGCGTTGAAATATATTATAGGTAGATATATATGGATATACGAAAACCATTTTGAAGAAGGAAGATATATACTTAGGAGACACTAGTTTTAAAACCGGAATAAACTCGACAAATAGGGACAAGCACATTCAACAGTTGTAACCAAGCATGTAAAGATACTAGCATATATCCTATGGTCACGGATTCACTTCATCTCATGTACATCATCATTCAACTCATCACACAAGCACACTTTGTTGGCGCCACAGGACCAATCGCATGCCCATACATGAGGGTCAGCGCATATAGCTCTGACACGGCCCCGCAGAACCCTGCCTCGTATCGCAATACGAAGGGGTCGATCGCAACCAACCGATGAACCGCAGCTCATCCTAATGTTTGGTCGCAACCAAACAGTGGACCGCAACCCAAGAGTAGTCATCTGACCGCAACCAGGAATATGAACCGCAGCTCATGTAAAACGTTTGATCGCAACCAAACGGTGGACCGCAGCCCGAGAGTGTAATTCTGACCGCAGCCAGCTTCTGAACCGCAGCTCAGGAATAACCAATTTGATCGCAACCAAATTGGGGTATCATGCGCACATAACACATAGCAAGCACATGCAACCCACATTAACACATTGGGAAAAGGGGAGAAAACGTATAACGAAACCTATGCGTGGTCATCCACACACTAGGATTAATCCTAAGGGGTTCATACTTCTTTCACCTAGGCCAACGGGATACCAATTCCACTAGCATGCAACATATGTACATATATAAGACTCGTTTATCCTACGAATGGTACCCGAAACATCAAACTAGACTTTAGGCACGATAAACTGGGTCCATTGGGATTCCATGAGGGTCGGGGAAACATCAAACGGGGGAAACCATCTTCCCAAAGTGGGAAAACCAGCGGGTGGCCGGCGGGTGGTCCTCCACCCGCCGGCTGCGAGAAACCGGGCAGCGGGTGCCCGGCGGGCAATCGCTTGCCCGCCGGCTGCCCGCTGCCGGCGACGCCCGAATGGGGCAGCGGGTAGGTGGCGGGTTTCCCCTACCCCCACCTACCCCCACTGAATCTTCATCAAATAACCATCCCGGGATCCTTTGTGGAACCCGAAACCATGCTTAGACATTTTTAGACGCAATTGATGACACCACGTATACAATTAACGGATCAAAAGCAAGAATCATATAGCACATACCCTATCATGACTTCTAAACATAATCAACCCCCGAACATGCGAAATCCCACCAAATTATATCAAGAATAACACAATACAAAATTCCCAATTTTAACCTAGGGCTCTAATCATGCTCAAATCAATAAAATCATAGTTCATCTTTTAATTGCCAAAACATCAAGATTGATCAAGAACATCACATATTCATCAAGAATCTCTTATCATCATCAAGATCATTAAGATCACACATAAAATCATCCATCAAGAACGTATCATCAACATCATAAACGATTCATCAAGACGCAAGTATAGAGAGGAGGCCAAGGAAGATAATTATAGCAAGGAAAATAGGTTTTGTTGAGACATGGGTTACCTCTTAGCCTTAATTAATCACCCCTTGGCTATTAAGGTTCTTCCCTAAGATTTCCATCCGTTTTGATCTCCCTAGGCTTGGTGGTGGGGAGTCCTTTGGGAATTCTTGTGTGGTGATATCTATTGTGGTGTGACTTCTAGGTGCCTCCTATGTCCTTATATATATATATTTAGGAGTCCTAATTAGGGTCTGAATGGTATGGGTTTACTAATTCTATTCCTTATAGGGGTAAGGACTTGTTTTAGGGATAAGAGTCCATGGTCCATGGTGGACCACATTAATTAATTAAAGGGATTTCTAATCAAATTAAATCCTTTTTAATTATTATTAATGAAATTAATTAAATAATTAATTCGGGATTAAAGGCCGTAACACGGGGTGTTACACTCTCCCCCCCTTTTAAGAAGCTTCGTCCCCGAAGCTTGGAAATCATTTTTCGATAAAGAGCCCGAATTAGTATAGTAGTTTATAAGGAAAGTATTATATGGGTAGTATACACACATACACATATCGTTTCACTGGGTTTGTGCCTGACTATTGTGCTGGCAAAATGCACTAAATAACAAGGTCACGAATATGCAACACACAATATGTAAGTTTTATGGGTGACTAATACATAACATAGAAGTTTTACTCATGGCATGATCTTTATTTAATTATTTTATAATGATTTAACATATAGGATCACAAGTTGTACCGATCGTATAATTATTTATTATGTACCTAAATGAGAGGCAAATACCATGCAGGTGCAGATTCGGATAGCCTCATATTATCATAAAGTATATATGCACATATATCAACACAGGCGAACCTTATTTACGAGTGGATGCAGACGTTTAATTGTGTAGTGTAGTATGTTGTGAGGCTAAATGCCATATATATAGGATCTATGTCTAATCTTTGTGCTTAGTAGACTATACCAAATATTCACAGTTACGAAACAACAAGCCTAACATGTATGGTAATTAACTATTTATGTTATATGCGAAACCTGCAAGTTGGCATGCCTATATGGGTTCAATCGTAATTATGCTAAACATGCAATTTCTTAAGTCTATGGGCATAGAGTGTGAAGGCATGTGGCCCTATTTTAAGTCTTAAATAATAGCTAGTCCTATGGAAATCATAAAGCACACATATGTATTATTTCACATGTTAGTCTAGTGCATGATTAACAATTAAATTCACGTACTTAATATCGTGGCATAACCAAACTTTTGTCATATAAATTCAGGAAGGTCATAAATCATATAATAATTAGTCAAATAGCGAAAATTAGATTCTGAGGAAAAGATTGTAAGTAATTAGGAGGAAAGGCTCTTGCTTCTTATGGGGTAAGTAAATTCTGGGGAGGAAATAGAATTAGAATCTTTATTTTGTATTCCATGGATAATGGCGGATGAACACATAACAAGTATTGGCACTTATATGCAGATTGCTTGTAACTAATAATATTGTATATATGCATAGTGTGATGCTTTATAACATACCGTTTTCGTCTAGCATGCGTGTATATGTGTGTTTTGACATAAACATGCGAGTTGTGTGATTTGTCATGCAACACATATGAAAAATACAAGTTTCCACCTATAATTGGACCATGCAATTTGCATACAAATATTCTTTAATAAGTACGAGTAAGATAGCCTAGGTTCACGAGTACTAAAGGTTTTGTTCTTGAGAAATCTTGACAGAATTTAATCACACAAGGACATAGGAAAATTAGTTTTCTCTCGGTGGTAATTAGGTTTTAGGTAGCTATGATTTTTACCTCTAGAAGCCTAGAATATCTTAACAACTTTAGAGTTGAAGACCCTTGATTGCTAATTCCTAAATTAATTGATGACCTGATGATGAGGCTAAAGTTTTTAATTATTTAGGGAAGGCAGGAGTGGTAACAGGGAGGTCATACGAGGGGAAAAGTAGAATTTATGGTTATCCCAGGATATGTGTATGTATATATATAAGAGTGATGAAATTTGTACGGAATGATATTTCAGGGTTAGGATACGCTAAGGGCAAACCCATAGATAGATGTATATATGATTATTGTAGCTAGGGTACATGTGTATGGTTTGGGCTCGGGATATTGTTGTATGTAATATGACTGTAACAATATATATGGATACGTATGAACAATGGAGGATGTTCTATAGGCTCATAAGTTTACTATATATATATATATATATATATATATATATATATAAAGGCATGTAGGGACGTACCGTATATGGTGCAGCCATGGAAGGTTTAAGATTAAGCAAGGTGATTAGGGGTAGGGTGTAATAATAATAATAGTAATAATAATAATAATAATAATAATAATAATAATAATAATAATAATAATAATAATAATAATAATAATAATTTTGGTGTAAGTGTAGCATATGAATGTAAATGGGGATTTACTACGTACTTTCAGGGATGTGTATATATATATATATATATATATATATATATATATATATATATATATATATATATATATAAAATAGAAGTTTTTAGGGGAATATATTTAGAATAGTAGTGATATACCTATTTATGTAATAATGTTTGTGTAGGGGGGTCCTTATCTTAGTGGTAAAAGGGTTCTAAACAAGGTATTAGAAGCTTGTGGTCTATTATGCAACATGGACCAAAGTCTAGAGGGATAGTTTTAAGATAGTTTGGGGACGAAATATATTTTTCCAAGGATAATTTCTAGATGACCATTGTTTTAGGTTTCTACCGGCCTCACTCATATTGACTTTCGGGTCGAAACTTAATACGCAATTGTATCTGAGGGTTTAGATTTCTAGAATTAGAATTAGTCCCTATAATTTCTATGTAACATATAAACAAATTAATTAGGAAGGTAATTCGACTTTCATGTTCAAGCATTAGATTGTTATCTATATGTTAAACACATAGGAAGTATCAAGGGAGACACACAAAGGCATAATGGATCAATAAAAACGAGAAGTCGTGAAAACATACCGGACCAGTGGGCGCGAGGTGGGCGGTCGACCGCCTATCAAGTCCCCACTGGGATGTGGCAGTGGGCACGTGGTGGGTGGTCGACCTCCTGCCAAGGCCCCATTAGAACGTGACTGTGAAGGAGGAATCACTTCGAGAAAAACCCCGAGAATGCACAATTTTAAGTTCAAGGAATTCCATACTTATGTGAACAATGAAAGGGGTTTGAATACATGGAAAAACTCAAGGGATCACGTTATTTAATAAGGAATATGGGAGACTTCAACTAAATATCATAAGGATCCCACGCCCCATTCTTTCCCTTCTTAATTAAAGATATGTTCCCCAAAATTTCCCTTCACGCAACGCATGTAAGTACTTATCGGGCTATTTAGTGAGTTAACTATATTGGTCAATTATGATTAGGACAAGTGAGCCCCTATAAGTTGAATAAAATTACTAATTGCCAGTTCTAAAATACTTTATCAGGTAACAGATATCCAAATAACGCATGTCTGATCAAACAGTTAAGCAATAATATGCAGTTCCTAACATGGCCTAAAATCAATTAGGAACATATATGCTTAAGCAAATAAACAAGTATGATAATCAAAGAGTGATAAGCAACAAAGCAGGTAAAAGCATGCAAGGACATAACAAATTCCTAGGGCCAGTATGGGGAATGAAGAGTTAGTGTGTTGTACCCTTACTTTGATGTGATAAGCGAAGGGGGAAATTCTTTAAATTAATGTGGGGTAAAGTGAGGGGAGGTTATGTGATGATAGGTAGGTTCACAATCTCACCGCGCGTCATAAGATTCCTGAATCCTATGTTCCTAAATACCTAGAGTTCAAGCCTAATGTCCTAAAGTCTGGTCTTAAGAGTCTTATCCTAGGGTCAAACTTAGGCTCTGATACCAACTGTAACACCCCGAAATTTTAAAACTTTTGAAACTTATATAAAGAAGGTAAATTCTCATTAACTCAAAGAAAAGGTATTCAAAAAATGACGTTTTGAAGCAGCGGACTTCTGGTCCTGAAGTATCCTTTTAGGTAAAAATGGTTTTTATCTACTTCGGGAGATTATTTGGACATAGACTAAATAGTATGTAAAATTCCTTTTAAGGAAATGCTCGATCTAGAGGTCGATGTAATACTTGATTCTCCATCTCTAATAAGCCCCTTAATAAGTACCTAATGGTACATATTCATTTCTATAATTTCCTATTTTAAGAGGAAATTACTCAATCAATTGCTTCACTATTTTAAGTTTGAGTAAAGCAATTGTACTTCAACAACAAACGTGTTGTGATATTTATTTTCTTTCATTTTTGTAAAGCAATTGTACTTTAACAACAAACGTATTGTGATATTTATTCTCTTTCATTTTTTAGAATTATAAATCCATCAAGTATTTTCATATAAACATTAGTGTCTAATGACCCATAATTTCTAGGTCATGATTTTCATAAGCTGCATATCTAAATTTATTATTCTGCCAATTATGTAGCGAAACTTTTAATGATATTCATCATGGGAGAGTATACTTGATTATGGGTTTCTGCGTGAACCCTTAGGCTACAGACTCGCTCTATATCTCATCACCTTGTCATTCTTATTTCTTCCAATAAAAGAAGGGAGGCCTAAATATTTTCCAAAATCACACGCATCAGCAACTCCCAAAGCCACAACCACTGCCCCTCTGTCCTCAACATTTGTATTTTTACTGAAACAAACACTGGACTTATGATAGTTAATAGATTGACCGGATAACAGCTCATATGAATCTAAACACTGTTTAATCACCCCTGCTTCCTGAGTACTTGCTTTAAAAAATAAAAGGCTATCATCTGAAAAAATAAATGGGAAACCGCAGGGGCTCCCCTAGCCACTCTGCAGCCACGGATTAACCCCTGTGTCTGCGCCCTCTGTAACAATAATGACAACCCCTCAGCAAATATAATAAATAGGTATGGGGAGAGAGGATCTCATTGCCTAAGTCCCCTAGTTGGCGTCACCACCCCTCCTATCGAACCATTAACCAGAACATTATAAGAGACAGTAAATACACACAAAATTATCAAATCAATCCATCTATTAGCAAAACTAAGAGCCCTCATCATACCTCTCAGGAATGATCACTCCATCTTATCATATGCCTTAGCCATATCTAATTTCAGGGCCCCCCAACCGGCCTTACCACACTGCTTCCTATTCAAGAAATGGCCGATCTCAACAGCAATAAGAATATTACAAAAGAAGGGTAGCGGATGCTTTAAAAAATAATAATAAATTAATAGTATTCGCTACCCTTCTATTTAAAGAAGGGTAGCAGATGCGTTTAAAAAAAATATCCGCTACCCTTTTTAATAAAAAAGGGTAGCGGATGCTCAACTTTCTGCTACTCTTGTAAAAGGGTAGCGAAAAGATCACGACTTTCAGCGTCCCCCATATCTGCTACCTTTGTACAAGGGTAGCGAATGACTCACTACAAGGGTAGCGGATGTGCATATCTGTACTAGTGCAACACGGTTTAGGAACCTCAATCCATTTTCTAGTGTTCTAGTGAAAATAATTAAAATTAATTACTTTTACAAATAATTTAGGATTAAAAATTCATTTTGCATCCATCGAGTTCAATCAAGCTCATTTAATGAGATTATAACATCAGAGAGAGAGAGAGAGAGAGAAAAGGTACAATTAAGCCACCGAACTCGAATAAGCTCCAAATTGAACTTAGAAAAAAAGTGCAATTAGCATTTTTGTAGGTTAACAACAAGTTTGCTGATTAGGATGCCATTATATATTTTTTTTATTTTATTATTTTTATTATCCTACTTTGACAAAAAATAAAATAAAAAATAAAAAATTAGAATATAGCTTGATCTCGAAGTTATTTTGCAATAGAATATACCCACCGGAAATAAAAGAATCTTATAATATACTCTGCCAGGAATGTTGTTGATCAGATTCTTTAAAAACCCATGCTGAACAGCAAGCTGAATGTGGTCCAAAATTGAAGAAAAGGAAAAAAGGGTGTGAGGGAGTAAGGGTATGAAGTCAATCTGTAGGTCCAAAATTGAACAACAATGAATTAAGATAAAAAGTATTTTTATGATTTATTTATATAATGTAACAAACTTTTTTGTTCAAATCCAAATTATTCTCGAAATCACCTAAATGAATAGCACATGATCATAACCATAAAGAACAATGTTTCAGTCTCATATGTAATATTTTTTACTTTTGAGTGTCTTAAAATGGTCCTACAGATTGACTTCATACATCAATTCTCAGGCTCACCAATAAAGTCACATTTGAAAGACATACGAGGAAGGTTCATTGTTCATTTTTGCAAGCATATTTGCAGGCAAGGCAAGAGTGTCGGAGTGAACAAGCGGTATTAATTTCCATTCATAATTTCACAGCACTTTTATGTACATGGATTACAAGAATGTACCAACGTCCAACCTCAATCCATATATATGATGAAAAGATGGAATTAGTTGATATTGAACTTGTTCAGGTCGGTCAAAATGGAGTCCGCCGCGACGCTGTAAACCGTCACCTGCTTACCCGATGTCTTTACATATTGGTCCTCAACCCCGACGGTTCCAAGCTTTTCCATACACCATCTGACGCCGTCGATGGAGGTCATAAGCGATAAGCTAGCGTCTTCGCTGGCGCCCATCTCGGACAACGCCGCGGGGTGTTTAAGGATGTTGGCGGCCATCCTGAGTTGCAAGGCCGTGCTGTCCAAGAGCCTTGCGCACTCGGCATACGCCGTCTTCACGGCAGGACTCCTCGCGACCTTGTTCGCCGCGTACTTGCGCATCCCCTCCGCGTTGGCCAATCCCGACTCGGCGATTGCGGCGGCCATCGACTCTTGAGATGATGCCGACGCGACTAGGGGCTCTTTCGAGAGGTGGTTGATGCAGAACTCGTGGTCGAAGGTATTGTTGCAGGCTCTTTGGATGAGGGTGAGGTTTAAAGGAGAGGCTGTGGATGGTGAAACCATCGAGAGGAAACATAAAAGAGTGCCAATATTCATAAGGGAAACCATAACATTATTTGTTAAAGAACCCATGTTATTGGGGAATAGATTGATTGGCAAGAAAGGGTACAAATATATTATTAAAGAGTGTGCCCTTCCAAGCTAGATAATGTTTCCTCGACGTTGGCTTGACGAAAATGGAGTTGAGCAATGCATTATATAGATGGTCTTGGAGGGTATTGGGATAGAGATTACAACAACAATTTATGATTGGACGATTATTTAGGGATTATGTGTCATTCCCCGCTTAAATAGCAATACAATCTGATATGATCGTTAAATGGTTAATGCCAATGGCTAATATAAGGTTGAGGATTACTTGAGCTTGCTTGCCTTTAAACACATTTTTTTTTTATACGGTTCTAATTGTTTTGTATGATTATGGGAATTGAAAAGTTAATAGTATATAAAATAATGTACTTTCAATACTCAAATAATGTTTATGTTTTCATGATATGATTTTTTTAGGTATATCCAGGGTTTCCACCGTCGAAAAAAGTGACTAATCTCCTTGCTGAATTGTAGGCATATCTTTTTGGTGGGCAGCTGGCCTGGAGATTTAAGATTGCTCCATACTCAAAGTCAAGAATCGAACCTTTGCCCGCACAGACTTAGCTCAATGATTCAGTGGATAGTATTTAGGAGAAGGATCGAATCCTTGATATGATGCACGTCAATCTATAGCTATCAATCACTCTTATCCGAATCCTAAATAAGCTAAGCAACAAGTTTAGGGTTTATATTTTCTAATCCTAAGAAGCCAAGACATTAACGCGGTTAAATTTATTAATTTTTTGGGTTAAATATCAGTTACCCTATAAGTACTTGATAGAGTTAATACATGCTTTGGTCCCTCAACTATACACATTTACTTAATTTTATGCTTAACTTTTAAAGTTACCTATTTTGGTCATTTGACTATTGATTTTGTACCTAATTTGATTCCCCCGTTAGAAAATCATTAAGTGACCTTGACTTTAAAAGTTACCTATTTTGGTTCTTTGACTATTGATTTTGTACCCAATTTGGTCCCAGTTAAGAAAATCATTAAGTGTCTATTAAATTCAAGGATAATTTTGAATTATTTCAAGCATATTACTTCAATAATCGAGGGACTAATTTAGAAAGTAACTCTTTTGAGAATTTGTTTTATGTCAATATTTTTCCTTATTAATTTTTGAACTACATTTAAAGAATCACAATATGATCAAGCACTAATTGTGTGTCTATTTGACACTTTCTTTTTCATTTCTAAGATTTTTACTTTTCACTTAGATGAAGATGAAAATATGTGTTGTTTCTTCAAAATTATAGTCCATTATTCACAAGTTTTAATAGGATAGCATTCTCAAGTTTTAATATCAAGCTTTGAAGTTATAACTTAGTGTGTTCCATTTGACCAATTAACATACATTTATTGAACAATTTTAAGCCATACAATATAAAATATACACAAAAATACAATAGGATGGTTTTCGGTTGTTGATAGTCTAGTTTGAAACAACACATATTTTCATGTAAGTGAAAATTTTGAAAATAAAGAGAGTATAAAATAGACACACAATTAGTGTTTGATCATGGTGTAATTCTTTTTTTTTTTTTTTTTTTTTTTTTTTTTTTTTTTTTTTTTTTTTACATTTCAAAAATTAAAAAGGAAAAAATTTCATATAAAAAAATTACTAAAGAGTTAATTTTTAAATTGGTCCCTCGACTATTGAAATAATGTTGAAAATAATCCCTTAACAATTAAAATTCTCATTTTACCCTCAAATTTAATTGTCATTTAATATTTTCCTAACGGAGGATCGAATTGCATACAAAATCAATAGTCAAATGACCAAAATATGTAACTTTTAAACTCAAGGACAAAATTAAGTAAATGTGCATAGATAAGGGACCAAATCAGGTATTAACGTACTTTGAAACTAATTAATACAGAGTAATAATTAGAGCAAATACAAATTTTAGTCCCACGAGTATTAGCAAAATGACAGTTTTGGACCACATGTTTAATTCCTACCAATTTTTGTCCACAACTATTATTTTAGTGTAAAAAAATCGTCACGCTGGTAACCCGTCCGTTTAAGACATCCGAAATCGAAAAATTTTTAAAGGTATTTTCGTCATTTTCAACTTAAGATCTCAATTTGAGCATGAATAAATGGATTTAAGCCCTAAGATCGGTCCCAATTCGCAGTTCGCCTCCTCATCCTACTTTAATTTGAGGAGGATAATTGTAAATAGGGATCGATCTTAGGGCTTCAGTCCCTTTATTCATGTTCAAATTGGGATCTTAATTTGAAAAAAAGATGAAGAGACCCTTAATAATTTCATATTTCGGTATGTCTTAGGTAAAGAGGTGACCGGCGTGATGAATTTTGGTACTAAAACAATAATCGTGGATGAAAATTGATAGGAATTAAACATGTGCACCAAAACTATTATCATCATCACCATCATCCAAACAAAACGATATACAAAATAAAATTAAAATTAATAAGAAATAAGAAGAAGAAGAAAACAAAAAGAAGCTACGGGCTCCCCTTTGTAAATGATGTTGGATCATTTTGATCCCACATTGAAAATATTTGGAAAAGGAGCTCTTGAGCTCCTCTATATAAGAGGAGCTGCTCTAAGTTATTAAATAATATTTTTGATGTTTTGATTAAATATAAAATGTTAAACAAGCAAATTTTTTTTTAAAATTTTGGAGAATTCTCCAAATAATCAAATTACAATAACAATAAGCAACATTAAAAGCTTTGATACATCTAAAAACTTTCTCTCTAGAACTCTCTCTAGAGCTCCGTTTGTTTCCTAGGGTTTGGCTAGGGTATCTGGCAGTTCTCGACTTTTATCACAGGCGGCAGTGGTCTCCGACAAAGCTATCGACGACCGAACAGCTTCTTGGCGACAGTGAGGCTGATGGAGCTGAACAGACAGGCGACAGACGACGCCCTCCCGACGCTCGAACGGGCAGACAGGATGGTTGAGCGGCTTATCGAACGGGCAGACAGGATGGTTGAGCGGCTTACCCAGCGGTGGGCTGATATAGAATTGAAGGAGGAGGAAGAGGTGGGTTTTGAACCGGTGGGGGAGGATGTTGGTGTGGTTGCGGAAGAGGAGGAGCAGCGGTGGGTGTGTGTTGGTCGTTTCTTGACGACCAAGGTAGTGAAACTGGAATATATGCGGCAGGTTATGGCCTCAGTTTGGCAACCGGTGTGGGGTATGCAGGTTACGGAGATTCAACCGGTACTGTTTATGTTTATCTTCTATGATGAGACTGATATGCAGAGAGTTCTTGATGAAGGTCCATGGTCGTTTGATAATAGCACCCTCGTTTGTAGACAGGTGGAGGCAGGTGCTCGGCCGGCAGCGTTTTAGTTGAACTCGGTGGATATGTGGGTGCAACTCTATGACTTACCGTTGGGATATACTTCAGAGGCGGTTCTTGAACAAGCTGCTAATTTTATTGGCTCGTTTGTTAAAGTCGATGGTCGTTATCCATGGGCACCGTGGAAGACGTTTCACCGGGTCCGAGTCTCAATTCCGGTGGACAAGCCGCTAAAGCGAAGAATGAAGCTTTTTAAGCGGGATAAAACAAGCTGTTGGGTGAATTTTCGGTATGAGCCTTTACATAACTTTTGCTTTTATTGTGGTTTACTGGGGCATGGCTATAAGTTTTGTAAGTTGGCGAGGAAATCCGGATTAACCGCAGACAAGTTCCCGTACACGGCAGACCTGAAGGTAGGGGGAGGTAGCCGGGGACCGAGGCAGGTGGGGGAGCCGTGGTTGATACCTCTTGAGGAGAAGGGGAAGGGAGTGGTGGGATGGGATGAGAGGGGAAAGGGTACGTGAATTGGAGGATTAGGAGGCGTGGAGGAGGTACGGTTTGCAGAGGTGAGGGCGGGTGAGGGGGTGGTGGTTGCGGCTTCTAAGAGAAGGAGGGTGGATGGGGTGGATGGTGGTGGTTTAAGAATGGATGCGGGAGATGTGGTTATGGAAGAATTCTCAAAAAACGGTGTTATGGCGGGTCCTGGTGGTCAGGCCTGCCCATCGCAATGAGTACAATAAGTTGGAACTGTCGTGGCTTGGGCAATCCACAGATAGTTCGAGAAGTGGTGGACATGGTGTCCCGTAATAAGCCCAATTCCGTCTACTTAATGGAAACTAAAGTAGAACGAAGTCATGCAGAGAGATTACGTATCAAGATTGGTTTTGAGGGTCTGTTTTACGTAGATAATGAAGGGAGAGGGGGTGGCTTGGCATTATTATGGAGGAAGAATAATACTGCTAAGCTGTTGAGTTATTCAAAGAACCACGTGGATGTGGAGGTAGCTATAAGGGAGAAGATATGGCGTATGGCGTGCTTCTATGGGTTCCCGTAGAGGCATAGGCGTAGGGAGGCCTGGCAGCTATTGAGTGGTTTGAAGGAAAAATCTACATTGCCCTGGGTGGTAGTGGGAGATTTTAATGATTTGATGTATCAACATGAGAAGAGAGGGGGGAACCCGCATTCGGTAAGTCTCCTCAGGGGCTTTGGGGACACAGTACACAGCTGTGGTCTCTTTCAATTGCCGATGAGGGGTCACCAGTTTACATGGGAGAAGGGGAAGGGAACTGAGAGGTGGTTGGAGGAGAGGCTGGATAAGGTGTTGGTGACAGCACAATGGACTCATCTGCTTGGTGAGGCATGGGTTGAAAATATACTCACTCGGAAATCTGACCACTCGGCTCTCTTCCTAAACACCGATATTGCACTGGTGCGCAGGCAGGGGGGACCGAGACGGTTTCGATTTGAGATGGCATGGGTTCATGATGAGGGTTGTAGGAGTGTGGTGGAGACTGCCTGGCAGGATGGAAGGGATAAGGGGTTGTTGATTTGTTAAACATTGTGGATGGAGGCTCATGCGATGGGGGGGGGGGGGGGGGGGGGGGGGGGTGACATTGGCATAAGTTCGGTGACCGCATAAAGCAGTTGAGGAAGGAGCAGGATGCACTGCGCCATAGGCGGGACTCGGCTGCATTGGCTGAGTTTCGCAATCTCGAGGAAAGGCTGGGCCAATTGGAAGTGCAGGAGGATGTTTTTTGGAGGCAACGGGCAAAGCAACACGGGCAAAGCAACCCTGAGAGATTGAATGACACTAATGTGATTTTAATTCCGAAGAAGAATGTGCCTAAGACAGTATCTGATATGAGACCGATAGCACTAAGTAATGTGTTATACAGAATTATGGCAAAGGTAATAGCCAATAGGATGAAACCACTTATAGGGGACCTCATCTCAGAGGCTCAGAGTGCTTTTATTCCTGAGAGGCTTATTATAGATAATATTCTTATAGCTGCGGAAGTGGGGCACTATTTGAATAGGAAGCAGTGTGGTCAGAAGGGCTGGGGAGCATTGAAATTAGATATGGCGAAGGCATATGATAGAATGGAATGGCAGTTTTTGAGAAGGATGTTGGAGGTAATGGGTTTTGATGACCTGTGGATTAATTTATTGATGCAGTGTGTCACTACTGTCCAGTATAACATCCTGATTAACGGTGTTGCTAGTGGGGGTGTAACGCCGACCAGGGGGTTAAAGCAAGGAAATCCTTTGTCTCCGTATTTATTTATCATCTGTGCTGAGGGACTATCTATGCTATTACAAAGAGCACAGATGGCTGGCTCAATACATGGCTGCAGAGTGGCAAGGGGAGCCCCACAGATATCACACTTATTTTTTGCGGATGATAGCCTATTGTTCTTTAAAGCGAATGATCAGGATGCATGAGTAATTAAGCAGTGTCTGGGACGATATGAGGAGCTGTCAGGACAGAAGGTGAACTATCACAAGTTCAGTATCTGTTTTAGCAGGAATACCAGTGTGGAGGACAGGGAAGTGGTGGCAACTTGTTTACAGGTAGATCATGCACCCAATTTTGGGAAATATCTGGTTTTACCATCTTTTGTAGGGAGGAATAAAAGGGCAGTGTTCTCATATATTGAGGATAAAATAAAACAGAGGATTGACTCATGGAATAAGAAATTTTTGTCAGAGGCAGGAAAGGAAATTCTTTTGAAAAGTGTGGCACAATCCATGCTTACCATTTCAATGAGTGTTTTCTTGATCCCAGACACAGTGTGTTTATCAATTCAAAGAACAATGAACAAGTATTGGTTGGGTATTGGTATGGACAGGGGAATACACTAGAAAGCTTGTGATAAGCTGAGTATCCCAAAGAAATTTGGGGGGACGGGATTTAAGGATCTCAGGGGTTTTAATGTGGCTATGTTGGGAAAGCAAGCATGGCGGGTACTCACAGGTTCTAATTCCCTTGTTGCAAAGGTCTATAAGGCTCGGTACTATCGGAGTACCTCTTTTATTGATGATAAAGTAGGAGGATGCCTAAGTTACTCATGGAGGAGTATTATGGCAGCCCATGATATGGTGGTGGCACGGGTGTGGAGGAGAATTAGGGATTGTAAAACGACATTAATCTGGGGACACCCATGGCTACCTGATAATCCTAGCCCCCTTATACAAACAAATATATGCTAGTCGAGCTCAGACATGCTAAGGTAGCAGGTTTGATAGATGAGCAAACTGCTACCTGGGATCCACATATATTAGCAGATTTATTTAATGAGGAAGATGTGGATAGGATACTGAGGATTCCTGTAAGTCCGGGATATGAGGACTCATGGTATTTGCCTGATGACCCTAATGGGGTATATACAGTTAAGAATGCCTACAGGAACATTATGGGAATTTATAACCACTCACCAGGGGATTTTGAGAAATGGACTACAATGTGGGGGATGAAGGTACCTACAAAATGGAAGACTTTTTTATGGAGAGCAATTTGTGATGTTCTTCCTACAACTAATAATATGATTATAAAGAGGGTTGAAGTGGATCCCACATGCCAAATGTGTGGGGTGGAACATGAGGATGTGATGCATACATTGATTACTTGTGATTATTCTAGATATGTTTGGAATATTTCAGGATTGCCTGTAACAAATATTGTTGTCAACTCTTTCCCCGAGTGGTTAACGGCTGTGCTTACAATGTTAACAGAGGATCAAAGTGGAGCCGTAGTGGCGCTGCTTTATCATCTATGGAGATGCAGGAATTCGGCCGTATGGGACGCCACACTTCCTCACCCTACAGCAGCATGGAGACAAGCCACGGCGGCACTGCAGTCATTCCGGCAGAATGCACGCCGCTGCCCAGCTGCATCCTCGGCTACTATGGTGGAGAGTGGGGAAGACGCCATGCCGCGATGTTTTGTGGACGCTGGCTACCGGGAGGGAATGGGGGAGGCTACATACGGCATTGTCTTGTTGTCTCCCGAAGGGTCCTTTTTTGCGGCAAAAAACGGAAGACTCCCGAATTGTTTGTCACCGTTTATGGCGGAGACTTTGGCATGTATGGATGCTCTATACTGGCTACTGGAGAATAATACAACAACGGTCACCCTTCACACAGACTGTATACAACTGAGGACTGCTATACGACAGGAATCAACCAATATAATGTCCTATGTTGGGGTCATAATAGATCAATGTAGGAGTTTAATTTCTTCGTTTAATTATGTTTCGTTAAATTATATCTCTAGGCAGATTGATTCGCATGCGCATACGCTAGCTTCGTTTGCTTTTATTCAGGATCAAGCTATGTATTGATATTATATTCCCCCTGATTGCGTTGCAGCTTTGATTCATTAATACAATCATTCTTTGGCTGGTTTTCAAAAAAAAAAAAAAGAAAAGAAAAACAATAACAATAACAATAACAATAACAATAACAATAACAATAACAATAATAATAATAATTATAATAATAACAATAATAATAATAATAATAATAATAATAATAGTAATAATAATAATAATAATAATTAGAAGGGAAAATTGCATTTTTCGTCACTAAGTTATAGGGTAATTGTAGAATTCGTCCCTGAGTGTTGGTCATGCTCAATTTTCGTCCCTAAGTTATCATTGGTGTTGCACATTCCGTCGCTGAGTTATAGAGTAATTGTAGAATTTGTCCCCGAGTGTTGTTTATGCTCACTTTGCGTCGTTAAGTTATCATTTGCGTTGCACTTTTTGTCCCTGAGTTATACTAAAATTGCAATTTTCGTCCCTAATCACTACTACATAAATGGTATACTACGTCACTTAATAGACAGATGTTTTTTAAATAAACACAATCTTATATATTTTGTTATACTACGTCATTTAATAGACAACGGGTTTTTAAATAACCGCCGTATATAACTTAATTAATGTTTTTTTTACGTCATACACTTTAAATAACCACCAGCGGTTTTTTTACACATACACGACAGTTTTCGAAGTGTCGCGCGTGTAAGTGACTGCCGTTGTAAATATACACTTTCTACGACGGTTTTGGAAATCGTCGTGTATGTTAACTATATACGGTGGTTAAAAAACTGCCGTGTATGTCAACTATATAGGTAGTTATTCAAACAACCGTCGTCTATTAAGTGACGTAGTATAAGTGTATAACACAATATATTAGACAACGGTTATTTAAAAAGTGACGTAGTATACAATTTATGTAGTAGTGATTATGGACGAAATTTGCAATTTTAGTATAACTCAGGGACGAAAAGTGCAATGTCAATGATAACTTAGGGACGGAAAGTGAACATGACCAACACTTAGGGACGAATCCTACAATTACCTTATAACTCAGGGCCGAAAAGTGCAACGCCAATGATAAGTTAGGGACAAAAAGTGAGCATGACCAACACTTAGGGACGAATTCTACAATTACTCTATAACTTAGGGATGAAAAGTGCAATTTTCCCCATTAATAATAATAATAATAATAATAATAATAATAATAATAATAATAATAATAATAATAATAATAATAATAATAATAATAATAATAATAATAATAATAATAATAATAATAATAATAATAATAATAATCCAAACAAAACTATATACAAAATAAAATTTAAATTTAAAAAAAAAAAAAAAAAAAAAAAAGAGGGGTTGTCTTTTTGTAAATGATGTGTGATCATTTTGATCACACATTGAAAATGTTTGAAAAGAGATAGCTTATCTATAGAAGAGGAGCAAAACTCCTCTTACAAACATAATTACTTGCACATCAATGTGGGCAAGATTGAGAAGTCAAAAGGTTCTTATTTAAGAAGCTTTAGCGTCGTTGTCTTCTTATTTTAGTTTTTATTAATTTAATATTAATTTATTTATTTATTATTAGTGGGGGTTTGGATAGATTGACCCAAAATATATGTGTTGTTTAAGTTTTTTGCAGTTTGGAGCAAATTGCTAAGTTATTAAATAATATTTTGGTTTTTTGATTAAATATAAAATATTAAACAAACGAATTTCTTAAAATTTTGGTGAATTTGCCAAATAATCAAATTACAACAACACAATAACAACAACAACAACAACAAAAACAACAACAACTATAATGATAATAATAATAATAATAATGATAATAATAATAATAATAATAATAATAATAATAATAATAATAATAATAATAATAATAATAATAATAATCCCAACAAAACTATATACAAAATAAAATTAAAATTTTTTTAAAAAAATAAGAAGAAGACAAAAGGGAGTCACGGACTTCCTTTGTAAATGATGTGGGATCATTTTGATCTCATATTGAAAATGTTTGGAAAGAGGAGCAATGCTACTCTTACAAACATAATTGCTTGCCCATCAATGTAGGCAAGTAACCTGGAGGGTGTGATTGAGTGTAAGGGAGTCATCCGTCCTTAACCAAAGGTCAAGGGTTCGATCCTTGGATTTGGGAATGGAGTAGCCTTAAATCTCTAAGCCAGCTGTCCCACCCAAAAGAGGTGCTTACAATTTAGCGAGGGGATTAATCACTATGTCCGACGGTGGAAACCCTGGGTTTATAAAAAAAAAATATCAATGTGGGCAAGTATTGAGAAGTCCAAAGTCTCTTCTTCTCCTTATTCTTTTTTTTTTTTCTTTTTTTGTGGTTAGAAGTAAAGGAAAATTAAAAATGGAAAGGAAATATTTCAATGATAATATTTTACATCATCAAATAGTAAAGACATATTTTAAAAAATAGTAAAGATAAATTAAAAATTGAACGAAAATTAGGTAAAAATATCACTGCATCTATATTCTAATTGACTAATTGAATGGAAATTAAAAAGAATAAATGACCTCAAATGAATCTAATATTACTAATTGATTGAAAATATAAAAGAAAATGAATATTAATAATTGACTGCAAATAAAAAATGATCTATAATTGACTAAAAAACTGGCCAGATCATTGCATTTTAATTAAAAATTGGAGGAAAATATTCCAATAATAATAATATTCTACATTATCATTAGTAAATGCATATTTTAAACTATAGTAAAGATAAATTAAAAATGGAACGGAAATATTTCAATAATAATATCAAAATCATCAATTAAAAATGAAACGAAAGTTAGGTAAAAATATCACTGCATTTGATATTCTAATTGACTAATTGACTGAAAATAAAAAAGAATAATTGGTTGAAAATGAATCTGATATTACGAATTGACCAAAAATATAAAAGGATAACTAATTGAGTGATATTCTATTATATATTTTCACCCAAGTAACTTGTCCTAATGGAGAAAATGTTAGCTCTAGACGAAGATGAACAAGATTGTGTTGTCACTACCAATGTCGTCTACAAAGAGGTTTCAATAATGTGTAAATATAATCGGTGATATTAATTGCTATATATCTAGACAAAAAAATATATTTTCCATACAAATGAATAAGGATAGCAATTCATAGAGAACGAGCACATTTGCCTAATGTATGAAAATACTATAGGACTGCATCCGTACATCTAGACATTAGCTATTAATTTGAGCAATTATTTGCACAAATTCAAGCAATGATAAGATCAAAATATATAAACGATTCAAATCATATCTTTAATTGCACTATATAATATTTAATGTTCTAATTTAAATAATTATATATCGATTCATTTATTCTTAATATATTACAACAAATCCATTCCGTGCACCGCACGGGTCACTACAAGAAAAATGCACATAGACAACACTAGAAAGACAACAGTTTTTAAGAAAAGTGTTGTCTTTTGTATAAAAGACAACAGTTTGGTCCAAAACCGTTGTCTTTGATGCAACACTTTTGTCAAAGACAACAGTTTTTACTTAACCGTTGTTGTAAGTGTGTTGTCTTTGTGCATTTTGTGAAAAGACAACACCACAACGATAACGGTTTTTTAAAACGGTTGTCTATGTGCATTTTTTTAAAAAAAGACAACGGTTTTTTTAACCGTTGTCGTTGGTGTGTTGTCTTTAAGCGCACTGGAATACACAACACTAGAAAGACAAAGGTTGTTTAAAACTGTTGTCTCTGTGCGCTCTTTTTTTAAAAAAGATAACGATTTTATTTAACCGTTGTCGTTGGTGTGTTGTCTTTAAGTGCACTCGAATACACAACACTATAAAGACAACGGTTTTTAAAAACCGTTGTCTTTGCACACTCTTTTTTATTTAAAGGACAACGGTTTTTTTACCGTTGTCGTTGGTGTAACACCCCAGATTTTCGAAACTTTTAAAATTTATATAATAAAGGCAATGCTATCATTAAATCCCAAAACAGAGCATTCTAAACATAAGGGTCTGGGGTGTTATGCCACATCAGAGCTGGAGAACTCAGATGCACAGGCTATACTAACTAATTAACTTTAAGCAACGTCATTACATCATCAAGGCACGCAGGCCGAAAGGAAATCTAACTATATAAGCCTTTGGTCCTCTAGCGCGCTCCGGTAGCTAATCATCTGTGCCTGAAATCCAAATATATCTGTTTAGCGAATGATGCTGGTAACCCACTCCAACGCGTTAAAATACATTATAGGTATATATATATATATATATATATATATATATATATATATATATATATATATATATATATATATATATATATGAAAACCATTTTGAAGTAGGAAGAGATATACTTAGGAGACTCTAGCTTTAAAACCAGGAATAGACTCGAAAAATAGGGATAAGCACATTCAACAGTTATAAACACGCATATAAATACATTATCATGTATCTTAAGGTCACAGGGTAATTTCACATCATTCATGTCATCTTTCAATCACTCATCCTTATCATATAAGCACACTTTGGTGGCGCCATAGGACCAATCGCATGCCCATACATGAGGGTTAGCCCATATAGCGCTAACACGGCTCCGCAGCACCCTGCCTCATACCGCAGCATGAAGGGGTTGACCACAGCCAACCGATGAACCATAGCTCATCAAACCGTTGACGAGCTCAACGGTGGACCACAACCCTACACACCGTTTGTAACACCCCCCGATTTCCATACCAAATTAATCCTTAAACATGCAGATAATTCTAACCATAAAAGCATACATAGCGGAAGACTTAAGCATGAAATAGATGGAAAACGTAGAGTGCTATGCCATACTCACACAACGGTGAATGCACAGGCGTAAACATCTGCAACATAATCTATCAATCCCAAAAGCAAAGTAACAACATAAAGTCTAGAGTCTAATCAAAGGCACGCAGGCCCAAACCATCACAAGGGAAAGGGTCTACACTAACTGCCTCTAGACCGCGCTCTCATCTACTCAGCACCTGAAAGAACACAAATATATATGGGACGACGCCCGGTCAGCGAAAGATGCTGGTAACCCACCAATACATGTGAAATATCATATGTAGATAGTTTATATATATACAAAATCATTTGCGAAACGGGATATAGTATATATCAATTTCAAAGTCAAGATAGAAGTCAAACACAAGACTCTTTGCACTCACAATAAAGATAAGGGAACACATCCCAATACAACAAGAAGTAATAACGACTCACAAGAGCGGCTCAAGGCATAATCTACCATCACATAGTAGATTAACACCCGACATGCATAACACAAGAGAATAAGGACACAACCATTGGCAACACATGCCTTTGTGACAACACATGTCACAAATAGAGAAATACACAACAACGGCTACACAAGCCATCGTGACATCACCCATCACGAATTGAGATGCCTTCCATATGCCCGGTTCCAACCTTAAGGCTACTCCCAACCTTATGTCTAGTTCCAACCATTACCTCCAGGACCCCTATACATCCAAGTCCAGCCTTTTCCCTCCTGGGACCGTCGTCCCCCACCAACGACCACCAATAAGACCACCTATTTCATAGTACACGAGGGTACCGATTACATACACGGCAACACATGCCACCCAAGAAATACGTGAACCCATCACTCAGGTCACAAACTCCATAATTGCGTCATGTCCACCACGAGGACCACTGTCGTACCTTGGTGACTAATGTCCCATACCATTAATCATGCAATCCAGGTACAGCCACGAACACCACACCACAACAGGAATCAATCAACGGATCACAACGAAGATATGAAACCATACTCAATAAAGGAATGGATCACAGTCCAACAACAACGATGATTAACACAAGTCATCATCAACAATAGGAAAAGACAAACAACACACACGCTAGCATTTAAACACCAAACTAGCATGCTTATCAAACGGGTAAACCAAACATAGTTCCAAAGAACACACAAGACTCATCACGGTTCAACGAATCACAATGTTGAACACTTAGCACGATTCAAGACACCAAAACCTACATGGATTCCTACCATATAGTTCTAGACATACGAAACATCAAGAAGACGCTCAAGTAGTTCCACAAAAGAACATCGGGAAGTCAAAAGACCAAATACCGAGTCAAAAGAATCACGAGGAACAAATCCCCGAACAACACCATATTACGTATCCGCGGGTGGGGCCACGGGTGGACCCCCACCCGTGGTTCCGCCCGCGGGAACCTACTCCCACCAGCCATGTACCCCGCGGGTGGGGCGGCGGGTAGAGCTCTACACGCCGTTCCGCCCGCAGGTACACAACCCTGTACCAAATAATCCCCTCGGGGATTTTCAACAACAAGCTCAAAACATGCCAAATCGCACCAAATACAACAAAATGACTTGAATCAAAGGAATAGCCAAGCAATGGCATACATGAACCCTAATAACAAGCTCTAGATATGCATTTTCACAAGACAATGCATCAACACTCACATTTCATAGCAAAATCACATGTAGAATCCAATAAATCATCATATAGGTAAGCAAAATAGATTTTGTAGAGCATGGGTTACCTCTTGTAGACAAAAACCTTCACTTAACACTTCACCAAGCTCCTAACAGGGTTCACCTTCCACACCCACTTCAAGAACACACCAAAAGATCATAAAGATTCTATCTTTAAGGAAAGACACCTTAGAAAACACTAAAAACACAAGATAAACATAGATCTTACCCTCCTAGATGCTCAAAGGTAGGAAATGTGGAATCTTGAAGACAAACTTTGAAGATTTGGTAAAGCTCCAACTTCGCTTGGAAGAAAAGCTATGTAACTTTTAGAGAGAAGGAGGAGCTCAAGTTTAGAATGTGTAAGGGAAAGAATGAAGGAAAGCTTCTAGGTTAGCTTGCAATACTAACATAAGGTGAAATGTCTTTATTACCCTTACTAAAATGAAGAGGTGTAAGGGAACAAGGGAACTACTCACAAAGCTTTAGGTACAACACTTGACTTTGGGTTGACTAGTCAATTACTAGTCCACGACTATTGAATTTTCAGGAATTTAAGGAATTAAATTATCAATTGGATTAGGATTAATTACTTAATTAATTCCTTAATTTAATTTGGATTACGGGGTGTCACACTGTTGGCGAGCCCAATCGGTGGGTCGTGGCCCAAAAGAGTGTCACTGACCATAGCCAGGATTATGAACCGCAGTTCATGTAAAGCCGTTGGCAAGCCCAATCGGTGGACTGTAGCCCTACACACCGTTGGCGAGCCCAATCGGTGGACCACAGTCTTACACACCGTTGGCGAGCCCAATCGGCGGACTGCAGCACTACACACCGTTGGCGAGCCCAATCGGTGGACCGCAGCCCGTGTAAAACCAATTGACCGTAGCCAATATTGGGGAGTCATACACATATAAAACATAGCAAGCACATGCAATCCACATTAACACATTGGGAAAGGGGAGAAAACGTATAATGAAACCTATGCGTGGTCATCCACATACTAGGAATAATCCTAAGGGGTTCATGCATCTTTCACCTAGGTCAACGGGGTACCAATTCAACTAGCATATAATGCACAAGACTCTTTTATCTTACGAATGGTACCCGAAACATCAAACTAGACTTAGGCACAATAAACGGAGTCTGTTGGGACACCACGAGGGTAGGGGAAACATCAAACGGGGAAGCCAACATCCCGAGGTGGGGAAAACTCAGCGGGTGGCCAGCGGGCGGAGGACCACCCGCCGGCGGCGAGAAACCTGGCAGCGGGTGCCCGGCCGGCAGTCGTCTGCCCGCTGCCGGTGATGCCAAAGTAGGCAGCGGGTTCCCCTACCCCCCACTGAGTCCTTTTCAATATTTGGGTCCCGGGATATTTTGTGGAACCCGAAACCATGCTTAGACACTTTTAAACACGAATGTTGACACCACGTAGTCAAATAATGGATCAAGACCAAGAATCATATTGAGCATATCCTAACATGACTTCTAAACATAAATAACGCCCGAACATGCGAAATCCCACCCAAATATATCAAGAATATCACAATACGAATTTCCCGATTTAACATAGGGCTCTAATCATATTTAAACCATCAAAATCATAGTTTATCTTTAAAATCAAGAACATCACACAATTATCAAGATCCTCTTATAATCATCAAGATTATCAAGATCAACACATAAGATCATCTCATCAATCATCAAGATCATATCATCATCATCACAAAAGATTTATCAAGACCCAAGCATAGAGGAGGAGCCAAAGAAGAAGATTATAGCAAAGAAAATAGTTTTGTTGAGACATGGGTTACCTCTTAGCCTTAATCAGAATCCTTGACTACTAAGGTTCATCTCTAAGATTTCCATCCGATTGATCTCCCTAGGCTTGGTGGTGGGGGAATCTTCCGGGAGTATTTTCGTATAATATAACTATGGGTGGTGTGGGTTCTAAATGCTTTCTAATCCTCTATTTATAGAATCAGGAATCCTAATCATAATCTGAATAGTAAAGGCTTACTTTCTTTATTCATAATAGATATATAGGTCTAGGATTCCTAATTAGAATCTGACTAGTAAAAGGTTTACTCTCTTTATTCCTAATAGGCTTAAGACTCTGGTTTAGGCAAGGGTCCACGATCCATGGTGGACCACATTAATTAATTAAAGGGAATCCTAACCAAATAAAGTGCTTTTTAATTATTATTAATAAAATTAATTAAATAAATAATTCAGGATTAAAGGCCGTAACACAGGGTGTTACAGTTGGTGTGTTGTCTTTAAGCGCACTAGAATACACAACACTACAAAGACAACGGTTTTTTTAAAACCGTTGTCTTTGCGCATTATTATTTTTTAAAAGACAACGGTTTTATTTAACCGTTGTCATTTATGTGTTGTCTTTAATAGCACTTGAATACAACGACAATGTTTTTATATAACCGTTGTCGTTGCGCGTTCTTTATTTGTTTAAGACAACTGTTTTATTTAACCGTTGTCTTTAAAAGACAACTTATGACCTCAAACATAGCTAATCAGGTTTAACCAACTAAGAAACACAAACTCTTATGTATGAAAGTACAACATCTGTTATATAACTGGGTCCAACTATGAAGTATAACATCTGGTATATAACTGGGTTGTCTGTGAAAACCAAGACAACGATGTCCACAAGAAGAATAAAACCCAAAACTTCTAACATAACAAACTAAGCTAAACCCGCCAAGCCACACCAACACTTATGTATTTAAGCGCAACATCTAGGATATAACCAGTTTGCTTCTGTGTTGTCTTTGAGAACAAAGACAATGATTGTATAAAATAAGTTCAAGATGCTACCAGAAAGGATAAAACCCAAAACCTCTAACATAACAAACAGAGCTAAACCCACTAAACCACATCAACCCTTATTTATTAAAATGTTACACCTTATCTTATCTTTTAATTTTCTTGTGTGAATATTTTTCCCCTACTTTCCTTTACTCTCCTGTTTTTATGTTATTTTCTTATGTGGATATTTAATCTCAATCAATTCTAAATTATTTTTCTGCAACATTGCTACTTGCATTTGCATTACATATAGGACTTGCACTTTAGTTGGTCCTTGTTATGAAATTTTATTTATCTTTATCGGATTTTAAATATGGAATGCAATTATAACCTGTTCAAACATTATTGTATCGTGAAAAAGGGGAGTGTAAATCTATTGATTAATTGTGACTTACAATGGATTTTATAACTTCTTTTTATATCTCTTGCAATAGTGATCATTGCAGTTACAAACAAGTTAGCTAGCTTTATTGGTTGCAAGTTGGGTCTCTTGCCTTGATGGCTTGATCTACTTTATAGATTGTGCTTTCATTTCTTCCAACTCAATGTTTGATTGTTTGAAGTGAAAATCTGTTTGTATATGCATAAGTGCATTATGTTAACAGTGATTATCTAAAATAAGCATTAGGGGTATAGTCATGAAATGAATGTTGACAATCAGTTATGAAAATGTGCTTATGCTTAACTTTTACTTAATTCTACTGCATCATATTATTCATATATCAAGACCACTTGCAAATTCAAATTTATATATATAATAATAATGTGTTTGAAAAAGCAATTAATTTGATGTTGTTCTGTTGTTCATGGAAATATGGAACAACTTCTTTAATCTGGGAATCTCTTTCCACCAAATTAGCAAATATTTGACTTTCTTCTGGGCTATAACCCTACTTTTATGCTTTCTAAATTACTCCAAACTTATTTCGCATTTAATTGCAAATTTATTATATCTATACTAATTTATTTACTCACTTTTTACATGTAGTTCCAACAAGTTGATTTTGACAAAGCGGTTATTGATCTGGTGCGTTCTGAATGGGCCGATATTCTATCAACTTATATAGAGTAGGTATGATTTGATTACTAGAACGTTGTGATCATTTAGACTTGGTTCGTGGAATTGTTTTTTTTTATAGTATTATGACTTGGATGCTATATGATTCGATTAGAATTGGTCATGGAAGTATTTAGACTTGTTATTTTGAACCTTAGCTTGTGCAAAATTATGTAATTACACTTGACTATGGTGAATGGATAAATTGATTATTTATATGATTAAAATTTAAGCAGGTTAAAAACGGTTGAAAACCGTTGAGACAATGGTTAAAAACCGTTGAGACAACGGTTAAAGACCGTTGTCTATTTTACAATAGACAATAGTTTGAAACTATTGTCTTTTTTACAAAAGACAACAGTTTATGGGCGTGACTTTTAACAACAGCGATTTCAACAACACACAATAGACAACAATTTATAACTGTTGCCTTTTAAAGAAAAGACAACAGTTAAAAATCGTTGTCTATGTACATCACTTTTAACAACACTGGTTTCAACAACATTGAATAGACAACGGGTCAAAAACCGTTGTCTTTGAAAGAAACGACAACGGTTTAAAACCGTTGTCTATGTACGTGACTTTTAACAACACCGGTTTCAACAACACTTAATAGACAACTGTTAAAAAACCATTGTCGTTTCGAGAAAAGATAACAGTTTAAAACTGTTGTCTATGTGAGTGACTTTTAACAACACCGGTTTCAACAACACTTAACAGACAATAGTTAAAAAACCGTTGTCGTATCTAGAAAAGACAACGGTTTAAAACCGTTGTCTATGTGCGTGACTTACAACAACATTTAATAGACAACCGTTAAAAAACCGTTGTTGTTTCTAGAAAAGACAACGGTTAAAAACCATTGTCTATGCGCGCGACTTACAACAACACCGGCTTCAACAACATAAATTTTACCCCTACGACAACGGTTTACATCTTCAAATACTGAGTGTGAGGATCCCATGTTTGATGATTTTACTCCCCGTGTGACTAATGAACAAAATAGTGCTTTACTTCGCCCTTTTGAGATTGAGGAGGTCAGATGTTCTTTATTTTCAATGTTCCCTGACAAAGCACCAGGACCGGATGGTATGAATCCTGGGTTCAACCTGGAGTTTTGGGACATTGTTGGGGGGGGGGGGGGGGATGTGTCTGAATTTATTGTAAATTGCTTGAATTCAAGTTAACTCCCTGAGAGATTGAATGACACTAATGTGATTTTAATTCTGAAGAAGAATGTGCCTGAGACAGTATCTGATATGAGACCGATAGCACTAAGTAATGTGTTATACAGAATTATGGCAAAGGTAATAGCCAATAGGATGAAACCACTTATGGGGGACCTCATCTCAGAGGCTCAGAGTGCTTTTATTCCTAAGAGGCTTATTACAGATAATATTCTTATAGCTGCGGAAGTGGGGCACTATTTGAATAGGAAGCAGTGTGGTCAGAAGGGCTGGGCAGCATTGAAATTAGATATGGCGAAGGCATATGATAGAATGGAATGGCAGTTTTTGAGAAAGATGTTGGAGGTAATGGATTTTGATTACTGGTGGATTAATTTATTGATGCAGTGTGTCACTACTGTCCAGAATAACATCCTGATTAACAGTGTTGCTAGTGGGGGTGTAACGCCGACCAGGGGGTTAAAGCAAGGAGATCCTTTGTCACCGTATTTATTTATCATCTGTGCTGAGGGACTATCTATGCTATTACAGAGAGCTCAGATGGCTGGCTCAATACATGGCTGCAGAGTGGCATGGGGAGCCCCACAGATATCACACTTATTTTTTGCGGGTGATAGCCTATTGTTCTTTAAAGCGAATGATCAGGAGGCAGGAGTAATTAAGCAGTGTCTGGGATGATATAAGGAGCTGTCAGGACAGAAGGTGAACTATCACAAGTCCAGTATCTGTTTTAGCAGGAATACTAGTGTGGAGGACAGTGAAGTGGTGGCAACTTGTTTACAGGTAGATCAGGCACCCAATTTTGGGAAATATCTGGGTTTACCTTCTTTTGTAAGGAGGAATAAAAGGGCAGTGTTCTCATATATTGAGGATAAAATAAAACAGAGGATTGGCTCATGGAACAAGAAGTTTCTGTCACAGGCAGGAAAGGAAATTCTTTTGAAAAGTGTGGCACAATCCATGCCTACCTTTTCAATGAGTGTTTTCTTGATCGCAGACACAGTGTGTTTATCAATTCAAAGAACAATGAACAAGTATTGGTGAGGTACTGGTATGGACAGGGGAATACACTGGAAAGCTTGGGATAAGCTGAGTATCCCAAAGAAATTTGGGGGGATGGGATTTAAGGATCTCAGGGGTTTTAATGTGGCTATGTTGGGAAAGCAAGCATGGCGGGTACTCACAGGTCCCGATTCCCTTGTTGCAAAGGTCTATAAGGCTCGGTACTATCCGAGTACCTCTTTTATTGATGATAAAGTAGGAGGATGCCCAAGTTACTCATGGAGGAGTATTACGGCAGCCCATGATATGGTGGTGGCACGGGTACGGAGGAGAATTGGGGATGGTAAAACGACATTAATCTGGGGACACACATGGCTACCTGATAATCCTAGCCCCCTTATACAAACAAATACCTGGGATCCACATGCTAGTCGAGCTCAGACATGCTAAGGTAGCAGGTTTGAAAGATGAGCAAACTGCTACCTGGGATCCACATATATTAGTAGATTTATTTAATGACGAAGATGTGGATAGGATACTGAGGATTCCTGTAAGTTCGGGATATGATGACTCATGGTATTGGCCTGATGACCCTAAAGGGGTATATATAGTTAAGAATGCCTACAAGAACATTATGGGAATTTATAACCACTCACCAGGGGATTTTGAGAAACGGACTACAATGTGGGGGATGAAGGTACCTCCAAAATGGAAGACTTTTTTATGGAGAGCAATTTGTGATGTTCTTCCTACAACTAATAATATGATTATAAAGAGGGTTGAAGTGGATCCCACATGCCAAATGTGTGGGGTGGCACATGAGGATGTGATGAATACATTGATTACTTGAGATTATTCTAGATATGTTTGGAATATTTCAGGATTGCCTATAACAAATATTGTTGTCAACTCTTTCCCCGAGTGGCTAACAGCTGTGCTTACAATGTTAAAAGAGGATCAAAGTGGAGCCATAGTGGCGCTGCTTTATCGTCTATGGAGATGCAGGAATTCGGCCGTATGGGACACCGCACTTCCTCACCCTACGGCAGCATGGAGACAAGCCACGGCAGCAGTGCAGTCATTCTGGCAGAATGCACGCCGCTGCCCAGCTGCATCCTCGGCTGCTACGATGGAGAGCGGGGAAGACGCCATGCCGCGATGTTTTGTGGACGCTGGCTACCGGGAGGGAACGGCGGAGGCTACATACGGCATTGTGTTGTTGTCTCCCGAAGGGTCCTTTTTGGCGGCAAAAAACGGAAGACTCCCGAATTGTTTGTGACCGTTTATGGTGGAGACTTTCGCATGTAAGGAGGCTCTATCCTGGCTACTGGAGAATAATACAACAACGGTCACCCTTCACACAGACTGTATACAACTGAGGAATGCTATACGACAGGAATCAACCAATATAATGTCCTATGTTGGGGTCATAATAGATCAATGTAGGAGTTTAATTTCTTCGTTTAATTATGTCTCGTTAAATTATATCTCTAGGCAGATTAATTCGCATGCGCATACGCTAGCTAGTTTGCTTTTGTTCAGGATCAAGCTATGTATTGAGATTATATCCCCCTTGATTGCATTGCAGCTTTGATTCATTAATACAATCATTCTTTGGTTGGTTTTCAAAAACAAAAAACAATAACAATAACAATAACAATAACAATAATAATAATAATAATAATAATAATAATAATAATAATAATAATAATAATAATAATTAGAAGGGAAAATTGCATTTTTCGTCACTAAGTTATAGGGTAATTGTAGAATTCGTCCCTGAGTGTTGGTCATGCTCAATTAGCGTCCCTAAGTTATCATTGGTGTTGCACTTTTCGTCCCTGAGTTATAGAGTAATTGTAGAATTTGTCCCCGAGTGTTGTTTATGCTCACTTTGCGTCCTTAAGTTATCATTTGCGTTGCACTTTTTGTTCCTGAGTTATATTAAAATTGCAATTTTCGTCCCTAATCACTACTACATAAATGGTATACTACGTCACTTAATAGACAGATGTTTTTTAAATAACCACTGTCTTATATATTTTGTTATACTACGTCATTTAATAGACAACGGGTTTTTAAATAACCGCCATATATAACTTAATTAATTTTTTTTACGTCATACACTTTAAATAACCACCGACGGTTTTTTTACACATACACGACAGTTTTCGAAGTGTCGCGCGTGTAAGTGACTGCCGTTGTAAATATACACTTTCTACGACGGTTTTGGAAATCGTCGTGTATGTTAACTATATACGGTGGTTAAAAAACTGTCGTGTATGTCAACTATATAGGTAGTTATTTAAACAACCGTCGTCTATTAAGTGACGTAGTATAAGTGTATAACACAATATATTAGACAACGGTTATTTAAAAAGTGACGTAGTATACAATTTATGTAGTAGTGATTATGGGCGAAATTTGCAATTTTAGAATAACTCAGGGACGAAAAGTGCAACGTCAATGACAACTTAGGGACGGAAAGTGAACATGACCAACACTTACGGACGAATCCTACAATTACCTTATAACTCAGGGCCGAAAAGTGCAACGCCAATGATAAGTTAGGGACAAAAAGTGAGCATGACCAACACTTAGGGACGAATTCTACAATTAATCTATAACTTAGGGATGAAAAGTGCAATTTTCCCCTTTAATAATAATAATAATAATAATAATAATAATAATAATAATAATAATAATAATAATAATAATAATAATAATAATAATAATAATCGAAACAAAACTATATACAAAATAACGAATAGATTAACCGAAAATGTATTTGTTGTTTTAGTTTTTAGCAGTTTGGAGCAAATTGCTAAGTTATTAAATAATATTTTGGTTTTTTGATTAAATTTAAAATATTAAAATAACGAATTTCTTAAAATTTTGGTGAATTTGCCAAATAATCAAATTACAACAACAACAACAACAACAATAACAACAAAAATAATTAATAATAATAATAATAAGAATAATCCAAACAAAACTATATACAAAATAAAATTAAATTTTTTTTTAAAAAATAAGAAGAAGACAAAAGGAAGTCTGTGACCCCCTTTGTAAATGATGTGTGATCATTTTGATCTCACATTGAAAATGTTTGGAAAGAGGAGCAATGCTCCTCTTACAAACATAATTGCTTGCCCATCAATGTAGGCAAGTAAACTGGAGGGTGTGGTTGAGTGTAAGGGAGTCATCCATCCTTAACCAAAGGTCAAGGGTTCGATCCTTGGATTTGGGAATGGAGCTGTCCCACCCAAAAGAGGTGCTTACAATTTAGGGAATTTAGCGTTTAGCGAGGGGATTAGTCACTGTGTCCGACGGTGGAAACCGTGGGTTTATCAAAAAAAAAAAAAAAATTATCAATGTGGGCATGTATTCAGAAGTCCAAAGTCTCTTCTTCTCCTTATTCTTTTTTTTTTTTCTTTTTTGTGGTTTGAAGTCAAAGGAAAATTAAAAATGGAAAGGAAATATTTCAATAATAATATTTTACATCATCAAATTGTAATGACATATTTTAAAAAATAGTAAAGATAAATTAAAAATGGAACGAAAATATTTCATTAATAATATTCTACGAAAATTAGGTAAGAATATCACTGCATCTATATTCTAATTGACTAATTGAATTTGCAATTTTAGTAAAAAGTTACGTAGTATACCATTTATGTAGTAGTGATTATGGGCGAAATTTGCAATTTTAGTATAACTCAGGGACGAAAAGTGCAACGTCAATGATAACTTAGGGACGGAAAGTGAACATGACCAACACTTAGGGATGAATCCTACAATTACCTTATAACTCAGGGCCGAAAAGTGCAACGCCACTAACTTGTCCTGATGGAGAAAATGTTAGCTCTAGACGAAGATGAACAAGATTGTGTTGTCACTACCAATGTCGTCTACAAAGTGGTTTTAATAATGTGTAAATATAATCGGTGATATTAATTTTTTTTTAAATAAAAAAATTGCTATATATCTAGACAAAAAAAGTATATTTTCCATACAAATGAGGAGAACGAGCACATTTGCCTAGTATGAAAATACTATAGGACTGCATCCGTACATCTAGACATTACCTATTAATTTGAGCAATTATTTGCACAAATTCAAGCTATGATAAGATCAAAATATATAAACAATTCAAATCATATATTTAATTGCACTATATAATATTTAATGTTCTAATTTAAATATTTATATATCGATTCATATATTCTTAGTATATTACAACAAATCCATTCCGTGCATCGCACGAGTGGAAATAATAGTTGAAGAAAAGGAAAAAAAGGGTGTGAGGGAGTTAGGGAGTGAGGCGGATTAACCGGCAACCTCCTAATCAAACTTATTGGTAACCTGTTAAAAAAGTCAATTGCACTTTTTTTAAGATTTATAGATCAATTTGAAACTAATTCAAATTCAATGACCTATTTGTACATTTTTCACAAAAAAATTTTAAAAAACCCAGTTAAGATCCTACAGATTTACTTCATACATCAATTCCCAGGCTCACCAATAAATCACATTTGAAAGACATACGAGGAAGGTTCATTGTTCATTTTTGGAAGCATTTTTGCAGGTGAGGCAAGAGTGTCTGGAGTGGTATTCGTCTACAATTAAGAATTTAGTAATTAGGAGTTTGGATTTACTTCATCATCATTATTTTTATTAAAAAATCAAACGGTATTTGGTTCGATTCAGTTTTTAACGTGACATATAAACACATTTAAAATTATATTTCATAGAACTTCATCCTCATTAATTAAGGAGCAAATTAATTTCCATTCATAATTTCACAGCACTTTTATGTACATGGATTACAAGAATGTACCAACGTCCAACCTCAATCCATATATATGATGAAAAGATGGAATTAGTTGATATTGAACTTGTTCAGGTCGGTCAAAATGGAGTCCGCCGCAACGCTGTAAACCGTCACCTGCTTACCCGATGTCTTTACATATTGGTCCTCAACCCCGACGGTTCCAAGCTTTTCCATACACCATCTGACGCCGTCGATGGAGGTCATAAGCGATAAGCTAGCGTCTTCGCTGGCGCCCATCTCGGACAACGCCGCGGGGTGTTTAAGGATGTTGGCGGCCATCATGAGTTGCAAGGCCGTGCTGTCCAAGAGCCTTGCGCACTCGGCATACGCCGTCTTCACGGCAGGACTCCTCGCGACCTTGTTCGCCGCGTACTTGCGCATCCCCTCCGCGTTGGCCAATCCCGACTCGGCGATTGCGGCGGCCATCGACTCTTGAGATGATGCCGACGCGACTAGGGGCTCTTTCGAGAGGTGGTTGATGCAGAACTCGTGGTCGAAGGTATTGTTGCAGGCTCTTTGGATGAGGGTGAGGTTTAAAGGAGAGGCTGTGGATGGTGAAACCATCGAGAGGAAACATAAAAGAGTGCCAATATTCATAAGGGAAACCATAACATTATTTGTTAAAGAACCCATGTTATTGGGGAATAGATTGATTGGCAAGAAAGGGTACAAATATATTATTAAAGAGTGTGCCCTTCCAAGCTAGATAATGTTTCCTCGACGTTGGCTTGACGAAAATGGAGTTGAGCAATGCATTATATAGATGGTCTTGGAGGGTATTGGGATAGAGATTACAACAACAATTTATGATTGGACGATTATTTAGGGATTATGTGTCATTCCCCGCTTAAATAGCAATACAATCTGATATGATCGTTAAATGGTTAATGCCAATGGCTAATATAAGGTTGAGGATTACTTGAGCTTGCTTGCCTTTAAACACATTTCTTTTACGGTTCCAATTGTTTTGTATGATTATGCCACTTGAAAAGTTAGTATATAAAATAATGTACTTTCAGTACTCAAATAATGTTTTTTTAATAAATAATGTAAGTTTAGGGTTTATATTTTCTAATCCTAAGAAGCCAAGACATTAACGCGGTTAAATTTCTTAATTTTTTAGGGTTAAATATCAGTTACCCTATAAGTACTTTATAGAGTTAATACATGCTCTGGTCCCTCAACTATACACATTTACTTAATTTTATTCTTAACTTTAAAAGTTACCTATTTTGGTCATTTGACTATTGGTTTTGTACCTAATTTGGTTCCCTCCGTTTAAGACATCCGAAATCTAAAAATATTTAAAGGTATTTTCGTCATTTTCAACTTAAGATCTCAATTTGAGCATGAATAAATGGATTTAAGCCCGAAGATCGGTCCCAATTCGCAGTTCGCCTCCTCATCCTACTTTAATTTGAGGAGGATAATTGTAAATTGGGATCGATCTTAGGGCTTCAGTCCCTTTATTCATGTTCAAATTGGGATCTTAATTTGAAAAGGATGAAAATACCCTTAATAATTTCATATTTCGGGATGTCTTAGGTAGAGAGGTGACCGGCGTGATGAATTTTGGTACTAAAACAATAATCGTGGATGAAAATTGCTAGGAATTAAACATGTGCACCAAAACTGTCATCATCATCATCATCAGCCAAACAAAACGATATACAAAATAAAATTAAAATTAAAAAAAAAAAAAAAAAAAAAAAAGGCAAAAAGAAGTTACGGTCTCCCCTTTGTAAATGATGTTGGATCATTTTGATCCGACATTGAAAATGTTTGGAAAATGAGCTCTTGAGCTCCTCTATATAAAAGGAGCAATGCTATTTTTTGAGTACTATTGACACGTCAAATTTTGTTGTGAAATCGTGTCCACCTAGGAAGGTAGACACGGTTCTAAAATTGCTCATGACTCTATATATAGTTCAAAAATTATTAATATATAGTTCTAAAATTATGAACATAGTGTTGTGAACATAATTATGAACATATAGTTATGTAATTATGAATATAGAGACTCAATAATTGTGAATATGAAGTTTAAAAATTATGAATATATAGCTTTATAATTATGAACATATAGTGTAAGTGTACAAATGATACACGTAAAAAATCCTTGATATAAATTGGCTAATTTAATTATTAAAGGGTTAGAATTATTTAATGTGAAATACTTTATGTTATATGCTTGGACCATCTCATATATATGCTGCTCCACAGGTTTGATATTATTTAACATGGAATTAATTATTATGGTCATGGTATATTTCAAGTGAGCAGCGCCAGGAGCAAAATACATGATTATATGGTTTATTATGGCACTCAATGGATTTATGGAATCAAAGCTATAATTAAGGAGTTTATATTATTTTTGAGTGGCTTTGGTAATTCTCAAGTGAGTGGATGGCTACTTCAAATCAAATGTGTATGGTTGTGGTTTATCGAAATGAAAGGGGTGCTAATATTAACGATCAAGGTGATGGCTTAAAACAGCTATAAAAGGAAGCCTCTCCAAAGAAGAAAGTTGTTATTTTTGTGAACTGCTATATTGAGTGAAATCTACACAAGTGCTATTTAAATTAATCAGCTAAATTATATTATTATTATTGTAGTTCAATTCTGGTATGCACAGACAGTACCTGGTACAGCTGAAGTTTCGCTTGAAGATTGCTATGACATGCACGGTTCAGTCCTGAATAGGTGTTAGGAAGGGTTGTAGTGGTAAAGGCTGAGGGTCATTTGTACTTATCTCTTGTAATACTCCTTGGTGAACATCTATAGTGGATTGGGCAGACCTGAGTTGCCCCGCAGACATAGGAGAAGCGCTCCGAACTGCGTGATCAATCTCTGAGTACTTGTTTTATTTTTATGCTTTTATATTTTGTTATTTATGTTCATTAAATAACCTAAATTACCTAATTAATTGATAATGCAATATCTCTTCTAAAAACAAGTAGAACATTAAAGGTGTAATTGAATTCAAGATTCACGGCACATTTTCATATAGCTTAGTAATTATGAACATAGAGTTTTGTAATTGTGAATATAGAGTTCAATAATTATGAATATGAAGTTCAAAGATTCTGATTATTTAGCTTTATAATTATGAACATATAGTTCACTAATTATGAACATAGAACTGTGTCCATCTTGCAAAGTGGACACGGTTTCACAGCATAACTATTCGATTCACCGTGTTACATGTAATATCTGATCATATAGACTTTCTCAACCTATTGAAGCTCAACGTTTTAAAAGGCTCTTATTTAAGAAACCTTATTTTAATGGCTTCTTATTTTAGTTTTTTTTTTTTAATTTATTAGGGTGTTTGGCTAAGATTAACCCAAAATGTATATGTGTTGTTTTAGTTTTTAGCAGTTTGGAGCAAATTGCTAAGTTATTAAATAATATTTTTGATGTTTTGATTAAATATAAAATGTTAAACAAGCGAAATTTTAAAATTTTGGAGAATTCTCCAAATAATCAAATTACAATAACAATAACAACAACAACAACAATAATAATAATAATAATAAGGGAAAATTGCATTTTTCGTCCCTAAGTTATATGGTAATTGTAGAATTCGTCCCTGAGTGTTGGTCATGCTCAATTTTCGTCCCTAAATTATCATTGGTGTTGCACTTTTCGTCCCTGAGTTATAGAGTAATTGTAGAATTTGTCCCCGAGTGTTGTTTATGCTCACTTTGCGTCCCTAAGTTATCATTTGCGTTGCACTTTTCGTCCCTGAGTTATACTAAAATTGCAATTTTCATCCCTAATCACTACTACTACATAAATGGTATACTACGTCACTTAATAGACGGATGTTTTTTAAATAACCACCATCTTATATATTTTGTTATACTACGTCATTTAATAGACAACGGGTTTTTAAATAATCGCCGTATATAACTTAATTAATTTTTTTTTTACGTCATACACTTTAAATAACCACTGGCGGTTTTTTTACACATACACGACAGTTTTCGAAGTGTCGCGCGTGTAAGTGACTGCCGTTGTAAATATACACTTTGTACAATGGTTTTGGAAATCGTCGTGTATATTAACTATATACGGTGGTTAAAAAACTACCGTGTATGTCAACTATATAGGTAGTTATTTAAACAACCGTCGTCTATTAAATGACGTAGTATAAGTGTAGAACACAATATATTACACAACGGTTATTTAAAAAGTGACGTATTATACCATTTATGTAGTAGTAATTATGGGCAAAATTTGCAATTTTAGTATAACTCAGGGACGAAAAGTGCAACGTCAATGATAACTTAGGGACGGAAAGTGAACATGACCAACACTTAGGGACGAATCCTACAATTACCTTATAACTCAGGGCCGAAAAGTGCAACGCCAATGATAACTTAGGGACAAAAAGTGAGCATGACCAACACTTAGGGACGAACGCTACAATTACCCTATAACTTTGGGATGAAAAGTGCAATTTTCCCCTTTAATAATAATAATAATAATAATAATAATAATAATAATAATATTATTATTATTATTATTATTATTATTATTATTATTAATAATAATAATAATAATCCAAACAAAACTATATACAAAATAAAATTTAAATTTAAAAAAAAAAAAAAAAAAAAAAAAAAGAGGGGTACTCCTTTTTGTAAATGATGTGAGATCATTTTGATCACACATTGAAATTGTTTGAAAAGTGAGAGCTTATATATATTAGAGGAGCAAAAATCCTCTTACAAACATTATTACTTGCACATTAATGTGGGTAAGTATTGAGAAGTCAAAATGTTCTTATTTAAGAAGCTTTAGCGTTTCTTCGTATTTTCGTTTTTATTATTTATTTATTTATTTATTTATTATTAGTGGGGGTTTGGATAGATTAACCCAAAATGTATGTGTTGTTTTAGTTTTTAGCATTTTGGAGCAAATTGCTAAGTTATTAAATAATATTTTGGTTTTTTGATTAAATATAAAATATTAAACAAACAAATTTCTTAACAACAACAACAACAATAACAATAACAATAATAATAATAATAATAATAATAATAATAATAATAATAATAATAATAATAATAATAATAATAATAATAATAATAATAATAATAACAATAACAATAATAATAATAATAATAATAATAATAATAATAATAATAATAATAATAATCCCAACAAAACTATATACAAAATAAAATTAAAATTTTTTTAAAAAAATAAGAAGAAGACAAAAGGGATTCCGTGACTCCCTTTGTAAATGATGTGGATCATTTTGATCTCACATTGAAAATGTTTGGAAAGAGGAGCAATGCTCCTATTACAAACATAATTGCTTGCCCATCAATGTATGCAAATAACCTGGAGGGTGTGGTTGAGTGTAAGGGAGTCATCCATCCTTAACCAAAGGTCAAGGGTTCGATTTGGGAATGGAGCAGTTTTAAATCTCTAAGCCAGCTGTCCCACCCAAAAGAGGTGCTTACAATTTAGCGAGGGGATTAGTCACTGTGTCCGACGGTGGAAACCCTGGGTTTAAATAAAAAAATGTGGGCAAGTATTGAGAAGTCCAAAGTCTCTTCTTCTCCTTATTCTTTTTTTTTTCCCCCTTTTTTGTCGTTAGAATTAAAGGAAAATTAAAAATGGAAAGAAAATATTTCAATAATAATATTTTACATCATTAAATAGTAAAGACATATTTTAAAAAATAGTAAAGATAAATTAAAAATTGAACGAAAATATTTCATTAATAATATTCTACATCATCAAATTAAAATGGAACGAAAATTAGGTAAAAATATCACTGCATCTATATTCTAATTGAATAATTGATTCGAAATAAAAAAGAATAATTGACTGCAAATGAATCTAATATTACTAATTGACTGAAAATATAAAACAAAATGAATATTAATAATTGACTGCAAATAAAAAATTATCTATAATTGACTAAAAAAAATGGCAAGATCGTTGCATTTTAATTAAAAATGGAATGGAAATTTAAAATTGGAGGAATATATTCCAATAATAATATTCTACAATATCAATAGTAAATGCATATTTTAAACTATAGTAAAGGTAAATTAAAAATGGAACGGAAATAATTCAATAATAATATCTACATCATCAATTAAAAATGGAAGGAAAGTTAGGTAAAAGTATCACTGCATTTGATATTCTAATTGACTAATTGACTGAAAATAAAAAAGAATAATTGGTTGAAAATTAATCTGATATTACGAATTGACTGAAAATATAAAAGGATAACTGATTGAGTGATATTCTACCTGTTAGCTCTAGACGAAGATGAACAAGATTCTGTTGTCACTACCAATGTCGTCTACTAGAGGTTTCAATAATGTGTAAATATAATCAGTGATATTAATTTTTTTTAAATAAAAAAATTGCTATATATCTAGACAAAAAAATATGTCTTCCATACAAATGAATAAGGATAGCAATTCATCGAGAACGTGAACATTTGCCTAATGTATGAAAATACTATAGGACCGCATCCGTACATCTAGACATTACCTATTAATTTGAGCAATTATTTGCACAAATTCAAGCAATGATAACATCAAAATATATAAACAATTCAAATCATATCTTTAATTGCACTATATGTAAGATATATTAAATATAATATATATTAAATATAATATAATATAATATATCTATAATACATATTAAATATATATTGAGAAGAGAGAGAGAGAGAGGAATAGATAAGTAATTTGATTGATGAATTAAAATGCTTGAATACACAGACTATTTATACTAAATGAAAAGAACTCAAATGCTAAAATTAAGGAACACGAAGCCATGTACTGCTCCGATTATTTCCACATAATGCTGCATCCATCCCATGTAATGCTCCCATTTGCTTTCTAACAAACTAACTCTTCTTACTTGGTTTAACATAATAGTAATAATATTATTATTATTATAACATTGCCTCCTTTAAACCAAGTTGGATATATTGGTCATCCCAATTTCCTTCTTCAATTTAAGAAATGTCTCTGTCTTCAACGGCTTCGTAAAAATATCTGCAACTTGACATTCACTCGAACAATACTCAATGTTGATTTGCTTTTCAGCAACCAACTCTCTGATTTTGTGATACTTGATATCAATGTACTTGCTACAACCATGAAAGACTGGATTTTTGGACAACGAAATTGCTGACTTGTTGTCACAAAAAATAGTTGTAGGTGCTTCCTGCTCGTGTTGTAAGAACTCCAAAATTCTCCTCAACCAAACTACTTGAGTAACACAGTTTGCTGCTGCAATATATTCTGCTTCTGCGGTTGCAAGTGCTACAATCTGTTGCTTCTTTGAAGACCAAGAAAATATGGTTGAACCAAGATAGAAGGCATATCCTGATGTGCTTTTTCTGGTCTCAACATCTCCAGCCCAATCACTGTCTGTGTACCCAGCAAGTTTCACAGCTTCATTAGTAGAGTAAAAAAGTCCATCATTACTCGTACCTTTGACATATCTCAGAATTTGCTTTGTTGCAGCCCAATGTGATTCTTTTGGTTCCTCCATGAATCTGCTAAGTATTCCAACTCCAAAAGAGATATTCGGCCTTGTTGCCACCAGATACCTCAAACTTCCAATTAAGTTTTTATAAGCTGTAACATTCACATTCTTACCACACTCATCTTTGGACACCTTTAACTTTTCAAATAATGGCGTTGAAACTGGTTTGGAGTTTTCTATTTTGAACTTTTTCAAAATATCAGCAACACACTTCTTTTGTGAAATAAAGATTCCACCATCCATCTGAACAACCTCAATGCCAAGAAAGTAAGTCATAAGGCCCATATCAGTCACTTCAAACCTCTTAATGAGTGCCTCCCTGAATTGTTAGATTAGCTTCAAGTTGTTTCCAGTAAAAACCAGATCATCAACATACAGAGGAATTATCACAATATCACCAGAATCCGTGCATTTGACATACAAAGTGTGCTCATGAGGACATCTCATAAAACCACTTTCAACAAAATATGAGTCAATGCAACCATACCACGCCCTAGGCGCTTGTTTTAAGCCATACAAGGCTTTTCTCAACCTGTACACTTTACTTTCCTCCCCTTTCTTTAGAAATCCTGCAGGTTGAGCAGGCTTGACATCCATTTGATGTAATTTCCAATCATTTTGAGCAGTAAGAGAAATAATCATTCGAACTGTATCAAGTCTACTTACTGGAGCAAAAACCTCAAAATAATCAATACCTGGTTTCTGCTTGTAACCTTTTGCTACTAACCGTGCCTTAAAATGGTCAATTTCTCCATTTGACTTGTACTTCGTTATGTAAACCCACTTTACTCCAATTGGCTTCTTTCCAGGGGGTAAATCTGTTAACTCCCAGGTACCATTTTTTTCAATGGCACGTATCTCCTCATCCATCGCCTTAACCCAATGAGTTTCTGTAGCAGCCTCCTCAAAAGATAAAGGATCACAATCTGCAAAGAGAGCAAATTGAATAATCTCTTCATCAGACAGGTCATTATCATGACCCAAAACATAATCTTGCAAGGGAGCTGGTAAGTGGCGCTCGCTTTGTGATCGTCGAACTGACGACTCTGGCTGTGAAGGAGACTGGACAGTATCTGGAATCGGTTGCTCATCAACAGTATTTTCAACAACAGGAATAACAACTGAACTTTCATCTTTAATTAGCTAACCAATCCCAGGCACCATATTCATCAATACTGACATCACGACTTATAACAACCTTTTTAGTTTCAGGATTGTATAGTTTATAAGCCTTTGAAGCGTCACTGTAACCAATGAATATGCACTTCTCACCTTTATCATCCAACTTCTTTCTCAATGGATCTGGCACATGTGCATATGCCAAACATCCAAAGACCTTGAGATCTCTAATAGAGGGTTTCTTCCCACTCCAAGCTTCCTTAGGTGTCTTATCACGAACACTCTTAGTATGACACCTATTCAACACATAGACAGCACAAGCAACAGCTTCTGCCCAAAAAGGCTTAGGCAGATTCTTAGATTTCAACATGCACCTTACCATATCCATGATAGGCCTATTCTTCCTCTCAGCCACTCCATTTTGTTGTGGAGTGTATCTAGCTGTCATTTGGTGCTGAATACCCTTTTTTTTCAGAAAATTATCACAAGTAATATATTTTGTACCTCTATCAGTTCTCAAGATTTTAATTTCATAATCACTCTGCTTTTCAACAAAAGCCTTAAATTGTTTGAAAACATCACATGCTTCAGACTTTTGCTTCAGAAAGTAAACCCATGTTTTTCTACTGAAATCATCAATGAAAGTAATAAAGTACTTACAACCTCCATGTGAGGGAACCTCTAACGAACACAGATCTGAATGAATAATCTCCAACTGTTTTGTGGCTCTTCTTAACTTGCCCACAAGGAAGGGATCTCTATGCTTCTTCCCAATCACACAAATCTCACATATACGATCAGGGACATTCACAACAGGTAAATCAGAAACAAGTTCCTTTCTCGCAAGATAGTATAATCCAGAGAAATGGAAATGCCCAAATCGCATATGCCATAACTAATTTTCATCACAAACTTCAGAATTAAAGCAAGCAAGGAGAGTATGCTTAATTTTCAAAGGAAATAGTCAATTTTGAGACATATTTACCTTTGCAATCAAAACTCCTTTAGCATCTGCAATGGTACAACACCCTTGAGCAATATCTATCTTATATCCTTTTTTCAGACAACTTTCCCATACTCAACAAATTTTGGTGTAGTTCGGGAACATAGAACACATCGGATATAAAATTGTGAGTACCATCCTTCAACTGAATAGAGATTTTACCTTTTCCCAAAATGGGCACCTTTGACTTATTGCCAAATGTCACTTCAGACTGAATTGATTCATCTAGTTCGGAAAACAATTCTTTCTTCCCACACATATGGTTACTACACCCAGTATCCAAGAACCATATGTTCTTATCAGCAGAAAAACTATCGCTGGCCAAAAGTAAGGTTTCAGAATTCTCACCAGACTTTTCAGTAGTATTTTCAGCAATGTTTACTTGATTTCCACGATTGTTGTCCTCATTATACCAACAATCCGTAATCTTGTGCCCATACTTGCCACAATTGTAGCAATGAAATAGAAATTTACCTTGTTTGGTATTACCTCCACCATTTCCTTGGTTGGAGTTACCACGTCCTCCTCCTTGGTTGAAGTTACCACGACCTCTTCCACCAGAACCTCCTCTTCCTCTTCCACGACCTCTACTAGATCCTCCACCTCTTTGATTAGTGTCAATCACATTAAGGGTGACTTGACTCTTCAAAGCTTCTTCAGCTAGTGGTTCCGATTTTGACGCAATTTTGTCAATATGACTTTCTACCATACCTTTTGACCACTACACCACCTTCAATCGTATCTCCGTATAACCTCATCTTATTCACCATATCAATAAGATAAGTGAAATACGCATCTACTGTATCTGTAGAGGTCATCTCACAATTATCGTAAAACCTTCCCAACGACTGCAACTTAGACTTCTGTGCCCGATCAACACCTTTGTTTGACACCTTTAAGATGTCCCAATTTTGTTGTTTGAGCACGAGCTAATTGCCCAAAAATGGAGTAATGAACACCTTGGTGAATCTGACCCAAAGCCAACTGATCTCGTCATGTTTGGGTTGCATCAGCTCCTTCGGGTAGACCGGGATCAACAAAGCTCCAAAGATTTTGAGCTTTCAAATGTTTGGAAATCATAATTTGCCAATAATTGTAATCGAGTTTCCCGTCCAATTTGGGACCCGACCATACAATATTGAAATTTGCAGCCATATTTCACTGCGGGAAATATCTCGGGGTTGAAAGGTTGACTGGCTCTAATACCAAATGTAAGATATATTAAATATAATATATTTAATATAATATATATTAAATATAATATAATATAACATATATATATATATATAATATATATTAAATATATATTAAGAAGAGAGAGAGAGAGGAATAGATAAGTAATTTGATTGATAAATTAAAATGCTTGAAAGCCATGTACTGCTCCCATTTTTTCCACATAATGCTGCATCTATCCCATGTACTGCTCCCATTTGCTTTCTAAAAAACTAACTCTTCTTACTTGGTTTAACATAATAATAATAATAATAATAATAATAATAATAATAATAATAATAATAATAATAATAATAATAATATTATTATTATTATTATTATTATTATTATTATTATTATTATTATTATTATTATTATTATTATTATTATTATAACATTACTATATAATATTTAATGTTCTAATTTAAATAATTATATATCGATTCATATATTCTTAATATATTACAACATATCCATTCCGTGCATCGCACGAGTGGAAATACTAGTTGAAGAAAAGGAAAAAAGGGTGTGAGGGAGTAAGGGAGTGAGGGGAAAGAGGATTTACCGGCAACCTCCTAATCAGCATAAACTTATTGTTAACCTGCTAAAAATATCAATTGCACTTTTTTTAAAAGATTTATAAATCAATTTGAAGTTTATTCGAGTCCAATGACCTATTTGTACCTTTTTCCCAAAAATTTTTAAAAAAACCCAGTTAAGATCCTACAGATTGACTTCATACATCAATTCCCAGGCTCACCAATAAAGTCACATTTGAAAGACATACGAGGAAGGTTCATTGTTCATTTTTACAAGCATTTTTGCAGGTGAGGCAAGAGTGTCGGAGTGAACAACGGTATTCGTCTACAATTAAGAATTTAGTAATTAGGAGTTTGGATTTACTTCATCATCATTATTATTATTAAAAAATCAAACGGTATTTGGTTCGATTTAGTTTTTAACGTGACATATAAACACATTTACAATTATATTTCATAGAACTTCATCCACATTAATTAAGGAGCAAATTAATTTCCATTCATAACTTCACAGCACTTTTATGTACGTGGATAATGGATTACAAGAATGTACCAACGTCCAACCTCAATCCATATATATGATCAAAAGATAGAATTAGTTGATATTGAACTTGTTCAGGTTGGTCAAAATGGAGTCTGCCGCAACGCTGTAAACCTTCACTTGCTTACCCGATGTCTTTACATATTGGTCCTCAACCCCGACAGTTCCAAGCTTTTCCATACGCCCGACGACGCCGTCGATGGAGGTCATAAGATATAAGCTAGCGTCTTCGCTGACGCCCATCTCGGACAACGCCGCAGGGTGTTTAAGGGTGTTAATACATGCTTTGGTCCCTCAACTATACACATTTACTTAATTTTACGCTTAACTTTAAAAGTTACCTATTTTGGTCATTTGACTATTGATTTTGTACCTAATTTGGTTCCCCCGTTAGAAAATCATTAAGTGACCTTGACTTCAAAAGTTACCTATTTTGGTCCTTTGACTACTGATTTTGTACCCAATTTGGTCCCAGTTACGAAAATCATTAAGTGTCTATTAAATTCAAGGATAATTTTGAATTATTTCAATACTTAAGGGACCATTTTGCATATTACTTCAATAGTCGAGGGACTAATTTAGAAAGTAACTCTTTTGAGAATTTGTTTTATGTCAATATTTTTCCTTATTAATTTTTGAACTACATTTAAAGAATCACAATATGATCAAGCACTAATTGGGTGTCTATTTGACACTTTCTTTTTCATTTCTAAGATTTTTACTTTTCACTTAGATGAAGATGAAAATATGTGTTGTTTCTTCAAAATTATAGTCCATTATTCACAAGTTTTAATAGGATAGCATTCTCAAGTTTTAATATCAAGCTTTGAAGTTATAACTTAGTGTGTTCCATTTGACCAATTAACATACATTTATTGAACAATTTTAAGCCATACAATATAAAATATACACAAAAATACAATAGGATGGTTTTCGATAGTTGATAGTCTAGTTTGAAACAACACATATTTTCATGTAAGTGAAAATTTTGAAAATAAAGAGAGTATAAAATAGACACACAGTTAGTGTTTGATCTTGGTGTAATTCTTTTTTTTTTTTTTTACATTTCAAAAATTTAAAAGGAAAAAATTTCATATAAAAAAATTACAAAAGAGTTAATTTTTAAATTGGTCCCGCGACTATTGAAATAATTTAGAAAATAATCCCTCAACAATTGAAATTCTCATTTTACACTCAAATTTAATTGTCATTTAATATTTTCCTAACGGAGGATCGAATTGCGTACAAAATCAATAGTCAAATGACCAAAATATGTAACTTTTAAACTCAAGGACAAAATTAAGTAAATGTGCATAGTTAAGGGACCAAATCAGGTATTAATGTACTCTAAAACTAATTAATACGGAGTAATAATTAGAGCAAATACCAATTTTAGTCCCATGAGTATTAGCAAAATGACAGTTTTAGACCACATGTTTAATACCTACCAATTTTCGTCCACAACTATTATTTTAGTGTAAAACATCATCACGCTGGTAACCCCTCCATTTAAGACATCCGAAATCTAAAAATTTTTAAAGGTATTTTCGTCATTTTCAACTTAAGATCTCTATTTGAGCATGAATAAATGGATTTAAGCCCTAAGATCGGTCCCAATTCACAGTTCGCCTCCTCATCCCACTTTAATTTGAGGAAGATAATTGTAAATTGGGATCGATCTTTGGGCTTTAGTCCCTTTATTCATGTTCAAATTGGGATCTTAACTTGAAAAGGATGAAAATACCCTTAATAATTTCATATTTCGGTATGTCTTAGGTAGAGAGGTGACCTGCGTGATGAATTTTGGTACTAAAACAATAATCGTGGATGAAAATTGATAGGAATTAAACATGTGCACCAAAACTGTCATCATCTTCATCATCATCTAAACAAAACGATATACAAAATAAAATTAAAATTAAAAAAAAAAAAAAAAAAAAAAAAGAAGAAGAAGAAGAAGAAGACAAAAAGAAGCTACGGGCTCCCCTTTGTAAATGATGTTGGATTATTTTGATCCCACATTGAAAATGTTTGGAAAATGAGCTCTTGAGCTCCTCTATATAAGAGGAGCAATGCTATTTTTTGAGTACTATTGACACATCAAATTTTGTTGTGAAATCGTGTCCACCTAGCAAGGTAGACACGGTTCTAAAATTGTTCATAATTATATATATAGTTCAAAAATTATGAATATATAGTTCTAAAATTATGAACATAGTGTTGTGAACATAATTATGAACATATAGTTATGTAATTATGAATATAGAGACTCAATAATATATGAACATGACTCTGTTGGAGAGAGCTTAAACGGCGTGATTTTTGGGCGGAGGCCATTTCTACTGCTTGCTATTTGGTAAATATTATGTCCTGCATATGCTCATTCTAGTACGAGTAAATTAAACCCGAGAGCTGTTAAATGCATTTTCCTTGGTTATGCTTTTGAGTCAAAAGGGTATCGTCTTTGGTCTCATGATTCTCAGAAAATCATTATGAGTCGAGATATCGCTTTTGATGAAAATGCATTACTTTCTTCTGGAAAAGCTCCCAGTACAAGTGAGACGCAGAGTACTGGTGAGAAGGTGGAGTTTGAGTTCAGGCCTAATGATCGTATTACTACCACTGATGGTAATACTAAAGATGATGCATCTAATAGTATCGCACCTCTCGTCGAGCCACAACGAGAGTATTCCATTGCTATGGATCGTCCTAGGAGGACAATTAAAAACCCTGCTAGGTATGCTAGTGATGATGAAACCAACTTGGTTGCTTATGCTCTTTCAGTTGCACTGGAGGTTGGCGGTGATCCATCTTGCTATTCTAAGGCTATTTCCTGTGTCAACTCGTCCAAGTAGTTGGTTGTCCCAGTTGTTGATTTCACAATGGATTTGATCCAAGGTGGAGATGGTTAGAAAAATAAATGGTGGCTCAATTCCATGCTTCCCCACAAATGTTGCAAAGGACTTGACTCAGCATAATCCATCACAGCACTTTGCAGTTCTTGCACGTACCCCACTACTGCCTCATCCCACGTAGCACATGTTTACATTCACTACTACAGAATTAGAAATATAAGTAGCACTATCCACCACACCTTCAGGGTGAAGGTGTCTTGGAAAGAAAAAGGGAGAACTTTCCGAGGCAGCCACAGGAAAAGGGTGGTGCGGATATAATATTATTATAATAATAATATTGGAATCCGCGGCACCCTCATAGGCCGGTACCGCGGATATAATATTATTATAATAATAATATTGGAATCTGCAGCACCTTCCTAGGCCGGCGCCGCGGATTCCCATATTATTATAATAATAATAATATAATATCCGCGGCACCAGTCACGTGGGTGCCGCGGAAAACCACTCAACAATTTCCCTATCACTTCAGATCTGTTAGATATATTAAATATAATATATTTAATATAATATATATATTAAATATAATATAATATATCTATAATATATATTAAATATAATATCTATATATTATATTTATATATTGAGAAGAGAGAGAGAGGAATAGAAGTAAATGTTTATTACTTCACTTGATGATTATGAATAAACAAAAGCCACATATTTATAGTGAAAGAGAAAAGCAACAATGCTAAAGTTTAGGAAGTAATTAGAGGCCATGATTCCATGTATTCCATTTCACGTAGTGCTATGCATGCATCCACGTTCACACACCTCCTTTTATTTTTTAACAAATTAACTGCTAACTACTTGGTTTAATATATTACTAATAATAATAATAGCATTATTATTATTATAACATTGCCTCCTTTAAACCAAGTTGGATATATTGGTCATCCCAATTTCCTTCTTCAATTTAAGAAATGTCTTCGTCTTCAAGTTGGATATACTGACTTGTATTTCGTTCTGTAAACCCACATTACTCCAATTGGCTTCTTCCCAGGAGGTAAATCTGTTAACTCCCAGGTACCATTCTTTTCAATGGCACGTATCTCCTCATCCATCGCCTTAAGCCAATGAGTTTCTGTAGCAGCCTCCTAAAAAGATAAAGGATCACAATCTACAAAAAGAGCAAATTGAATAATCTCTTCATCCGACAAGTCATTATCATGACCCAAAACATAATCTTGCAAGCGAGCTGGTAAGTGGCGCTCGCGCTGAGATCGCCGAACTGACGACTCTGGCTGTGAGGGAGACTGGACATTATCTGGAATCGGTTGCTCATCAACAATATTTTCAACAACAGGAATAACAACTGAACTTTCATCTTTAGCTAACCAATCCCAGGCACCATATTCATCAAAAGTGACATCACGACTTATAACAACCTTCTTAGTTTCAGGATTGTATAGTTTATAAGCCTTTGAAGCGTCACTATAACCAATGAATATGCACTTCTCACCTTTATCATCCAACTTCTTTCTCAATGGATCCGGCACGTGGGCATATGCCAAACATCCAAAAACCTTGAGATATTTGATAGAGGGTTTTCTCCCACTCCAAGCTTCTTCGGGCGTCTTATCATGGACACTCTTAGTTGGACTCTTAGTTGGACACCTATTCAACACATAGACAGCACAAGCAACAGCTTCTGCCCAAAAAGGTTTAGGCAGATCCTTGGATTTCAACATGCACCTTACCATATCCATGATAGACCTATTCTTCCTCTCAGCCACTCCGTTTTGTTGTGGAGTGTATCTAGCTGTCATCTGATGTTGAATACCCTTCTTCTTCAGAAAATCATCACAGGCAATATATTCTGTACCTCTATCAGTTCTCAAGATTTTAATTTCATAACCACTCTGCTTTTCAACAAAAGCTTTAAATTGTTTGAAAACATCACATGCTTCAGACTTTTGCTTCAGAAAGTAAACCCATGTTTTTCTACTGAAATCATCAATGAAAGTAATAAAGTACTTACAACCTCCATGTGAGGGAACCTCCAACGAACATAGGTCTGAGTGAATAATCTCCAACTGTTTTGTAGCTCTCCTTAACTTGCCCACGGGAAAGGGATCTCTATGCTTCTTCCCAATCACACAAATCTCACAGATACGATCAGGGACATTCACAACAGGTAAATCAGAAACAAGTTCCTTTCTCGCAAGATAGTTTAATCCAGAGAAATGAAAATGCCCAAACCGCATATGCCATAACCAATTATCATCACAAACTTCAGAACTAAAGCAATCAAGGAGAGTATGCTTAATTTTCAAAGGAAATAGTCGATTTTGGGACATATTTACCTTTGCAATCAAAACTCCTTTAGCATCTTCAATGGTACAACACCCCTGAGCAATATGTATCTTATATCCTTTTTCTGACAGCTGACCCATACTCAACAAATTTTGGTCTAGTTCAGGAACATAGAACACATCGGATATAAAATTTTGAGTACCATCCTTCAGCTGAATAGAGATTTTACCTTTTCCCAAAATTGGCACCTTTGACTTATTGCCAAATGTCACTTCAGACCGGATTGATTCATCCAGTTCAGAAAACAATTCTTTCTTACCACACATATGGTTACTACACCCAGTATCCAAGAACCATATGTTTTTATCTGCAGAAAAACTATCACTGGCCAAAAGTAAAGTTTCAGAACTCTCACCAGACTTTTCAGCAGTGTTTTCAGCAATGTTTGCTTGATTTCCACGATTGTTGTCCTCATTATACCAACAATCTGCAATCTTGTGCCCATACTTGCCACAATTGTAGCAATGAAATGGAAATTTACCTTGTTTGGTATTACCTCCACCTCTTCCTTGGTTGGAGTTACCACGTCCTCCTCCTTGGTTGAAGTTACCACGACCTCTTCCACCAGAACCTCCTCTTCCTCTTCCACGACCTCTACCAGATCCTCCACCTCTTTGATTAGTGCCAGTCACATTAAGGGTGACTTGGCTCTTCAAAGCTTCTTCTGCTAGTGGTTCCGATTTTGACGCAATCCTGTCAATATGACTTTCTACCATACCTTTCAGCTCTACAATTGATAAGAGCTCGATTTTGTGTGACTCTGTTATTGAAGCTACCACATGGTCATACTTCATCGGCATAGTTCGAAGAACTTTTTCAACCACTGCACCATCTTCAATCGTATCTCCATATAGCCTCATCTTATTCACCATATCAATAAGACGAGTGAAATACGCATCTACTGTTTCTGTAGAGGTCATCTCACAATTATCGTACAACCTTCTCAACGACTGCAACTTAGACTTCTGTGCCCGATCGACTCCTTTGTGTGACACCTTTAAGATGTCCCAAGCTTGTTTTGCTGTTTGAGCACGAGCTAATTGCCCAAAAATGGAATAATGAACACCTTGGTGAATCTGACCCAAGGCCAATTTATCTCGCCGTATAGCGGCTGCTTCAGCTCCTTCGGGTAGACCGGGATCAACAAAGCTCCAAAGATTTTGAGCTTGCAAATGTGTGGACATCATAATTTGCCAATAATTGTAATCGAGTTTCCCGTCCAATTTGGGACCCGACCATACAATATTGAAATTTGTTGCCATATTTCACTACGGAAAATATTTCGGGGTTGAAAGGTTGACTGGCTTTGATACCAAATGTTAGATATATTAAATATAATATATTTAATATAATATATATATTAAATATAATATAATATATCTATAATATATATTAAATATAATATCTATATATTATATTTATATATTGAGAAGAGAGAGAGAGGAATAGAAGTAAATGTTTATTACTTCACTTGATGATTATGAATAAACAAAAGCCACATATTTATAGTGAAAGAGAAAAGCAACAATGCTAAAGTTTAGGAAGTAATTAGAGGCCATGATTCCATGTATTCCATTTCACGTAGTGCTATGCATGCATCCACGTTCACACACCTCCTTTTATTTTTTAACAAATTAACTGCTAACTACTTGGTTTAATATATTACTAATAATAATAATAGCATTATTATTATTATAACAAGATCTGAAAACCATCGCGACATTAAACCTTCAAAACTATACAAAAAATCAAATCATCGCAAAATTACCCTAACTCTTAGATCTTCGATCTCCTCCGTCCGGCTCGCCACCTCGCCACCTCCGGTAGTCTCCCCTCACCTCCCTCTGCAGACAGCCGCGACGGCCAACCGCCAACCGCCTCGCTCGCCTTCGCAATTCGCCACAGCATCCTTCGCCTCCTCGCCGCTCGCCGCCAACCACCACAGCAATGTCGACCATTCGACGGTAAGTACGTATATTTATTTTTTTTTATTTTATTTTTGATTGTATATTTGATTTTTTTATATCTATTTTGAATATTATTGTTATTGATTTATTTTACGAAATTTCTTTTGAATTTTTGTTGCTTTATTTTGAATATTAGTGTTATTTTGAATGAATTTTATATTTCTTTATACTCGTGCAGCCTACATTCCAGTGGTTCTTTGTCATTTTTTATGGTCAAAATAAAATTTTTGACATATTTGATATATAGTTTACTTTGCTTTCATGTCAGAATATATCATTCATAATAAGCTAAATGGACTAACTTCATGTTCACTTTGTTAAGTTAAATGAGTGTCAATCTCATTTGTAAATTTATAATAAGCTTGAATATAATACTATTGACAATTGCTAAGAAAGAAAAATATGAAAAATATAAGTAAAAGTTTTCCCTTTTAATATGTAAACAGAGTTTCACTGCCTATATATATATATATATATATATATATATATATATATATATATATATATATATATATATATATATATATATATATATATATATATATATAAAACAACTACACTAGTAATTAGTATGTTAGTCATGTTAAGTATGTTAGTTTGTTATTTGATTTATTTAGAAGAATTGGATTGTATAGGGATTTTTATGTATTAATTGACCAAATTGTGACTTGTAATTTGTATTCTGTTTGTCTAGGCATGTTGTTTGCTTTCAAAACTTGTTAAATTTGGTATTTTAGCTCTTTAATTGTTTGAGAATGATGTTTTAAGCTTATAAGTTGATATAATTTTATATATATATATATATATATATATATATATATATATATATATATATATATATATATATATATATATATATATAACTTGTATCTAAAAGAAAACATGTAGAACTTACATTCGATCTCCTCAGTGGTTCTTTACAACAAAGAACTCTGTTTTTAGGTTATTCATAATAATGACTTAAATCCTCTCTATTTGATCTAATGTTAATTTATGGTGTCAAATCTTAATATTAGGGACACAAATATTAAAATAGTATTATTTCTAAGTATATAAAATAAATGGTATTTCATAGTACTATCAATTGGAAGGTTGTGAGTTCGAGGCTCAGTGGAGGCGTTATTGACTCTTTGTGTTTTAGTTGGTTGAGAAAGTATATGAACAGATACTACATTGTAATAGAGTCAGTAGCATTCAAAAAAAAAAATAGTACTATCAATTGACAGATAGGGATCGGAGTTGGATGTATGAAAACGGACTACACTCAAATATATACAAGGGGTTCAAGAGTTTATAGAATGTGCTAAAAAAAATAAAAGCAAAAATGCCAAAGATTTTATATCGTGCCCGTGTTGTGATTGTAAAAATTTGAAAAGATATCGTAGTTTTGAAGTGAAGGTCCATTTAATACGTTGTTGCTTTAAGGAAGGGTACGATCGATGGATATGACATGGTGAAAGCTTACCTCCTAGTACAAGTGATAGTAAGAATGAAGCTCATGCAGATAGTCAAACACATTCAAAGAGTGAAACTCAAGAAAATAGTCGAACTCGGGCAAATAACGAGGAGAATGATGAGGACGATGGAATTAAAGACCGAATAGATGAAATGATGCGTGATATGCAGAGAGATTTTAGTGAAATGCCTCCTGAATTTAAATATTTGTTTGACAATGCTGAAAAACCTTTGTTTTCTAGGTGTACGTGCTAAATATACTAAGTTATATGGTGTGCTTAAATTATATAATTTAAAGCAAAGAATGGATGGAGTGATAAGAGTTTCACGGGATTATTAGAACTAATAAAAGACATGCTTCCTAGTGATAATGAACTTCCAAATTCAACTTACGAAGCAAAGAAGTTGTTGTGTCCGTTGGGGATGGAAATTGAGAGGATACATGCATGTCCAAATGATTGTATATTGTATTGGAAAGAATACAAAGACTTGCATGTATGTCCAAAGTGTGGGTCATCGCGTTACAAAAGGAAAAATGTTGGTGATGCGTGTAAGGATAAGAAAGCTAAGGTCCACCAGCCAAAGTGTTATGGTATTTACCCGTAATACCAAGATTTAAACGCATGTTTGCTAATCCAAGGGATGCAAAAAATTTGCAATGGCATGCTATTGGGAGAAAAGACACTGGAAAACTAAGACATCCAGCCAACTCGTTACAACATATTTCATTAGGGTCATGGACGAACACAAGGATCAGCATTTCATTTTGGCACCATATCATCAAAAGTAAGTATTTTACTTAACTAATTTATATTACTTAATAACTTATATATATATATATATATATATATATATATATATATATATATATATGTGTGTGTGTGTGTGTGTGTGTGTGTGTGTGTGTGTGTGTGTGTGTGTGTGTGTTTTGTAAATGTAGTAATCATTGGATATTGATCATGATTTGCACATCTTCAAAAACGGTGTATGAGTTTAATCCTTTGAAAAGTGTGCGCCACCTTGAAGTCAACATTTATTTGAATATGTAAGTAAAATCTTAGCACAAATACTATGTATTTTAAATGATAGTATGTTATTTATACACTGATATAAATGTTTATTACTAATATAGGGCATTTCGATCTGTTTCTACAATTGGAGGAAGAACTAAAGCGATTAATTGGAAGGAATGCAGAGTATGAAGTTAAAGTTAAAGTTTTAATATGATATTAACCTTTGTTTTTATTTATTAATATGATATTAACCTTTGTTTGTATTTTGTAGTGTCCACAACAACCGGGAGGCACTGAATGTCGATACTATGTATGTACTAAGATACATGTTTAAGATTGTTACTAAGTATTCAAGGGTTGATCCTCTAGATGGGGTAAGTAATTTAAATACAACTATATGTATACTTGAATTATAATTTATTAATTAACATGTTTACTAATTTGAATAATTAAAATTATTATGTAGATATTTGATAACGAAGCACCCAACACCATGAATGAAATAGATGAAGTTCGAGAGTTGTGGGCATAATACTTTACAGAAGAGTGCGTGTAAATTTATTTGGTTTAAACATTAACTTATGTTTAGTTTATGTTTGAATGTAGTGTTGATTGTTATTATTGTGTTGATATTATAAGTATATTGTGGTGATTTATTGTGTTGATTATTACTCGCGAATTATATATATTGTTGTGTTTGTGTTTATAGTTATTAATGTTAATTAGTTGGCTTTAATTTAATTGTTGTTGAATAGATAGTTTAATTAATTGTTATTAGTTTTGGATAAATTATTGTGTACATTTGGTGCTTTTAGAAAATTCTGTACAGATTGAACTAATAAAATTAGGTAATATTCAATTTCTAAATAAAATATTAAAAAAAAATATTGATATCCGCGACACCCTATCGAACGAAGGTTCCGCAGAAAGTAATTATATTTTAAAAAAAATAAAAATTAAATACTTTCCGTGGCACCCTCTTGTCAGTGGGTGTCGCGGGAACATAATAATAAAACATAATAAAGGACTTTTCGAGGCACCTGCAGCGGAGCAGGTGCCTCGAAAAGTCTGTATTTAAAAAAAATAAAAATAAAAACCTCCCTCAGCTTTCCGCGTCACCCTTTACGGGTGACTCGAAAAGCGGAGGACTTTCACAGTCACCAAAATCCGAGTCACATGTATAGGTGACTCAGAAAGTGATTTATAAGTGACGTGAAAAGTCTTTTTTGTACTAGCTAGTGATTGCATGTATTCTCAGTATGAGCAATTTTCTCTCATTTAGAAAGTATAAATAGTTTAGGCTTCCTTTCCTTGTAATCAAGCATCAATTCAATTCATTTTGAATTCATCTCTTATTTTGTCATTATCTATCCTCACACATATACATACATACATACATATATATATATATATATATATATATATATATATATATATATATATATATATATGTATAAGAGTGCTCATATGTGGTCATATCATTAGGTGTGGCGGTGTGGTCGTATCTATGTCGTTGAATCAGTTTAATCTAACGGCAGTGGTAATTCTGAGGATTTTCGCGCATTTTCGTAAGTGGGGTGTTATGGTAATTACAGTGGCCATTTATAGCGGGCGGGTTCCAGAATACACCAACAGTGTTGACAACATGCACCAATAGTGTAATAAAATACACCATAGTGAAACACACCAATGGTGTATTCCCGTGTTATGGTAATTACAGTGGCCATTTATAGCGGCCGGGTTCCAGAATACACCAACAGTGTTGACAACATGCACCAATAGTGTAATAAAACACACAACAGTGTGATTTTCCCTATTCCGGTGCTTTATGACGAGTTTACCCTCGCAGTTCGCTAGGTAGGAGAATGTGCGCGAAAATACTGGAAGAATCTTGATTAATATGATTCATTGGATCTATCTAATCTAATGACCTATAATTGACTGACCACACCTAACAACATAGTCACATGTCATCACCCATATATATATATATATATATATATATATATATATATATATATATATATATATATATATATATATATATATATATAGAGAGAGAGAGAGAGAGAGAGAGAGAGAGAGAGTTAGGATCATATGAGAACACCTCTTTAGATGAGGACGTGAGAACAAATCCTATGCATTCAATATTTGATTTCAATGGTTTTGATCAATTGTAAAAGTGGTGCTAGTTTTTAATTGTAGAAGGTTGTAGTGTTTTCATATTTATTATTATTGGAAGTTCCATGATATTCTCCCTTCCCCATGCTTCTAATATTATTTACTTTCCCTAAATGTTTTTCTATTTCTCTTACCAACGCAGACACCGTTTTATCTCCCTCTCTATTCGCTCACTGATTCGCGTGGTGGTCAGTGGCGTCTCTCTACTGTCGGTTTCTCCCCTCCAATCACTCACGGTGTTCGAGGGCGTGTAGGGTTTTCACACAAGGTGGTCGGCGTCGGTTGCTTTCCGGAGGTCTCTCGTGAGTTGCGGCTCCTAGGGTTTATCAGGTTCGCAGCTTGGTTTTAGATTGTTTTCGGCATTCAATCGCTTTGTTTGTGGGATTTGTCTATGGAGGATTCTCGTGCCAGACGTTCCAAGCGTAGGACGCCATGTTCACGCACTGAAAAATGTATTTTTTTTTTTTTTGTGTTTGTATTTATGGTGGGTTAGGATTTGATTGATGTATAATATCTTCTTTTTTTTTAAATTTTATATGAATTTCCAGAGAAGCGTATAAAGAAGTGATCAGACACTCCTAAGTTTATTTTTCTTGCGAATTGATTCATGTAATCACTATTTGTTTTTGGTTTGGTATTGTTTTTGTTTTGTTGATAGTGCTCCCCGTTTTTTTTTCCTGCAAAAAGATTTATGAAAATTGTTAATCATTGTGTATGAGTGATTTTATCGATGGGGATTTCCTGTTTTGTTTAGTTATTGGTCTTTCAATTTTTTTTTTTTTTTTTTTTTATGTTGTATAGTCGAGAAAAGGCTGGGGATTATGTTAGATGACTCCTATTGTTTCTATTAAGAATCTTTTTTTTTTTTTTTAATGAAAATAGAACTATGAAATATGTTTGTAAATTGTGTGCATATATACAAGCAATGGGGTGTTTGCGTTCAGTTTACTAGAGTAATATGTCTTGTTGGCCAAATATGACTTCTCACTTTAATTTTTATTTTTTTTTTTTTTTTGTCGTTTTTCTTGTTTTTTGTAATAAAAAATTTTTTTTTAGTAATACTATCCAAACATGTCATTAGGATTGTGCAATTCCCTTTTTTGTGAGTACAGTAATATATATATATATATATATATATATATATATATATATATATATATATATATATATAAAGATAGATTAAAAATATTATAACAGCATGTCAATATGATTGTGCAACATATGAGGTGTGTGCATTTTGGATTATGCGTTATTTAATGTCTCTACTTTGTGCAGTCAGCATTAATGTCGATAATGTGTGCACTTATACTGTTATGTTTGTGCGTGTAGGTTCCGAATCTAGGAATGTCGGTCAGAGTAAGACTCGCGAAATTGACTCTTCGAATGATGAAGACTTAGTTTCTCCAGCACCGGTGGGACGTGTGCATTCTTCCACACAGATGCATGGCCCGGGGGATTAAGTGGGTGGTAATGAAGTCCGCTTGTTCCCTAAGATTAGCATTCGTGCCTCAGCTTTTAAGTTGGTGCTTCTGATGAAGAAGTATAACGCTCGGCAAACAAGGGTCGTGGGGGAGTTGGGCTTAGACCAACTCTTCCATTTGTTCCCACTCTAGCTTAATTTCATTACATTTTACAATTAGACTATTTTTTTTTTTTTTTTTTTTTGGAATAACGATTGTTTGGTGTTGGATATTAGTGCTCAGTACCTTTACTTGTTTGTCTTTTTCCACTTACCTATTATAATATTTAGGGTCTTCTCGTACCTTACATACTATTCATCAATTTTTACGGATTAAATGTTTGCACTAACTCCGGCTGTTTGCACATACGTAATCATTCGCTTTATGGTTATACACGATTCATAGATCCATCGACTAGTTATTCTTATTTCATTTAACTCGTATTACAACTTACCTTTGCATTACGCATGCACACGCTAGGTAACACTTGCAATCACGTTACTTTGACGCCACTTTGTGCATTGAATCTTTGCACACACACCATTTAAGATGTACGCACACACTTTGGCTAGTCCTTCACATTGTTATACCATCCCTTTATTGCATTCATCTAAACTACCATGTCCATTGCCTTCATCTAAACTATCACGTAAGGACGACCATCACTATATGCAGCTCCAACTGTTTGTCCATACCTAATCATACGATTTGTGGTTGCACACTTTTCATATATCTCATCCACTAGTTATTTTTATTTAATTTATACGGTATTACAACTTGCCTTTGTTATCCAGCTAGTACTTTGTGTTTCCAGGGTAGATTTCCATGTCACATGTTTCGATGTCATTGTTGTATTCAGTCTCACCTGCTACATAACACAACCAATTCTTTTCGTTAGACTCTAATTGAAATGAAATCCAAAACAGAAAAAAAAACTCATATTTATTCAATAGCCACGATCGCACTAGTGTGCAAATCATTCTCCATTCATACCCCCATCTCAACGTCCCTCTTCATACCATTTATATAATATTGGTTATCTATTCCGATTGCACACGTCATATCATCAAATAGCACATACCATTACCCAAACACACGATCATCATTCTCCAATCATTATATTTCCACACTACTAGTTCTCTGATTTTTAGGGTTATACCATAGCCCATAACTTTCCGGTTGCACACGTCCTAGCATCACGTCACACACACCACCACCCACCCGCACATCATGCAACAATTCAACTATTTATATAATACTGGTTTTCCTTTTTTTTTTTTTTTTTGACTATCACCCTAAACTATTACTAATTGGTTGCACACTTCCTATCATCACATAGCACACACTATCACCAAACACACAGGCCATCTTTTCCAATAATTCTATTTTCACACTACTAGTCCTCCTTTATTTTTAGGGTTATACCCTAGCCCATAACCCTCCGGTTGCACACACGGACACTAGCCCATAACCCTCCGGTTGCACACACGGACATCATGCAACAATTATACTATTTATATACAACTACTTCTCCTTTTTTTTTTGTCTTACAACCTAAACCATTACTAACTGGTTGCACAAGTCTTATCATCACTTAGCACACACCATCACCCAAACACACGGCCATCATACAACAGTAATACTATTTATACACTACTAGTTCTCCTTTGTTTTTATGGTTATACCATATACCATCACCCTCTGGTTGCACACGTCTTTTTATCACGTAGCACACACCATCACCCAAACCCACCGACATCATACACCAATAATAATACTAAAATACAACTGTGGCATTAAACAAAAAAAAATAAAAAAAATAAAAAAAAAAATAAGAGAAGAGATTAACGCAGATTAACCTTCGGCCGCAAACGGAGGAGAGGAAGCCATTAACACCATGTTTCTTGTGCTCAACATCTCTCTTTGCGTTGATAATATGTCACTACCGATTATAGAGTGTTTAATCCTCCTGCTTATACAACTGTCGCAAACAAAAAATCATAAAATTAACTTACATGAGTCGTCGGTAGCAAACGGAGGAGAAGAAGCCATTAACACTGTGTTCTTTGTGCTCAACACCGGTCTTTTGGCGTGTATATTATGAATCTTCCGATGATATACTGTTTTTATCATCATAATTATATGGAAATATTATTAAATGCGATTTTCACCATATAAAGAGTATTGCTACATTACTAATTTGCCCATTAATCTTATTTCAATATATTCTATTCTATATTTATTACTCAATCATAGCCATTAAATTATATTAGATGGATGCACCGGATGTGTTCTCACGTTCTCACCTAAGCACATGTTCTCACTGGAACCCCTACTATATATATATATATATATATATATATATATATATATATATATAATATGTTCCCATTCTTAGTAATTTTTTATTTTTGTCATTTTATATTTTTCGCTATTATTTAACTTCTATAATTCTCAATTTTTTATTATGTGCTGCATTATTCCGCTATATTCTTAACAACTTAACTTGACAATTTGATAATTTTAATTTTCTATTCCAACAAGAAAAATACTCATTGATTGATATATTGGGAACGAGTTTAGGGCAAACCAACCTCTGATGTTTGCCCCACGGCAAACTCTAGCTGTCTCAGCCTCGGGCGCCCAATGATGGCTCCGTGGGCGGCCCCGAGGCTGAGCTTAGCGCTCGGCTCGAGCGGCTAAGGCCGAGCTCCGTGCTCTACCTCGAGATAAGATCAAAGGAAGTAAGAGAAATCTATTTGGATTATGATGTTTGAGTGAGGACAACCTTGCTATTTATAGGTATAGAAAATCCAAGACATGTGCTGCAAGGAAGCTGAAATAGAGCATCAAGGGCACCTAGTAGTGTGCCACACTGCCACCCCATGCCGGATGGCTAGCCAAGAGCGGGCAGCTATGCCATTGCTTGGGGATCGTAGTTCACTAACCTGTACTACTCATCGCAACCCAATGAAGTTGGGCGACAAAGTGACCTGGGTGGCGGGGGTGGGGTGCTTAGTCACCCTACCCCCTTCCTAATCTTTGCACCACTTGTCCTTCTATCAAGATTAAGCGCTTATCACTACGCGAAAAGCTATAGCTAGTAGTGAACTCACAACTTTATTTCCTATGGCATTATGTATATAATATTAGCTAATTAGCTTGAGTTCATTACCAAAATTGCTGCTTATTTATGCAAATCTCACAAGTCAAACAAACAACAGACAAATCAAATACTACAACTAGCCTTAAGTGCCTAACTAATAACTAGGTATTTGGTAATTGACGCACAGATGACAGACAAACGCAATTATGATTTACGCAGCAGGTCGCAGAGGACAAACGGAGCTCGATAGAATTGAAGAATCTTTTTTGATCATACAAAGTCACAAATTCTTAGGTTCTTCAATTCTCTTAACGGGTAAATAAAATTACTAAATATTTAACAATTATTATTTATTGTTTTATTTATATGACTTAATAATTCTGTTTTGAATAATATATTCAATAATTTGTTTCTTGATTAATTATATGTTCATAGAGTTTCTAAATAAATTTTTATTCATTTTTAAGGTTTTATAATTTTGCCTTCTAGAAATATTCATCTAACTCAATCTCAAAAGGGAGCTCTTGAAAAATTCATTATTACAAAAGAAATTCAAATAGATGTGCGAAAAGATGACGCTAAGGAAAAATTGTTAGATGCTAATCTTCATATAGAAGGTCAAGATGATTGTGAGATAGGAAAAAATTAAATGATAGTGTGCACAACGATGACAGGTATCACTGCGACAATGAAAATAATAAGAATGTTGATAGTTGTTTAGATGATGTTGGTCACAATGATAAACCAAATGATTCGCTTTTATTTAACATGTAAGTGTACAAAGTTAGTACACATTAATACCTATGTTGACTAATTTATTTTATTTTATTTTAAATAGTTTTTAAGTTAGGCTAAACTCTTTTGGACCATTTCCTATTGATGAATCTTCCACTGTATCATGGGTTATGTACGTATGTATATTATTGAAGATGTCAGCATGTCAGAAGGAATAAACAAGATCAACATGTGTTAAGTTTGAAATGATGTTAGCATGGAAAGCTATTCTTATGGGTATTATTTGTGGTGGTGAGCTTTTAAATATTTTTAGTGGTGATGGATGGCTATTATATTGGGGAAAGTGGTTGAAGACTACATCTATAAAAGGAAACACTTTCCCTTTTTGGAGTTGCGGATTTCTAAGCTAAATTGAGAAACATTACTCAAACACTCTATTTTACTAATACTGATATGCTATATTAAGAGAGATTTTATATATATTGCAACATTCTGAATCAAATTATCATATTTATTTTGTGAGGGATTTCTGTTTGAGCTGCACAGTCAGTACCTGGTACAGCTGAAGCTTCGCTTGAAGATCGTCACGGCATGCATGTACAATCCTGAGTAGATATTAGGAAGGTGTTGTAGTGGTAAAGGCTGAGGGTCATAAGTACTTACCTCTTGTAATACTCCTTGGTGAACATCTATAGTGGATTGGGCAGACGTGGGTTGCCCCGCAGACGTAGGAGAAGCACTCCGAACTGCGTGATCAATCTCTGAGTACTTGTTTTATTTTTATGCATTTATATTTCGTTATTTATGTTCATTAAATAACCTAATTAATTGATAATGTAATATCTCTTCTAAAAACAAGTTGAACATTAAAGGTGTAATTGAATTCAAGATTCACAACACATTTTCAATTGGTATCAGAGCCTGTAGACTTAATCTATTAGTCTATCGATCTGGCGACTCCGTGCCTCTTGAATTCATATCTTCAGCGGCTTTTATTATTTATCTGTTTATTGCTTATTTGTTTGATCTCACGGGGTGTTAAGTGTTACAGAATGGATCGAACTAAAGTCCTTCCCCACTTGACTGGCGACAACTACGCCTATTGGAAGGCTCATACACGTACGCACCTAAAAGCTCAAGGTGAAGCCGTGTGGCGGTCTGTGGTGTCAGGTTGGACACATCCCACCAAACCCAGGTCCAGCACTGACGGGACAGAAGTAGCTAAGCCTGAGACTGAGTGGACTCAAACCGAGATAACTAACATTGGAAACAATGATAAAGCTTTAGACACAATTTATTCTCTTATGCCTGAAAGTCAGTTTTCAATTGTTGCAGGTATTGCTGCAGCCAAAGGGGCTTGGGAAGCTCTTGAATCAACTTACGAAGGAACTACCTCTGTGAAACAATCAAAGCTGCAGCTGGTCCAGTCTGATTTCGAAGAACTACGAATGAACGAGGATGAAACAATCATCAATTTTCACACACGCGTATAGGAACTAGCGAATAGGGCAATGGTCCTTGGCGAACCTTTCTCGCAAGCAAAGCTTGTTAAGAAAATTATGAGATCTTTACCCTCCAGGTTCAGAATGAAAGTCACAGCTATCCAAGAGCATGATGGCTGGGAGGATAAAACAGTTACTCAATTAATGGGAAATCTTAGAACCTATGAAATGGAAATTTTAACTGATCACACGAAAACGAAAAAACAAAAAAAATATAGCTTTTGCCGCTGAAGAAAATCATGTTGTATCTGATACAGACTAAACTAGTGATTATATAGTTGTCTTTTTTACTAAACAGTTTTCTAAAATTTTGAAACAGGTATCCAAAAATTCACTCAACAAAAATCCACAAAGAGGAGCAACATCGTCAAAAGCTGGTCCTAGGACAGGTGCATCAAACTTCAAACAGTCTGTCTCACGTCCAGGACAGTCCAAAGAAAAACCCAACAATAAAGGAATCAAGTGTTATGAGTGTGAAGGCTTTGGACATGTACAAGCAGAGTGTGCTACCTACCTTCGACGCAAAAACTCTATGTCAGCCATTACCTGGAGTGATGACGAGCCTGACGTTGAAACAACTGGATCGAATGTCGAAGAAATATCAGAGTGCTTTTATTCCTAAGAGGCTTATTACAGATAATATTCTTATAGCTGTGGAAGTGGGGCACTATTTGAATAGAAAGTAGTGTGGTCAGAAGGGCTGGGCAGCATTGAAATTAGATATGGCGAAGGCATATGATAGAATGGAATGGCAGTTTTTGAGAAAGATGTTGGAGGTAATGGGTTTTGATTACTGGTGGATTAATTTATTGATGCAGTGTGTCACTACTGTCCAGTATAACATCCTGATTAATAGTGTTGCTAGTGGGGGTGTAACGCCGACCAGGGGGTTAAAGCAAGGAGATCCTTTGTCTCCGTATTTATTTATCATCTGTGCTGAGGGACTATCTATGCTATTACAGAGAGCTCAGATGGCTGGCTCAATACATGGCTGCAGAGTGGCATGGGGAGCCCAAAGATATCACACTTATTTTTTGCGGATGATAGCCTATTGTTCTTTAAAGCGAATGATCAGGAGGCAGGAGTAATTAAGCAGTGTCTGGGATGATATGAGGAGCTGTCAGGACAGAAGGTGAACTATCACAAGTCCAGTATCTATTTTAGCAGGAATACTAGTGTGGAGGACAGGGAAGTGGTGGCAACTTGTTTACAGGTAGATCAGGCACCCAATTTTGGGAAATATCTGGGTTTACCTTCTTTTGTAAGGAGGAATAAAAGGGCAGTGTTCTCATATATTGAGGATAAAATAAAACAGAGGATTGGCTCATGGAACAAGAAGTTTCTGTCACAGGCAGGAAAGGAAATTCTTTTGAAAAGTGTGGCACAATCCATGCCTACCTTTTCAATGAGTGTTTTCTTGATCCCAGACACAGTGTGTTTATCAATTCAAATAACAATGAACAAGTATTGGTGAGGTACTGGTATGGACAGGGGAATACACTGGAAAGCTTGGGATAAGCTGAGTATCCCAAAGAAATTTGGGGGGATGGGATTTAAGGATCTCAGGGGTTTTAATGTGGCTATGTTGGGAAAGCAAGCATGGCGGGTACTCACAGGTCCCGATTCCCTTGTTGCAAAGGTCTATAAGTCTCGGTACTATCCGAGTACCTCTTTGATTGATGATAAAGTAGGAGGATGCCCAAGTTACTCATGGAGGAGTATTATGGCAGCCCATGATATGGTGGTGGCACGGGTACGGAGGAGAATTGGGGGTGGTAAAACGACATTAATCTGGGGACACACACGGCTACCTGATAATCCTAGCCCCCTTATACAAACAAATATGCTAGTCGAGCTCAGACATGCTAAGGTAGCAGGTTTGATAGATGAGCAAACTGCTACCTGGGATCCACATATATTAGCAGATTTATTTAATGACGAAGATGTGGATAGGATACTGAGGATTCCTGTAAGTTCGGGATATGATGACTCATGGTATTGGCCTGATGACCCTAAAGGGGTATATATAGTTAAGAATGCCTACAAGAACATTATGGGAATTTATAACCACTCACCAGGGGATTTTGAGAAATGGACTACAATGTGGGGGATGAAGGTACCTCCAAAATGGAAGACTTTTTTATGGAGAGCAATTTGTGATGTTCTTCCTACAACTAATAATATGATTATAAAGAGGGTTAAAGTGGATCCCACATGCCAAATGTGTGGGGTGGCACATGAGGATGTGATGAATACATTGATTACTTGAGATTATTCTAGATATGTTTGGAATATTTCAGGATTGCCTATAACAAATATTGTTGTCAACTCTTTCCCCGAGTGGCTAACGGCTGTGCTTACAATGTTAAAAGAGGATCAAAGTGGAGCCATAGTGGCGCTGCTTTATCGTCTATGGAGATGCAGGAATTCGGCCGTATGGGACACCGCACTTCCTCACCCTACGGCAGCATGGAGACAAGCCACAGCAGCAGTGCAGTCATTCTGGCAGAATGCACGCCGCTGCCCAGCTGCATCCTCGGCTGCTACGATGGAGAGCGGGGAAGACGCCATGCCGCGATGTTTTGTGGACGCTGGCTACCGGGAGGGAACGGCGGAGGCTACATACGGCATTGTGTTGTTGTCTCCCGAAGGGTCCTTTTTGGCGGCAAAAAACGGAAGACTCCCGAATTGTTTGTGACCGTTTATGGTGGAGACTTTCGCATGTAAGGAGGCTCTATCCTGGCTACTGGAGAAAAATACAACAACGGTCACCCTTCACACAGACTGTATACAACTGAGGAATGCTATACGACAGGAATCAACCAATATAATGTCCTATGTTGGGGTCATAATAGATCAATGTAGGAGTTTAATTTCTTCGTTTAATTATGTCTCGTTAAATTATATCTCTAGGCAGATTAATTCGCATGCGCATACGCTAGCTAGTTTGCTTTTGTTCAGGATCAAGCTATGTATTGAGATTATATCCCCCTTGATTGCATTGCAGCTTTGATTCATTAATACAATCATTCTTTGGTTGGTTTTCAAAAACAAAAAACAATAACAATAACAATAACAATAATAATAATAATAATAATAATAATAATAATAATAATAATAATAATAATAATAATAATTAGAAGGGAAAATTGCATTTTTCGTCACTAAGTTATAGGGTAATTGTAGAATTCGTCCCTGAGTGTTGGTCATGCTCAATTAGCGTCCCTAAGTTATCATTGGTGTTGCACTTTTCGTCCCTGAGTTATAGAGTAATTGTAGAATTTGTCCCCGAGTGTTGTTTATACTCACTTTGCGTCCTTAAGTTATCATTTGCGTTGCACTTTTTGTTCCTGAGTTATATTAAAATTGCAATTTTCGTCCGTAATCACTACTACATAAATGGTATACTACGTCACTTAATAGACAGATGTTTTTTAAATAACCACTGTCTTATATATTTTGTTATACTACGTCATTTAATAGACAACGGGTTTTTAAATAACCGCCATATATAACTTAATTAATTTTTTTTACGTCATACACTTTAAATAACCACCGACGGTTTTTTTACACATACACGACAGTTTTCGAAGTGTCGCGCGTGTAAGTGACTGCCGTTGTAAATATACACTTTCTACGACGGTTTTGGAAATCGTCGTGTATGTTAACTATATACGGTGGTTAAAAAACTGTCGTGTATGTCAACTATATAGGTAGTTATTTAAACAACCGTCGTCTATTAAGTGACGTAGTATAAGTGTATAACACAATATATTAGACAACGGTTATTTAAAAAGTGACGTAGTATACAATTTATGTAGTAGTGATTATGGGCGAAATTTGCAATTTTAGAATAACTCAGGGACGAAAAGTGCAACGTCAATGACAACTTAGGGACGGAAAGTGAACATGACCAACACTTAGGGACGAATCCTACAATTACCTTATAACTCAGGGCCGAAAAGTGCAACGCCAATGATAAGTTAGGGACAAAAAGTGAGCATGACCAACACTTAGGGACGAATTCTACAATTAATCTATAACTTAGGGATGAAAAGTACAATTTTCCCCTTTAATAATAATAATAATAATAATAATAATAATAATAATAATAATAATAATAATAATAATAATAATAATAATAATAATAATAATAATCGAAACAAAACTATATACAAAATAACGAATAGATTAACCGAAAATGTATTTGTTGTTTTAGTTTTTAGCAGTTTGGAGCAAATTGCTAAGTTATTAAATAATATTTTGGTTTTTTGATTAAATTTAAAATATTAAAATAACGAATTTCTTAAAATTTTGGTGAATTTGCCAAATAATCAAATTACAACAACAACAACAACAATAACAACAAAAATAATTAATAATAATAATAATAATAATAATAAGAATAATCCAAACAAAACTATATACAAAATAAAATTAAATTTTTTTAAAAAAAATAAGAAGAAGACAAAAGGAAGTCTGTGACCCCCTTTGTAAATGATGTGTGATCATTTTGATCTCACATTGAAAATGTTTGGAAAGAGGAGCAATGCTCCTCTTACAAACATAATTGCTTGCCCATCAATGTAGGCAAGTAAACTGGAGGGTGTGGTTGAGTGTAAGGGAGTCATCCATCCTTAACCAAAGGTCAAGGGTTCGATCCTTGGATTTGGGAATGGAGCAGCCTTAAATCTCTAAGCCAGCTGTCCCACCCAAAAGAGGTGCTTACAATTTAGGGAATTTAGCGTTTAGCGAGGGGATTAGTCACTGTGTCCGACGGTGGAAACCGTGGGTTTATCAAAAAAAAAAAAAATTATCAATGTGGGCATGTATTGAGAAGTCCAAAGTCTCTTCTTCTCCTTATTCTTTTTTTTTTCTTTTTTGTGGTTAGAAGTCAAAGGAAAATTAAAAATGGAAAGGAAATATTTCAATAATAATATTTTACATCATCAAATAGTAATGACATATTTTAAAAAATAGTAAAGATAAATTAAAAATGGAACGAAAATATTTCATTAATAATATTCTACGAAAATTAGGTAAGAATATATCACTGCATCTATATTCTAATTGACTAATTGAATTTGCAATTTTAGTAAAAAGTTACGTAGTATACCATTTATGTAGTAGTGATTATGGGCGAAATTTGCAATTTTAGTATAACTCAGGGACGAAAAGTGCAACGTCAATGATAACTTAGGGACGGAAAGTGAACATGACCAACACTTAGGGATGAATCCTACAATTACCTTATAACTCAGGGCCGAAAAGTGCAACGCCACTAACTTGTCCTGATGGAGAAAATGTTAGCTCTAGACGAAGATGAACAAGATTGTGTTGTCACTACCAATGTCGTCTACAAAGTGGTTTTAATAATGTGTAAATATAATCGGTGATATTAATTTTTTTTTAAATAAAAAAATTGCTATATATCTAGACAAAAAAGTGTATTTTCCATACAAATGAGGAGAACGAGCACATTTGCCTAGTATGAAAATACTATAGGACTGCATCCGTACATCTAGACATTACCTATTAATTTGAGCAATTATTTGCACAAATTCAAGCTATGATAAGATCAAAATATATAAACAATTCAAATCATATATTTAATTGCACTATATAATATTTAATGTTCTAATTTAAATATTTATATATCGATTCATATATTCTTAGTATATTACAACAAATCCATTCCGTGCATCGCACGAGTGGAAATAATAGTTGAAGAAAAGGAAAAAAAGGGTGTGAGGGAGTTAGGGACTGAGACGGATTAACCGGCAACCTCCTAATCAAACTTATTGGTAACCTGTTAAAAAGTCAATTGCACTTTTTTTAAGATTTATAGATCAATTTGAAACTAATTCGAATTCAATGACCTATTTGTACATTTTTCACAAAAAAATTTTAAAAAACCCAGTTAATCCTACAGATTTACTTCATACATCAATTCCCAGGCTCACCAATAAATCACATTTGAAAGACATACGAGGAAGGTTCATTGTTCATTTTTGGAAGCATTTTTGCAGGTGAGGCAAGAGTGTCTGGAGTGGTATTCGTCTACAATTAAGAATTTAGTAATTAGGAGTTTGGATTTACTTCATCATCATTATTTTTATTAAAAAATCAAACGGTATTTGGTTCGATTCAGTTTTTAACGTGACATATAAACACATTTAAAATTATATTTCATAGAACTTCATCCTCATTAATTAAGGAGCAAATTAATTTCCATTCATAATTTCACAGAACTTTTATGTACATGGATTACAAGAATGTACCAACGTCCAACCTCAATCCATATATATGATGAAAAGATGTAATTAGTTGATATTGAACTTGTTCAGGTCGGTCAAAATGGAGTCCGCCGCGACGCTGTAAACCGTCACCTGCTTACCCGATGTCTTTACATATTGGTCCTCAACCCCGACGGTTCCAAGCTTTTCCATACACCATCTGACGCCGTCGATGGAGGTCATAAGCGATAAGCTAGCGTCTTCGCTGGCGCCCATCTCGGACAACGCCGCGGGGTGTTTAAGGATGTTGGCGGCCATCCTGAGTTGCAAGGCCGTGCTGTCCAAGAGCCTTGCGCACTCGGCATACGCCGTCTTCACGGCAGGACTCCTCGCGACCTTGTTCGCCGCGTACTTGCGCATCCCCTCCGCGTTGGCCAATCCCGACTCGGCGATTGCGGCGGCCATCGACTCTTGAGATGATGCCGACGCGACTAGGGGCTCTTTCGAGAGGTGGTTGATGCAGAACTCGTGGTCGAAGGTATTGTTGCAGGCTCTTTGGATGAGGGTGAGGTTTAAAGGAGAGGCTGTGGATGGTGAAACCATCGAGAGGAAACATAAAAGAGTGCCAATATTCATAAGGGAAACCATAACATTATTTGTTAAAGAACCCATGTTATTGGGGAATAGATTGATTGGCAAGAAAGGGTACAAATATATTATTAAAGAGTGTGCCCTTCCAAGCTAGATAATGTTTCCTCGACGTTGGCTTGACGAAAATGGAGTTGAGCAATGCATTATATAGATGGTCTTGGAGGGTATTGGGATAGAGATTACAACAACAATTTATGATTGGACGATTATTTAGGGATTATGTGTCATTCCCCGCTTAAATAGCAATACAATCTGATATGATCGTTAAATGGTTAATGCCAATGGCTAATATAAGGTTGAGGATTACTTGAGCTTGCTTGCCTTTAAACACATTTCTTTTACGGTTCCAATTGTTTTGTATGATTATGCCACTTGAAAAGTTAGTATATAAAATAATATACTTTCAGTACTCAAATAATGTTTTTTTAATAAATAATGTAAGTTTAGGGTTTATATTTTCTAATCCTAAGAAGCCAAGACATTAACGCGGTTAAATTTCTTAATTTTTTAGGGTTAAATATAAGTTACCCTATAAGTACTTTATAGAGTTAATACATGCTCTGGTCCCTCAACTATACACATTTACTTAATTTTATTCTTAACTTTAAAAGTTACCTATTTTGGTCATTTGACTATTGGTTTTGTACCTAATTTGGTTCCCTCCGTTTAAGACATCCGAAATCTAAAAATATTTAAAGGTATTTTCGTCATTTTCAACTTAAGATCTCAATTTGAGCATGAATAAATGGATTTAAGCCCGAAGATCGGTCCCAATTCGCAGTTCGCCTCCTCATCCTACTTTAATTTGAGGAGGATAATTGTAAATTGGGATCGATCTTAGGGCTTCAGTCCCTTTATTCATGTTCAAATTGGGATCTTAATTTGAAAAGGATGAAAATACCCTTAATAATTTCATATTTCGGGATGCCTTAGGTAGAGAGGTGACCGGCGTGATGAATTTTGGTACTAAAACAATAATCGTGGATGAAAATTGATAGGAATTAAACATGTGCACCAAAACTGTCATCATCATCATCATCATCCAAACAAAACGATATACAAAATAAAATTAAAATTTTAAAAAAAAAAAAAAAAAAAAAAAAAAAAGGCAAAAAGAAGTTACGGTCTCCCCTTTGTAAATGATGTTGGATCATTTTGATCCGACATTGAAAATGTTTGGAAAATGAGCTCTTGAGCTCCTCTATATAAAAGGAGCAATGCTATTTTTTGAGTACTATTGACACGTCAAATTTTGTTGTGAAATCGTGTCCACCTAGGAAGGTAGACACGGTTCTAAAATTGCTCATAACTCTATATATAGTTCAAAAATTATTAATATATAGTTCTAAAATTATGAACATAGTGTTGTGAACATAATTATGAACATATAGTTATGTAATTATGAATATAGAGACTCAATAATTGTGAATATGAAGTTTAAAAATTATGAATATATAGCTTTATAATTATGAACATATAGTGTAAGTGTACAAATGATACACGTAAAAAATCCTTGATATAAATTGGCTAATTTAATTATTAAAGGGTTAGAATTATTTAATGTGAAATACTTTATGTTATATGCTTGGACCATCTCATATATATGCTGCTCCACAGGTTTGATATTATTTAACATGGAATTAATTATTATGGTCATGGTATATTTCAAGTGAGCAGCGCCGGGAGCAAAATACATGATTATATGGTTTATTATGGCACTCAATGGGTTTATGGAATCAAAGCTATAATTAAGGAGTTTATATTATTTTTGAGTGGCTTTGGTAATTCTCAAGTGAGTGGATGGCTACTTCAAATCAAATGTGTATGGTTGTGGTTTATCGAAATGAAAGGGGTGCTAATATTAAGGATCAAGGTGATGGCTTAAAACAGCTATAAAAGGAAGCCTCTCCAGAGAAGAAAGTTGTTATTTTTGTGAACTGCTATATTGAGTGAAATCTACACAAGTGCTATTTAAATTAATAAGCTAAATTATATTATTATTATTGTAGTTCAATTCTGGTATGCACAGACAGTACCTGGTACAGCTGAAGTTTCGCTTGAAGATTGCTATGGCATGCACGGTTCAGTCCTGAATAGGTGTTAGGAAGGGTTGTAGTGGTAAAGGCTGAGGGTCATTTGTACTTATCTCTTGTAATACTCCTTGGTGAACATCTATAGTGGATTGGGCAGACCTGAGTTGCCCCGCAGACATAGGAGAAGCGCTCCGAACTGCGTGATCAATCTCTGAGTACTTGTTTTATTTTTATGCTTTTATATTTTGTTATTTTATGTCCATGACCCTAATGAAATTAGGTAATATTCAATTTCTAAATAAAATATTAAAAAAAAATATTGATATCCGCGACACCCTCTCGAACGAAGGTTCCGCGGAAAGTAATTAGTACACATTAATACCTATGTTGACTAATTTATTTTATTTTATTTTAAATAGTTTTTAAGTTAGGCTAAACTCTTTTGGACCATTTCCTATTGATGAATCTTCCACTGTATCATGGGTTATGTACGTATGTATATTATTGAAGATGTCAGCATGTCAGAAGGAATAAACAAGATCAACATGTGTTAAGTTTGAAATGATGTTAGCATGGAAAGTTATTCCTATGGGTATTATTTGTGGTGGTGAGCTTTTAAATATTTTTAGTGGTGATGGATGGCTATTATATTGGGGAAAGTGGTTGAAGACTACATCTATAAAAGGAAACACTTTCCCTTTTTGGAGTTGCGGATTTCTAAGCTAAATTGAGAAACATTACTCAAACACTCTATTTTACTAATTCTGATATGCTATATTAAGAGAGATTTTATATATATTGCAACATTCTGAATCAAATTATCATATTTATTTTGTGAGGGATTTCTGTTTGAGCTGCACAGTTAGTACCTGGTACAGCTGAAGCTTCGATTGAAGATCGTCACGGCATGCATGTACAATCCTGAGTAGATATTAGGAAGGTGTTGCAGTGGTAAAGGCTGAGGGCCATTTGTACTTACCTCTTGTAATACTCCTTGGTGAACATCTATAGTGGATTGGGAAGACGTGGGTTGCCTCGCAGACGTAGGAGAAGCACTCCGAACTGCGTGATCAATCTCTGAGTACTTGTTTTATTTTTATGCATTTATATTTCGTTATTTATGTTCCTTAAATAACCTAATTAATTGATAATGTAATATTTCTTCTAAAAACAAGTTGAACATTAAAGGTATAATTGAATTCAAGATTCACAGCTCAATTGGTATCAGAGCCTGTAGACTTAATCTATTAGTCTATCGATCTGGCGACTCCGTGCCTCTTGAATTCATATCTTCAGCGGCTTTTATTATTTATCTGTTTATTGCTTATTTGTTTGATCTCACGGGGTGTTAAGTGTTACAGAATGGATCGAACTAAAGTCCTTCCCCAGTTGACTGGCGACAACTACGCCTATTGGAAGGCTCATACACGTACGCACCTAAAAGCTCATGGTGAAGCCGTGTGGTGGTCTGTGGTGTCAGGTTGGACACATCCCACCAAACCCAGGTCCAGCACTGACGGGACAGAAGTAGCTAACCCTGAGACTGAGTGGACTCAAACCGAGATAACTAACATTGGAAACAATGATAAAGCTTTAGACACAATTTATTCTCTTATGCCTGAAAGTTAGTTTTCAATTGTTGCAGGTATTGCTGCAGCCAAAGGGGCTTGGGAAGCTCTTGAATCAACTTACGAAGGAACTACCTCTGTGAAACAATCAAAGCTGCAGCTGGTCCAGTCTGATTTCGAAGAACTACGAATGAACGAGGATGAAACAATCATCAATTTTCACACACGCGTACAGGAACTAGCGAATAGGGCAATGGTCCTTGGCGAACCTTTCTCGCAAGCAAAGCTTGTTAAGAAAATTATGAGATCTTTACCCTCCAGGTTCAGAATGAAAGTCACAGCTATCCAAGAGCATGATGGCTGGGAGGATAAAACGGTTACTCAATTAATGGGAAATCTTAGAACCTATGAAATGGAAATTTTAACTGATCACACGAAAACGAAAAAACAAAAAAAAATATAGCTTTTGCCGCTGAAGAAAATCATGTTGTATCTGATACAGACTAAACTAGTGATGATATAGTTGTCTTTTTTACTAAACAGTTTTCTAAAATTTTGAAACAGGTATCCAAAAATTCACTCAACAAAAATCCACAAAGAAGAGCAACATCGTCCAAAGCTGGTCCTAGGACAGGTGCATCAAACTTCAAACAGTCTGTCTCACGTCCAGGACAGTCCAAAGAAAAACCCAACAATAAAGGAATCAAGTGTTATGAGTGTGAAGGCTTTGGACATGTACAAGCAGAGTGTGCTACCTACCTTCGACGCAAAAACTCTATGTTAGCCATTACCTGGAGTGATGACGAGCCTGACGTTGAAACAACTGGATCGAATGTCGAAGAAATCTCGGGTAACTTTGTTGCATTTACGGCACGACTCACTGGCTGTTCAGAACCCATTGAAGACTCAGAAGGTGGTAAATATGTCTCTACAAAAGATGTGGAACTAAATAATTTATCTTTTGAAGCTGAGTTTAATAAGTTGTATCCGAAATGGGAAGCCTTACGAAAAATGAACTGCAAACTAGCTAGTGAGATAGAGATTGTAACCAATGCCAATAAAGTATATCAAACTCAAGTAGCAGATAGGAATGTTCTACTTAAAGAAGCAGCTCACCGAGAAGAAAAACTACAAAACAATGTACAAACTGGCAATGTACTACTGAAGGAGGCAACCGGCCGAGAAGAAAAACTCCAACAAGAAGTACACACCTTGAAACAGGAGCTCAGCACCTACAAACGACAAATCCAAATGATGGATACCACTTCAACACTAGATAAAATTCTTGATTCCGGAAGAAAAGCTTCTGCAAAATATGGTTTGGGCTTCACTGGAAGTAACTCCAAAGATAAGATAGTATTTATCAAAGCGTCTGGACCTGATCCAGAGGACATCCCTAAATCCAGCACAATGAAACGCTCCAATGGTAAAGTAAGCGCAAATAAGCTACATTATAAATGATATAACCATTTTTGCCACTATTGCAGGTTACGAGGTCATACCAGACCTGAATGCTACTACTTCTATAAGGATCAAAGAATCGAGAAGTTCAGGCACAAGAACATACAACCCTTCACAAAACAAATTTGGGTTAAAAAGACTGACTATATATCGTTTGTTTCGTTTCATCTAAAAGTGCAGGAAGAGAAGATAAATGGTATTTTGACAGCGGTTGTTCCCGGCACATGACAGGAAATGCCAAATTTCTAAGTAACGTAAACACCAGTAAAGGTGAAGTTACCTTTGGCGACGGTATTAAAGGCCAGGTTACTGGCGTAGGCACACTAAATGTAGCTGGCTTGCCAAAGCTAGACAAAGTATTGCTTGTCAGTGGCCTTCACGCAAATCTTATCAGCATAAGTCAACTATGCGACCAAAACTGGAATGTGGGTTTCACCAAAAACAGCTGCAGTGTTATGGACAAAACAAATCAATGCGTTATGGAAGGTAAAAGGTCAATTGACAATTGCTATATTTTAACTAACATATCTTCTGTTGCGGACCAACATAGATGAAGCTGAGCTATGGCACCAAAAACTGGGGTATCTGAGTTACAGACTACTTGATAAACTAATGAAGATAGAAGGCGTTCGTGGTTTACCCAAGATAAAAGTCGAATCAACCATTTGTGGTGCCTGCCAAGCTGGGAAACAAACTAAATCTTTTCATCCTGCTCAACATACTATAAACACGAGTATTCAGCGCCAAAGGATTACCTCAAAAGTTCTGGGCAGATGCTGTAAACACTTCATGTCACATCATCAACTGCGTCTATCTTCGTCCCGACACAACACAAACCCCATACGAATTATGGAAAGGTAAGAAGCCGAACGTTACATATTTTCATATTTTTGGCTCACGATGTTTTATTTTGAAGGATAGAAATACTGTTGCAAAATTTGAACCAAAATGCGATGACGGGATCTTTTCCAGTTATTCAATGAACAGCAGTGTATATCGTGTATACAACAAAGTGACCAAGACCATCAAGGAGTCTACAAATGTTGTAATTGATGATCAACCGAATGATATTGTTGAAGTTTCACAATCTGAGTCAGTGACAGAATCTGAAACTCCTGATCCTGAAACTCCTGAACCAGATCCAGAGTCACCTACGCCATCACCAACGCCATCTGGACCTGTCCCAGAACCAGAAACAGAATCTGACACTGATCAAGACGACATTGACATTCCAAAACGCATCCACAATAGATCATCCATCTTCAAAATTAATTTTGCCATCATCTTGGTGATAAAGTCTACAGGTTCATCACATTCTAATTCCTTTTGTTGATTTTATGAATATTTTAAGGTGTCATTGTCCAATGTGTTCCTTTACCTAATTCGGTGCCCTCTACTTCAATATCCTTGCATTTATCAAATCTTGACAATTCTTCATCTTTGCCAGTGAAATATTCTGCATCTGTGATAGAATTTATTTCAGGATCAGGGAAATTTTTTTTTGAATTAATGTTTCTATTCCTACATGCTCTCACATTGCATCTATATTTTGTTTGGGGTGTGTCTATGATTGATTTTCCCTCTATTTTATTTATTTTTTTAATTTTCTCAAAATTAGTCCTTTTCGTTGCCTACTACTCTATGTGTTTTCTAAATGTTCTACTTGCGTTGTTTTGAGTGCTTTTGAACTGATAAACCTATTTCTACTTAGGTTATTTTATTGGTGTTTCTTGTGTTGAATCTTTGAATTCTCTATGGTTACTTGAATGAAAATTTGATAAAATTTGTTTAATGTTTGTATTCTCTTGTGTTACTATGTGAATGTGTTTTTGTTGGTCCGGTCATGACCGTATCTGTGTTTGCTTGTGTACGTATTGTGCTAAACTGTTATGAATTCTTGCCTGAAGTTGATTTATATGGATCTGTGCCTGATTTTGATCTATTTGAATCTCTCGCTAAATATGCTTTACATGACTGTATTTGTGTTTGGATGCTCATGGTTTTGTGTTTTGAAATTTGGATACTCGTGGTCCGTGTTATGGAATTTGGAATTTTGGATACACATGCTTTTTGTTTGTTTTTTTATGGTACATACATAACCTCCTTATAATGGATTTTTTGCATATTTTTTGGATGCTCATGGTTTTTCTCTTGATGATGTTACGTACGATTGAATTTCTTTGGAATTAAAATCTGGTAATGTCTTGTATGGTATACTATTATCTATCGGATGTATTCTGGTTTAATTGGAGTAGATGATCTCTTTGCTATCATTCTATATTTTGGTTTTTCCTTTGGATGGTCTACTTATTATGATTTGCATGGTCTATTGATCTCACTGAAGTTGCTGTATATGAATCTCTACCTGAATATGCATTACTTGAATGTGCTTACTGTCTGATTTACCAATATTTTTTGAGTGACTCAATTTAAAGTTTGTATTATGCGTGTGTGTTTTCTGTGCCATCTGGTATGAATCTGTGCTTGACTTTGCTTGATATGAATTCGTGCTCGACTTTGTTTTATATGAATCTGAGCCTAAATGTGTTTTACTTGAATGTGTTTACTACTTGGGGATGCTCTATTTCGCTTTATCTGCTCGAACATGATTTTTGTGTTTATAATGTGTTTTTTGTGTTATTTGCTATGAATTTGTGCTTGAGTGCATTTATTACTTGGTATATTTTATCTACTTAATCTGCTCCAAATCCAACTTGACTTGTGCTTATATGTTATTTGTTAAATTTGTTATCACGTTCTGCTTTTCTTGTTTTCTTTCTAATCTTCTTTTGCAGGTTTTGTCCCATAGGGCACTCTGTCAGACTCAATCCATGAATATAGATGTTCAACTCTATCAATTAATTGGCAAAAAAGGGAGAGTATATACAAAGGGGGAGTATGGATTAAGGGGGAGTTTTGGTAAAAGTAAGGGGGAGTAGTAGTAGCTATTTGTGACTACTGGAGTTTAATGAATTGCTATCTGTGACTGCTGGAGTTGGTCCGTGACTGTTGGTACTACAATTTTTGTTGGTAATCTCTAATATCTATTATGAAGTCAGTAGCTCTCTATTATGCAGTTATCTTTTGGAAGAATAGCTTTTATTTAGCTATTCTATCTTTTTATTCCTTGGACTATCTGGGATATTATTAACTGCAATGTATTGGAGTTCCATTGGGTTTTATCAAGACAGATTGTTTTGGGAATTACTACTGCTGATTCTTGGATGGAATATGGTCCAAAAAGAGCTTGGGTAATTACTTATCGTATCTTAGGTTATTGTCTAGCACATATACTAAGGGCTTTTTAATAAAATAAATTTATTTCTCTTGTTTGCCCAAAGTATAATGCTATAGTGTTTTTGCCAAATAAATTGCCAAAGGGAGAGATTGTAAATGTACAAAGTTAGTACACATTAATACCTATGTTGACTAATTTATTTTATTTTATTTTAAATAATTTTTAAGTTAGGCTAAACTCTTTTGGACCATTTCCTATTGATGAATCTTCCACTGTATCATGGGTTATGTACGTATGTATATTATTGAAGATGTCAGCATGTCAGAAGGAATAAACAAGATCAACATGTGTTAAGTTTGAAATGATGTTAGCATGGAAAGCTATTCCTATGGGTATTATTTGTGGTGGTGAGCTTTTAAATATTTTTAGTGGTGATGGATGGCTATTATATTGGGAAAGTGGTTGAAGACTACATCTATAAAAGGAAACACTTTCCCTTTTTGGAGTTGCGGATTTCTAAGCTAAATTGAGAAACATTACTCAAACACTCTATTTTACTAATTCTGATATGCTATATTAAGAGAGATTTTATATATATTGCAACATTCTGAATCAAATTATCATATTTATTTTGTGAGGGATTTCTGTTTGAGCTGCACAGTCAGTACCTGGTACAGCTGAAGCTTCGCTTGAAGATCGTCACGGTATGCATGTACAATCCTGAGTAGATATTAAGAAGGTGTTGTAGTGGTAAAGGCTGAGGGCCTTTTGTACTTACCTCTTGTAATACTCCTTGGTGAACATCTATAGTGAATTGGGCAGACGTGGGTTGCCCCGCAGACGTAGGAGAAGCGCTCCGAACTGCGTGATCAATCTCTGAGTACTTGTTTTATTTTTATGCATTTATATTTCGTTATTTATGTTCATTAAATAACCTAATTAATTGATAATGTAATATCTCTTCTAAAAACAAGTTGAACATTAAAGGTGTAATTGAATTCAAGATTCACAGCACATTTTCATAACATATATGATCCAAGAAATTGAGATGCCCTTGATTCTAAATTAATAGATATTCTTGTGAAAGATGGTGTTAAAAGAGATTTATCAATAAATAATGTTCATAAAAGAGATTTATCAATAAATAAAGGTCCTAAAGATAAATTCTCTAGAAGATTTTCGTCAGTATTTTATACAAGATATTTGTCAAATAGAGAGAAGTGTGAACGAGATTTGCTTGTATATTCAAAAGAACTTGACAAGGTGTTTTCTTTTTGTTGCAAGATTTTTAAAAAATGTATAGGAAAAGGTGTTTTAGTTAATAAATGTTTTAGGGACTCGACACATCTTGGTGTTAGACTTCATGAAACGAGTGTAGATCATATGACTAATATTACAACATGGATGGAGTTGCGTCTTAGATTACAAAAACATGAGATAATTGATAAAGTGACTCAAGAACAACTTTAGAAAGAAAAAGAATATTGGAGGGAAGTACTATATAAAGTTCAAATGCGGCGGGGTCTTCCCGTGCGGCGTGCGGCGGAATTTCATAATACACCAACAGTGTTAACAATATGCACTAACATTGTAATAAAAACACACCACAATGAAATGCAATAAAACATCACAAAATACACAACAGACTCAAAAAAATACACCATATAACTCACCACCCCCAATGGTGTATTTCCGAACAGTGTATGGTGATTTTACTCACACCTAATGGTGTGTGTTTGGTGATGCGGGGCTCTGTTTACTCTGTTTTGTGTGGTGTATTTTCCTAACGTTGATGGTGCATATTTGTTGAACTATTGGTGTTGTCGCACTGTAAGACACTGCCGCACCTGAACTCGCCTATATATATATATATATATATATATATATATATATATATATATATATATATATATATATATATATATATATATATATTAACATTTTAAAAAATGTAACTTTTTTTAAATTTTTAAATGCGGAAAAATTAATATTATTTGTAGACTTTACATTTTTTTTAACTTTTAATTAAAAAAAAAAAAACACGGGCCGGCCCTCGGGACCCGCCAACCCGCATGGGGTGGACTTTGGTTGCATGAACCCTAGCGTGCGGTTTTAGTGGGCCAACTCGCAAAAGTCCGCAAAAAATTAGGCCCGAAAATTGTGCATGTGCATTCTTTGGAAAATGACTCCCCCCCCCCCCCCCCCCCCCCCCCCCCGAAAAAAAGGGGAAGTCATTTTCCCCCAAAACATACATATTTTCCTTTGACTAATGCAACATTTTCCATTGACACCATTTTCCCCCCTCTTGCCAAACACTGAAAACTCGAAAAACATTTTCCGGAAGTCATTTTACGGGTTTCCAAACGCACCCTTAGATGAAGATGAAAATATGTATTGTTTCATCAAAATTATAGTCCATTATTCACAAGTTTTAATAGGATAGCATTCTTAAGTTTTAATATCAAACTCTGAAGTTATAACTTAGTGTGTTCCATCTGACCAATTAACATACATTTATTGAACAATTTTAAGCCATACAATATAAAATATTCACAAAAATACAATAGGATGGTTTTGGATAGTTGATAGTCTAGTTTGAAACAACACATATTTTCATGTAAATGAAAATCTTGAAAATAAAGAGAGTATAAAATAGACACACAATTAGTGTTTGATCATGGTGTAATTCTTTTTCTACATTTCAAAAATTAAAAAGGAAAAAAATTCATATAAAAAAATAACAAAAGAGTTAATTCTTAAATTGGTCTCTTGACTATTGAAATAATGTAGGAAATAATCCCTCAACAATTAAAATTCTCATTTTTCCTCAAATTTAATTGTCATTTAATAATTTTCCTAACAGGGGATCAAATTGCGTACAAAATCAATAGTCAAATGACCAAAATAGGTAACTTTTAAACTCAAGGACAAAATTAAGTAAATGTGCATAGTTAAGGGACCAAATCAGGTATTAACGTACTCTAAAACTAATTAATAATAATTAGAGCAAATACCAATTTTAGTCCCATGAGTATTAGCAAAATGACAGTTTTGGACCACATGTTTAATTCCTACCAATTTTCGTCCACAACTATTATTTTAGTGTAAAAAATCATCATGCTGGTAACCCTTCCGTTTAAGACATCCGAAATTTAAGAATTTTTAAAGGTGTTTTCGTCATTTTCAACTTAAGAGCTCAATTTGAGCATGAATAAAGGGATTTAAGCCCTAAGATCGGTCCCAATTCGCAGTTCGCCTCATCATCCTACCTTAATTTGAGGAGGATAATTGCAAATTAGGATCGATCTTAGGGCTTCAGTCCCCTTATTCATATTCAAATTGGGATCTTAATTTGAAAAGGATGAAAATACTTTTAATATATAATTTCACATTTCGGTATGTCTTAGACAGAGGGGTGACCGGCATGATGAATTTTGACACTAAAACAATAGTCGTGGATGAAAATTGATAAGAATTAAACATATGCACCAAAACTATCATTTTGCTAATACTCGTGGGACCAAAATTGGTATTTGCTCTAATAAGTATATCTTCGATCAGAATACATGTAGCAATATGAATCCAATGTGTCCCTATTTTTTTTTATTAAATTATTTTCAACTTATGCAAGATGGACTCATGATATAATTTACAAAAACTAACCATCCAATCGTTATACATTGGACCATGGTTCACACTGCACTATGGACCCTAGTTCATATGTTTGTGTTTTGTGTTATATGTGACTTTTTGTGTTTTGTGTTATGCAATTCTTTGTATCTTATGAGTATGAATTCTGTACCTGTAACAAATTAATAATTGCGTCTTATGTTATGAATTTTTATATATGTCGTGTGATGAAATTTTGTACATATGAACACAAATTATGTACATAAATTAGATTTTAAAATAAGTAAATATATAACATGTGTATCTGTCTTGTGTTATAAAATTATGTATCTTACGAATATGAATTATGTACCTCGTCTATTGAATCCAGCTGGGTCCATAATGCTATGCTATGTGTCTTGTGTTGTACTCCATCTGTCTCAATTTATCTATCCTATTTACTATTCATTGGTCAACCCAATTATTTCTTCTTTGCTTATTTCTATTAGTATTTTCTTATAATTTTTAAATTTAAATTTTTGTGTTTAATAGTACTTTTAATGTAGTTTCTAAATATATAAATTTTACATATTAATTCTAAACTTGATATTATGAAAATTTAAATTATAAATAACTTTAATCAAACCACATTAACCGAACCCGACACATAAATAGAACAACGGAAGTAATTGTTTATATTTTATGTTATGAAATTATGTAACGTACAAATATCAATTCTATATCTTACTGTTTCAGTCCATACTCTATAATGTTATGTAAACTCTGATCCATAATATAAATTGCCCTAACCATCAATGCCGGCAAAAAAAAGTTCAATTTTACTTCTCACTGTCTTAGTTTGTATAATTGAAAATCTTCAAAGGGGGGATGCTTGAAGAATTATGTCACGTGGAATGCGTACTCCTTTTACGTTATCAATTATGTATAATTTATCATTGTTATGGCGAATATATTGACTATATTCCATGTTACATAATAATGAGTAATTAATTAATTAATTGATAATAATAATATTTAATTATATAGAAAAATATATCAAGTAGTTTATAACTCAATGATATATATAGCTCTTTTAAATAAAATGTCACATATTCGAATAACTTTTGTACTTCAATAGATTAAAAAAAGTATATATAGACAGATACTACATTACAATAAAGTTAGTAATACTCCAAAAAAAAAAAAAATTATATAAACAATTATAAATAAAATTAATTAATACGAACAATTTTATCATTTTTGAGAACATCTTTGGCGGCGGCATTATAATTAAAAAAAAAAAAAAAAAAAAAAAAAAAAAACCACTCTGACCAGTGACCACCATCTTATCAAATTCTCACATGCGTGTAGCAGGTCCCATGAGCAACTACCTATCACTTTCCTACTATGATGACTACCATTACACTTTCTATATTTTATTCTCCTCTTCCGGTCAACAGCCCACCGGATACGATTTTCTTCCGCGTAGTACCAGGACCAAGATGCCCAGACTGCAGCTAATGATGCCGATAAATACAGGGCTGATGCTGCGGCCATTAGCACCACCATTCAATTTCCGCTAGCTCTTTGCTTCGTCCACGTACCCAACAACTCCCACTTAGCTTCCATCCATCCCCAGCTGCGAATTGCGATGGAGAACAACGGCGGCGTTTACTAATCCCACAATCTGCCCACAGTGATGGTGACCAACGACGACGGAGTGGATGCTCCTGGGTTGAGAGCTCTGGTTAGCGTCCTCGTCTCCACTAATCGCTTCAACGTCCTCGTTTGCGCTCCTGATTCCGAGAAATCGGCGGTTAGTCACAGCATTACCTGGCGCCACGCAATTCGGGCCAAAAGAGTTCACGACATTGCCGGAGCCACCGCGTTTGCAGTTGCCGGAACTCCAGCAGATTGTGCCTCCCTGGGCATCTCAAAAGCTCTGTTTTCTTCAGTCCCTGATTTGGTGATAAGCGGTATTAATATGGGCAGCAACTGTGGCTATCACATTGTCTACTCCGGAACCGTTGCGGCTGCTCGAGAGGCTTTCGTCAATGGCGTCCCCTCTGTCTCTCTATCATATGACTGGGTTCATGGAAAGAGCAATCTTGATGATTTCACACTAGCTGCTCAGGCTTTCATACCCATCATTACTGCTATATTGGGTGATATCAAGAATCAAACTTATCCCCTTAATTGTTTTCTCAATGTTACTGTGCCAACCGATGTTGTGAACCACAAGGGTTATCGCCTCACTAAGCAAGGCAAAAGTTTCATCAGAACCGGATGGAAGCAAGTTACCTGTGAAGCAGAAGGAGGGAAGATGTTATCAACTATGACTATGGACATGACTCCAACACAAACTGCACAACAAAGTGTTGTTAGCACTCAGGAGGACCAGTTTCTATTCACTAGAGAAGTGAGACCACTTTTCCTTAATTACCTTTCCTTTTGTTTTTTTCTCTACTTTTCTTGTGTTTTCATAACATATCGTCTAAATTGTTTCCTTTCATCATTCTAACAGGTTAGAGCAAAACAAGTAGATACACATGGAACAGATTATTCTTCTCTTCAAGAAGGATATGTAAGTAATGTTTGTTTATTTGATATTTATGTTTGCATTGCTATTTATTTTGTTGGAGTCTTATGATTAACATATGGCTTATTTTTTTTATAGATAACTGTCACTCCCATCAGTGCTTTGTTCAATGCTGACATAGATGGTGTAACATTCTTCAACAAATGGTTGCCTTCTTTAGATGAACACTCAAATTTTGCTTGCAAGCTTCAAGCTTCTCTACAAAAAGAAGGGGAGACACGTCATTTGAATTCCACTACTGCTTCAGAATTGTTGTGCTAGATAGTTTCACAATAGTCACAAGCTCATGTATTTGATTAGGCTGAAAAAATTATTTGATCTCCAATTTATACTTTAATAATCGATATCAATAGATTCATGCATTTAATTAGTTAAAATACGTTAATATATTACCTTCTAATTATATTGTTCTTGGTGATGCTTAAATTTGTAGCAAGTTGTAATTTCATTTTGTTGGAAAGATGTAACTATATTTTGTGGTAAAATAATGAGTGATACTGGGTATTATTTAAATTCGCGTATTAGTTACTCTCTATTTGATATTTTTAACTTTTGAATTATCTTTTATGTCAAACACATTATGGTTTGATGACATCATTTTTGTATTTCATAATATAAGGAAGGTTGCAAGTTTAAATCCAGTCCCATACCGCCGCCACAAAACTGCCATTCTCCGCCAGTAAAATACCGCCGAAAGTTGCGGCTCCCGTGTCCGGGGTGACGGCCAGCGTCTACGAAGCAACGTAAACCAGAGGCGAGTTCTGTAGGCTGCTGCTGCTGTGCGGATCCCGCCACCCCTTTTCCAGCCGCTTTCCACACGTTGACAGTTGCCAACGCCAATCTCCACGTGCGGTTCGGCCTTTGTAAAAATCCTTCTCATACGACATTGTTCCTTGCGCCCCATAATTGGTAAAGGACTGCAATAACTAGAATTAGGACATCCTCAGTTAAAACAGACATGGCATTTGAAAACCACTTCGCAAAACAACCACTAGTCACAGAAGAGATAGGGAGTAGGGATTCATTCCACACTTGTACAGCAAAAACACACTCAATCATAGAATGCATGACATCCTCATGGAATAAGGCAGACATGGGACAACAAGGATTTACGTCCACCCTCCTAACAAGAAGATTGGTAGTGGTGGGGAGAATACCACAAATCGCTCTCCATAAAAAAAGTTTTCCATCTAGGGGGATTTTTAACTTCCATAGCTCAGACCACTTTACAAAACCCGTTATATTCGAAATTTCCCCAACAATACATCTATAACCACTCTTCACAGAATATGCACCATTTGTCTCTCTATGCCAATACCATGAGTCCTCATAATTCAGGCAAACGGGCACACACAAGATACGATTAACATCTTGCGGATCAAAAATATCATTAAGGATATCTAAATCCCATGTTCCTGTATCCTGATCAATCAAACCTGACACCTTCGATCCTTGTAACTGATGGGACATAGTAGTCTAATCCTTAAATCAGTATCAAGAAGCCAGGGATGTTCCCAGATCATAGTAGATTTATCATTACCAATTCTTCTCCTTGTACCACTGGTAATTAACTCATGGGCTGCCATAATACTTCTCCAACAAAAACTGGGGTCGTTTCCTATACTTGCATTAACAAAAGAGGTCTTAGGAAAATACCGTGCTTTATAAACCCGAGCAGCTAGAGATTTAGGTTGTGTGAAGAAGCGCCATGCCTGTTTCCCTAGCATTGCCAGATTGAAAGCCTTAAGATCTTTGAAACACAGGCCACTAGCTGTCTTGGGTTTACACAAACAATCCCAAGCCATCCAATGCATACCATCCCCACTGGCCCCACCGTTATTCCAATAATACCTGTTCATTATTCTTTGTAAGGTCAAATAGATAGAGTCAGTTAACAAAAAAACACTCATAGAAAATTTAGGCATTGCCTGGCCACCGTTTTCAAGAGAATATTTTTGCCCGCCTGTGACAATAACTTCTTATTCCAAGACCCTATCATTTGCTTTATCTTCTCCTCAATTTAAGAAAACACATTTTCTTATTTCTTCCAATAAAAGAAGGGAGGCCTAAATATTTTCCAAAATCACACGCCTCAGCAACTCCCAAAGCCACAACCACTGCCCCTCTGTCCTCAACATTTGTATTTTTACTGAAACAAACACTGAACTTATGATAGTTAATAGATTGACCGGATAACAGCTCATATGAATCTAAACGCTGTTTAATCACCACTGCTTCCTGAGTACTTGCTTTAAAAAATAAAAGGCTATCATCTGCAAAAAATAAATGGGAAACCGCAGGGGCTCCCCTAGCCACTTTGCAGCCATGGATTAACCCATGTGTCTGCGCCCTCTGTAACAATAATGACAACCCCTCAGCAAATATAATAAATAGGTATGGGGAGAGAGGATCTACTTGCCTAAATCCCCTAGTTGGCGTCACCACCCCTCCTATCGAACCATTAACCAGAACATTATAAGAGACAGTAAATACACACAAAATTATCAAATCAATCCATCTGTTAGCAAAACTAAGAGCCCTCATCATACCTCTCAGGAATGATCACTCCATCTTATCTTATGCCTTACCACACTGCTTCCTATGCAAGAAATGGCCGATCTCAACAGCAATAAGAATATTACAAAAGAAGGGTAGCGGATGCTTTAAAAAATAATAATAAATTAATAGTATTCGCTACCCTTCTATTTAAAAAAGGGTAGAAGATGCTTTAAAAAAAATATCCGCTACCCTTCTTTATTAAAAAGGGTTGCGGATGCTCAACTTTCCGCTACTCTTGTAAAAGGGTAGCGGAAAGATCACAGCTTTCAGCGTCCCCCACATCAGCTACCCTTGTACAAGGGTAGCGGATGTGCTAGTGCAACACGGTTTAGGAACCTCAGTTCTCAACATTTTCTAGTGTTCTAGTGGAAATAATTAATTAATTACTTTTACAAATAATTTACAATTAAAAATTCATTTTGCATCCATCGAGTTCAATCAAGCTCATTTAATGAGATTATAACATCAGAGAGAGAGAGAGAAAAGGTACAATTAACACCGAACTCGAATAAGCTCCAAATTGAACCTAGAAAAAAGTGCAATTAGCATTTTTGTAGGTTAACAACAAATTTATGCTGATTAGGATGCCATGTATATTTTTTATTTTTATTGTATTATTTTTATTATCCTACTAAGCATTTGACAAAAAAAAAAAAAAAAAAAAGAAGAATGTAGCTTATAGAATATACCCACCGGAAATAGAAGAATCTTATAATATACTCTGCCAGGAATGTTGTTGATAGTTCAGATTCTTTAGAAACCCATGCTGAAGAGCAAGCTGAATGTGGTCCAAAATTGAAGAAAAGGAAAAAAGGGTGTGAGGGAGTAAGGGAGTGAGGCCGAAGAGGATTTACCAGCAACCTCCTAATCAGGATAAACTTGTTGTTAACCTGCTAAAATGTCAATTGCACTTTTTTTAAGATTTATAGATCAATTTCAATGGCAATTTTTTAAAAATTTATAGATCAATTTGAAGCTTATTCGAGTTCAATGGCCTTGTACTTTTTCCCCAAAAAATTTTTAAAAACCCAATTAAGATAAAAAGTATTTTTATGATTTATTTATATAATGTAGCAAACTTTTTTGTTAAAATCCAAATTATTCTCGAAATCACCTAAATGAATAGCACATGATCATAACCATAAAGAACAGTGTTTCAGTCTCATATGTAATATTTTTTACTTTCGAGTGTCTTAAAATGGTCCTACAGATTGACTTCATACATCAATTCTCAGGCCCACCAATAAAGTCACATTTGAAAGACATACGAGGAAGGTTCAATTCATTGTTCATTTTTGCAAGCATATTTGCAGGCAAGGCAAGAGTGTCGGAGTGAACAAGCGGTATTAATTTCCATTCATAATTTCACAGCACTTTTATGTACATGGATTACAAGAATGTACCAACGTCCAACCTCAATCCATATATATGATGAAAAGATGGAATTAGTTGATATTGAACTTGTTCAGGTCGGTCAAAATGGAGTCCGCCGCGACGCTGTAAACCGTCACCTGCTTACCCGATGTCTTTACATATTGGTCCTCAACCCCGACGGTTCCAAGCTTTTCCATACACCATCTGACGCCGTCGATGGAGGTCATAAGCGATAAGCTAGCGTCTTCGCTGGCGCCCATCTCGGACAACGCCGCGGGGTGTTTAAGGATGTTGGCGGCCATCCTGAGTTGCAAGGCCGTGCTGTCCAAGAGCCTTGCGCACTCGGCATACGCCGTCTTCACGGCAGGACTCCTCGCGACCTTGTTCGCCGCGTACTTGCGCATCCCCTCCGCGTTGGCCAATCCCGACTCGGCGATTGCGGCGGCCATCGACTCTTGAGATGATGCCGACGCGACTAGGGGCTCTTTCGAGAGGTGGTTGATGCAGAACTCGTGGTCGAAGGTATTGTTGCAGGCTCTTTGGATGAGGGTGAGGTTTAAAGGAGAGGCTGTGGATGGTGAAACCATCGAGAGGAAACATAAAAGAGTGCCAATATTCATAAGGGAAACCATAACATTATTTGTTAAAGAACCCATGTTATTGGGGAATAGATTGATTGGCAAGAAAGGGTACAAATATATTATTAAAGAGTGTGCCCTTCCAAGCTAGATAATGTTTCCTCGACGTTGGCTTGACGAAAATGGAGTTGAGCAATGCATTATATAGATGGTCTTGGAGGGTATTGGGATAGAGATTACAACAACAATTTATGATTGGACGATTATTTAGGGATTATGTGTCATTCCCCGCTTAAATAGCAATACAATCTGATATGATCGTTAAATGGTTAATGCCAATGGCTAATATAAGGTTGAGGATTACTTGAGCTTGCTTGCCTTTAAACACATTTCTTTTACGGTTCTAATTGTTTTGTATGATTATGAAACTTGAAAAGTTAGTATATAAAATAATGTACTTTCAATACTCAAATAATGTTTATGTTTTCATGATATGATTTTTTTAGGTGTACACAGGGTTTCTACCGTCGAACAAAGTGACTAATCTCCTTGTTGAATTGTAGGCATATCTTTTGGGTGGGCAGCTGGCCTGGAGATTTAAGATTGCTCCATACTCAAACTCAAGGATCGAACCTTTGCCCGCACAGACTTAGCTCAATGATTCAAGTTGACAGTATTTGGGAGAAGGATCGAATCCTTGATATGATGCACGTACGTCAATCTATAGCTATCAATCACTCTTATCCGAATCCTAAATAAGCTAAGCAACAAGTTTAGGGTTTATATTTTCTAATCCTAAGAAGCCAAGACATTAACGCGGTTAAATTTATTAATTTTTTGGGTTAAATATCAGTTAACCTATAAGTACTTTATAGAGTTAATACATGCTTTGGTCCCTCAACTATACACATTTACTTAATTTTATGCTTCACTTTAAAAGTTACCTATTTTGGTCATTTGACTATTGATTTTGTACCTAATTTGGTTCCCCCGTTAGAAAATCATTAAGTGACCTTGACTTTAAAAGTTACCTATTTTGGTCCTTTGACTATTGATTTTGTACCCAATTTGGTCCCAGTTACGAAAATCATTAAGTGTCTATTAAATTCAAGGATAATTTTGAATTATTTCAAGCATATTACTTCAATAGTCGAGGGACTAATTTAGATAGTAACTCTTTTGAGAATTTGTTTTATGTCAATATTTTTCCTTATTAATTTTTGAACTACATTTAAAGAATCACAATATGATCAAGTACTAATTGTGTGTCTATTTGACACTTTCTTTTTCATTTCTAAGATTTTTACTTTTCACTTAGATGAAGATGAAAATGTGTTGTTTCTTCAAAATTATAGTCCATTATTCACAAGTTTTAATAGGATAGCATTCTCAAGTTTTAATATCAAGCTTTGAAGTTATAACTTAGTGTGTTCCATTTGACCAATTAACATACATTTATTGAACAATTTTAAGCCATACAATATAAAATATACACAAAAATACCACAATATGATCAAGTACTAATTGTGTGTCTATTTGACACTTTCTTTTTCATTTCTAAGATTTTTACTTTTCACTTAGATGAAGATGAAAATATGTGTTGTTTCTTCAAAATTATAGTCCATTATTCACAAGTTTTAATAGGATACCATTCTCAAGTTTTAATATCAAGCTTTGAAGTTATAGCTTAGTGTGTTCCATTTGACCAATTAACATACATTTATTGAACAATTTTAAGCCATACAATATAAAATATACACAAAAATACAATACGATGGTTTTCGATAGTTGATAGTCTAGTTTGAAACAACACATATTTTCATGTAAGTGAAAATTTTGAAAATAAAGAGAGTATAAAATAGACACACAGTTAGTGTTTGATCTTGGTGTAACTCTTTTGTTTTTTTTTTTTTGCATTTCAAAAATTAAAAAGGAAAAAATTTCATATAAAAAAATTACAAAAGAGTTAATTTTTAAATTGGTTCCTCGACTATTGAAATAATGTAGAAAATAATCCCTAAACAATTAAAATTATCATTTTACCCTCAAATTTAATTGTCATTTAATATTTTCCTAACGGGGGATCGAATTGCGTACAAAATCAATAGTCAAATGACCAAAATATGTAACTTTTAAACTCAAGGACAAAATTAAGTAAATGTGCATAGTTAAGGGACCAAATCAGGTATTAACGTACTCTAAAACTAATTAATAATAATTAGAGCAAATACCAATTTTAGTCCCATGAGTATTAGCAAAATGACAGTTTTGAACCACATGTTTAATTCCTACCAATTTTCGTCCACAACTATTATTTTAGTGTAAAAAATCATCACGCTGGTAACCCCTCCGTTTAAGACATCCGAAATCTAAAAATTTTTAAAGGTATTTTCGTCATTTTCAACTTAAGATCTCAATTTGAACATGAATTAATGGATTTAAGCCCTAAGATCGGTCCCAATTCGCAGTTCGCCTCCTCATCCTACTTTAATTTGAGGAGGATAATTGTAAATTGGGATCGATCTTAGGGCTTCAGTCCCATTATTCATGTTAAAATTGAGATCTTAATTTGAAAAGGATGAAAATACCCTTATTAATTTCATATTTCGGCATGTCTTAGGTAGAGAGGTGACCGGCGTGATGAATTTTGGTACTAAAACAATAATCGTGGATGAAAATTGATAGGAATTAAACATGTGCACTAAAACTGTCAGCATCATCATCATCAAAACAAAACGATATACAAAATAAAATTAAAATTTAAAAAAAAAAAAAAAAAAGACAAAAAGAAGCTACGGGCTCCCCTTTGTAAATGATGTTGGATCATTTTGATCTCACATTGAAAATGTTTGGAAAAGGAGCTCTTGAGCTCCTCTATATAAGAGGAGCAATGCTATTTTTTGAGTACTATTGACACGTCAAATTTTGTTGTGAAATCGTGTCCACCTAGCAAGGTAGACACGGTTCTAAAATTGCTCATAATTATATATATAGTTCAAAAATTATGAATATATAGTTCTAAAATTATGAACATAGTGTTGTGAACATAATTATGAACATATAGTTATGTAATTATGAATATAGAGACTCAATAATTGTGAATATGAAGTTTAAAAATTATGAATATATAGCTTTATAATTATGAACATATAGTGTAAGCGTACAAATGATACACATAACAAATCCTTGATATAAATTGGCTAATTTAATTATTAAAGGGTTAGAATTATTTAAGGTGAAATACTTTATGTTATATGCTTGGACCATCTCATATTTATGCTGCTCCACAGGTTTGAAATATTGAGCTATTATTATTTAACATGGAATTAATTATTATGGTCATGGTATATTTCAAGTGAGCAGCGCCTGGAGCAAAATACATGATTATATGGTTTATTATGGCACTCAATGGGTTTATGGAATCAAAGCTATAATTAAGGAGTTTATATTATTTTTGAGTGGCTTTGGTAATTCTCAAGTGAGTGGATGGCGACTTCAAATCAAATGTGTATGGTTGTGGTTTATCGAAATGAAAGGGATGCTAATATTAAGGATCAAGGTGATGGGTTAAAACAACTATAAAAGGAAGCCTCTCTAAAGAGGAAAGTTGTTATTTTTGTGAACTGCTATATTGAGTGAAATCTACACAAGTACTATTTAAATTAATCAGCTAAATTATATTATTATTATTGTAGTTCAATTCTGGTCTGGACAGACAGTACCTAGTACAGCTGAAGTTTCGCTTGAAGATTGCTATGGCATGCACGGTGCAGTCCTGAATAGGTGTTAGGAAGGGTTGTAGTGGTAAAGGCTGAGGCCGTTTGTACTTACCTCTTGTAATTCTCCTTGGTGAACATCTATAGTGGATTGGGCAGACGTGAGTTGCCCCGCAGACATAGGAAAAGAGCTCCAAACTGCGTGATCAATCTCTGAGTACTTGTTTTATTTTTATGCTTTTATATTTTGTTATTTATGTTCATTAAATAACCTAATTAATTGATAATGTAATATCTCTTCTAAAAACAAGTAGAACATTAAAGGTGTAATTGAATTCAAGATTCACGGCACATTTTCATATAGTTTAGTAATTATGAACATAGAGTTTTGAAATTGTGAATATAGAGTTCAATAATTATGAATATGAAGTTCAAATATTCTGAATATTTAGCTTTATAATTATGAACATATAGTTCAGTAATTATGAACATAGAACAGTGTCCACCTTGAAAAGTGGACACGGTTTCATAGCATAACTATTCGATTCACCGTGTTACATGTAGTATCTGATCATATAGACTTTCTCAACCTATTGAAGCTCAACGTTTCAAAAGGCTCTTATTTAAGAAACCTTATTTTAATGGCTTCTTATTTTAGTTTTTTTTTTTTTTTTAATTTATTAGGGTGTTTGGCTAAGATTAACCCAAAATGTATATGTGTTGTTTTAGTTTTTAGCAGTTTGGAGCAAATTGCTAAGTTATTAAACAATATTTTTGATGTTTTGATTAAATATAAAATGTTAAACAAGCGAATTTTTTAAAATTTTGGAGAATTCTCCAAATAATCAAATTACAATAACAACAACAATAACAACAACAATAACAACAACAACAACAACAACAATAATGATAATAATATTATAATAATAATAATAATAATAATAATAATAATAATAATAATAATAATAATAATAATAATAATAATAATAATCCAAACAAAACTATATACAAAATAAAATTAAAATTTTAGAAAAAGAAAAGAAAAAGAAAAAAAAAAGAGGGGTAGTCCTTTTGTAAATAATGTGAGATCATTTTGATCACACATTGAAAATGTTTGAAAAGAGAGAGCTTATCTATATAAGAGGAGTAAAACTCCTCTTATAAACATAATTACTTGCACATCAATGTGGGCAAGTATTGAGAACTCAAAAGGTTCTTATTTAAGAAGCTTTAGTGTTTTTTCTTATTTTAGTTTTTATTAATTTATTATTTGTTTATTTATTTGTTTATTTATTTATTATTAGTGAAGGTTTGGATAGATTAACCCAAAATGTATGTGTTGTTTTAGTTTTTAGCAGTTTGGAGCAAATTGCTAAGTTATTAAATAATATTTTGGTTTTTTGATTAAATATGAAATATTAAACAAACGAATTTCTTAAAATTTTGGTGAATTTGCCAAATAATCAAATTACAACAACAACAACAACAACAACAACAACAACAATAATAATAATAATAATAATAATAATAATAATAATAATAATAATAATAATAATAATAATAATCCCAACAAAACTGTATACAAAATAAAATTAATTTTTTTTAAAAAAAATATGAAGAAGACAAAAGGGAGTCACAGAGTCTCTTTGTAAATGATGTGGATAATTTTGATCTTAAATTGAAAATGTTTGGAAAGAGGAGCAATGCTCCTCTTACAAACATAATTGCTTGCCCATCAATGTGGGCAAGTAACCTGGAGGGTGTGGTTGAGTGTAAGGGAGTCATCCATTGTTGGTCCCGATAGGGTGGTAAAAAGTCTAGAGGGGGGGTGAATAGACTTTTAAAACTTTTTTCACAATTAATAACACTTTGTTAATTTCAACTCTAAGTAACAAGATATGAAACTTATATGCGCAGCGGAATAATTTATACAACCAAGTGTTACGTAAAATCAAAGAGATATATCACATGCAATATTATGGATAAGCTTGCAAAGGCTCAAATAATAAGTATTCTAATTTATGCCCACATGCAAACGTGAAATCTACTAGACCCAGATGAATAAATTCGTACAGTATATAAAATGGGTCTGTCAAATATTCAACATGCAAGATAACAAATGAATATTTAAAGAGATGGTGCACTCAATATGTGTGTGATATCACGTGTGAATCAATGAGTGAATCGAAATGAAATTGTGTCTGCATGCACTTGTAAAGTCACATAACCCAATCAATAAGATAAATGAATAAGACGAATAGTAAATGTGTTAGTATGCATGCAATAATAAATAAAAGCAGTAAGTAAATGAGAGAGGCAATTTATAGTGGTTCAGAGGTGGTGTAATCCTCCTAGTCCACTCTTCTCCTTTCACTCCAAGGAGGAAATTCACTATCTCGTTCACCCAGATACAAATTGTGAATCAAGTGCACACAGGCACTTCCCGAGTGTTTTGCACACAGCTACACTCAATCCCGAGTATTTCGCACAAAGCTATACTCCCGAGTATCTCGCACAAAGCTATACTCCTACACCAACTAAGTGTTTTGCACCCAGCTACACTTAGCACCACCGAGTGTTTCGCACAAAGCTACACTCACGAGTGTCTCGCACAAAGCTACACTCAATAGGGTAGTGTCTTGCACAAAGCTACACTCAACCCGCTTTCTACACATAGTAGAGGTAAGATTTAGAGAAAACAAATTTCTCTTCTAATGACTTGAAGAATCTCTCGTGTAAGCTCAGACTAGATATTTTCAAATTTTGCTTTTCTTTGTATTGCCTTACCTTCTCTTTTCCGTGTATTGCACTCTCTAGTCTCTGCTTCATGTCTTCAAGTCTTCTGGTATATATAGCTGAAGAAGCTATATTACCGTTGTAGCTTCAGTTGATCTTGATCGTTCATCTTGATTAGCTACACATTATTGCCAACTTGCATTGCGGTGAATTAATGCAAGAGATGGGCTTCTTACAATGAGTTTGAAATTCCTCACCTGACAAATCTTCCAAAGTCGTATATGTCGGCTCATCAGCTGAATCTTCTCCGATAAATAATTACCTTATCTTGACGGATTCAAAATGATGAAATCTTCCAAAAGATTTCCTACTGATTCTTGCTTGAGTAAAACTTATATCTTGGTTCATTTTCCTCTTCTGAAATGATATGAGATATGTAGCAAGAGATTTAAATGAGAAAGAAGATGTGTAGAAGAATTCACGTGCATCTTCCTTATCATATCCACGCCTCCAAACTTGTAGTCAACTTAGCCTTACATGTGTCCACATTGTAGCATGCACTCAACAAGTGTCATCTTTAAAAGATATGATTCCAATGAAATTCGAACACAAGCCCAACAACATATATCTCTTATGCTTTTGCCATTACACCATATTAACTCATTGATTAATTATTTTGGATTTAATCTTTATTCCCAGAATGGCTTTAGTAGCATTTTAGATTAATTCATAAATTAATCCGAGTCTACTCCTTGGTCGTCCCCTATCAGCTCCTTCGTCGTCCCCTTCTTTATCTCTTACTCAAAAATTTAGAGATTGAGTATCAAACCCATGACCTCTGACTTTAGTCACCTTGTTCCTTATCCACTTCACCGCTTAATCCTTTGGTGTTTTCTAAGGTAAATGATTCTCAAATAGTAACATTCTGGATAAGTATATTTTGCTAAGAATTCGTAGACTTTATGGCTTGACTTGGGACTTAGACTAATAGACAACTTAGACTCAAAATAAAATAGGGGGTTTTTAAAAATACAAATTTGGCTCATCAAAACTATTACATTTTATTCCTAACAAATTCCCCCTTTTTGATGATGCCAAAACCTATACCCGAACATTTTGGCTTAGTCCGGTCAAAAACAATAATCTTTTATTTTTCTTTCTTTTATTTTATTTTGACTAGCCAATTTGACGAGTTTAACAAAGTTTGGACCTAAGGACTTTTTACTTTTAGACACATAACAATGTTGCAATTTATTGAGGATTACTTTTAATTTCTTTTGTCAACTTGTTTCTTGTTTTCTTTCCTCAAATTGCATTTTACAAATCTAAACATGTGTCTAAAAATTAAAAAGCATAAAGCTAAATAAAATATGACTAGATAATAGATAGATTAATTGCATCAAATCCAAACAAGCCATATTACAACCTTAGCAAAATGTACTGAAAAGTTAAGCATTTTACGGTCCAATCATGCTATTTACTCTAGCTCTTAGCTTAATGAAATTACCTTTGCAATTAGCATGATAATATAATTGCTTCACTTGTCCTTTAAGATAGCATGAAAAAGCTCCACGTACATCTCCCTTGCTTGATGGAAAGACATTTCTAGTGTACCACTTGGCACATTCGAAAATGTTTCTTCCTTCTTTTAGTTCGTCCACATCCGGTACGAGTGCGGCAAATTATGCAATGATATCTTCATTTGGCGAACTTCCTTCCCCCTGAAGGTATGCACGACCCGAACTGCTCGAGCCTTGTCCACCATGTCCAAATCCACCACCAAAATGAGAGCCACCAAAATGAGAGTGTTGTTCTCTTTCCCCCTTTTTGGTGTCATCAAAAATCGCCTTGACCACATCCGTGCCCTTCTTGGATAAGGTTACAATTTCCTTGACCACCGAGTCGGTACGCAAAGCCGTGCTAGCCATTCCTTGGAGAAAATCCTTAATTATGGATAACTCCTTCTTGATCATACGAATATCATCTCCATGTGTGTCAATCTTTTCAATTGAGTTGCGTAGATCCTCAACTTCCACACACACTTTGAAAAACAGCTTCTCATGCCTAATTTTGTGTATCATATTGTCGGCATGGTGAGACTTTTCAAGATTGACTTGAGCACTTCTTTCCTCCTCAAGGGCTATAGTTAACCTGTCAACAAAAGAATTCAAAAACTCAACAATTGTTGGGTTAGATTTTTCAACATGTGCTCCAATGGCCTCCTTTTAGTTCCTTCAAGGCTTTGATCACCTCAACATTAGAACCTTTTGCTTGGTCAATTTCCTCATTTTCATTCAAAATATCATTATTTTGAACTTCATCCTCATTTGCTTGTCCATCCATCTCAACATCTTATTGTTGTTCTCCCTCCTTGGCCTCTGGATCAGCCCCTAAATCAGCTGGTAACACTGGTTCATCATCCACCATAAAATCAGTGTTCAAATCTGCCACAAAGTTAGTATCCAAATCTGCCATAAGGTCATCCCCAGTGTCATCTCTTTGGTCATCCCCTGCATCATCCCCTGCTTCTTCTTCTTGAACTGCTTCAATTTCTTTTGTTTGGATGGTGTTGGAAGCATCCAAGACCTCATTCTGTTCCTCAGCAGCAACTGTCTCAACATTAGCAGCCTCATCTTGGTCTCTAATCTCAACTCTTGGTGTTCTTTTCTTCTTAAACACACGGCTTAAGGGTATGTCATCATCCAATTGTTCTTCTTCATTTTCATGTTCCTCAATTCTTTCTCTTTTGACATTAACCCGAAATAGGTACTTGCTAGAAAAAATTGACTTTCTATCCTTCATTTGGATGCCTTTTTTTCTCAAGAGTTCACCAATCATGAGACCATAACTAGGCTTGTCTTCTTTGTCCACCATGGTAACCAATCGGTTGAATATTACTTTACTCCAATCCAATTTCTTTCCATGAACCACAGCATGCATCATACTTGCTATTTGTAAAGTAGATTTATCAAATCCACCTAATTTACACAATACACACTTGGCAAAATTGGAATATGTGCTCCATCTCAACTAAAAGCCTAAGCTGATAGTTGGATTGCACATTAATGGTTATATGCTCAACACGCCCCCTCACGTGTGCGGTGGGTTCCAAGCAACACGTGGACCGGTAAACCGTAGTCGCTTATGAGTGGCGTTGAGATTTGAACCCATGACTTTTTGGTCTGGCTCTTATACCAAATTGGAATATGTGCTCCATCTCAACAAAAAGCCTAAGCTGATAGTTGGATTGCACATTAATGGCTATATGCTCAACAGGCAAGAACTTCAACAAGTTTACAAAATTCCCATTTGAACAATTCGGACTTCCTCCCAGAAAATTTGGGTACATTCAAACTGTCATTAATTCGAACTTTTGTCCAAAACTCAAACTGATCAAAATAATAATTATCTAGAGTAATATCATGCTTAGAGAAATCAAACAACTCCCTAATATCATTTTGACTAATGGATACCCGTACGCCATTAACACAAGATTTAATCACATTGTTCTTCATTTTAGCATGCTTGAAAAAATCAAATGCTTCATCATAAAAAATACCCATATAGCGAAACATGCAAACCTTTTGTAGACCACATTTCTCCAATCCATCAAAAATCTCTTGAGCAAGAACTGGATTTGTGCAAACTTCCTTGAAATCGGTTGGGTCGAGGAGATGTCCCGTGTTGACTTTCTCTGTGGGTGGTGTATTTTTGGATGATTTTCTACTTGAGGATGTCATTTGTGAAGTTATTTTTGAGTGGGTATCAAAGTGAAGTGAGAATGAGAGGTTTTGAGAGGTTTCGGCTATGGTGTCTCGTAAAAGAGAGAGAAGAAGAGAAGAGTTTTGAAATTGGGTTTGTTTGGGAAGGCCAAGGGTCGTGTAAGTCTTTTAGGGCTAGATGGACAAAAATACCCTTAATGATAGGCTTAGTGGGTCTTGAAAATTGAGGGTAATTTGGTTAATATTTAGTATAGAAGTATGTTCAGCTCAAGATATCCCAGATGAATTAGATACATGCATAAAATACATGCAAAAAAAAATATTTTGTCAAAAAGGGATAATGATTATTTCAACAAAATTCAATGGGGTAGATGCACAATAAATTTCATTCTCTGACACAAAATCCATGTGTTATACAAACAAGACAAACCTTCTTTCAAGGTAAATTTACATGTGCCAGGTAAAAACTCTATGACTTACAGATGGCTATGCTAGTGAGTAGGGTAAAAATTTATAAAAACTTTCACATAAGACACGTACAAGCCATGTAAAATCACATAAGACACGTACTTAAGATCTAAGAATTATAAGACAACAATTTTTTTTTAATTAAAAAAAATACTTTAATAAAAAAATTGCATTTTAATTAACACAAAATCACATAACATGCAAAACACAATTAACGCAAACAATTATGCAATTAACACATATAGGTACGTGACAAATAAAATAAACACAATAACCAAAATTAAATTAAACAAATTGAGCTTAAGGATAGAGAACGTGATACTTAGCTCATTTCGATCATGCCCAACTCATGCCTTAGAGTAATAAATCGTGATTCGCACAAAGGCTTTGTCAAAATATCTGCTAGTTGATTTTCTGTTGGTACGTGATCGATTTTGATGTCTTTCTTCTCAACATGATCTCGTATGAAATGGTGTCGGACATCAATGTGCTTTGTTCTTGAATGAAGTACTGGGTTTTGAGAAATTGCTATGGCGCTAGTATTATCACAGAAAATACTAACTTCATTACAATTGACTCCATAATCTTTTAATTGTTGCTTCATCCATAGAATATGTGCGCAACAACTCCCTGCAGCGATATATTCGGCTTCGGCTGTACTTGTTGCAATGGAGTTTTGTTTCTTGCTAAACCATGAAACTAACCTTCCCCCTAAGAACTGGCACGTTCCTGAGGTACTTTTTCTATCAATTTTGCAACCTGCAAAATCTGCATATGAAAAACCGGTTAGTTCAAAATTTCCTTCTTTAGGATACCATAATCCAACATTAATGGTTCCTTTGAGATATCGGATAATCTTCTTGACGGCAAGTAGATGGCTTTCTTTTGGCTTAGATTGGAATCTTGCACATACACCCACTGAGTAAGATATGTCGGGTCTACTCGCAGTGAGATATAATAAAGATCCAATCATTCCTCGATATTGTGTCTCGTCAACATCTTTGCCTTCATCGTCTTTGTCTAATTTGACTGATGTGCTCATTGGAATTTTCACTGAGCTCTTTCCTTCTTGGCCGAATCTCTTAATGAGATCTTTGGTGTATTTGGCCTGATTTATGAGTATTCCTTCCTTCAGTTGTTTTACTTGCAGTCCAAGGAAGTAGTTTAGCTCTCCCATCATGCTCATTTCAAACTTGTTCTGCATGAGATTAGAAAATTTCTCACATAATAATTTATTAGTACTTCCAAAGATAATATCATCAACATAAATTTGTACTAATAATATATGGTCATTTTCTTGAATTTTAAATAAGGTTTTGTCAACAAGGCCTTTGGTAAACCCACAACTAATTAAGAACATTGATAGGGTGTCATACCAAGCTCTCGGTGCTTGTTTCAACCCATATAATGCCTTCTTTAGTTTATAGACCTTATCAACATTACCTTTTACCTCGAAACCTGGGGGTTTCTCAACATATACTTCTTCTTCGAGTAGGCCATTTAAGAATGCACTTTTTACGTCCATTTGATAGACTGTAAAATTCTTGTAGGCTGCAAAGGCTAGAAAAATTCTTATTGCTTCCAATCTTGCAACTGGGGCAAATGTCTCATCAAAATCTATTCCTTCTTCTTGTGAGTAGCCCTTTGCGACTAGCCTTGCTTTATTCCTATCAACGATTCCATCTTCATTTGCTTTATTTCTAAAGACCCATTTTGTTCCAATCACGTTGTGATTAGATGGTCTTGAAATAAGCTCCCAAACATCATTGCGTTCAAACTGATTCAGCTCTTCTTGCATTGCTTCAATCCAACTAGGATCTTTTAAAGCTTCATCTATGTCCTTCGGTTCAACCTGAGAAAGAAAACATGAAAATAGGGTTTCTTGCAATGCGGATCTAGTTCTCACGCCATCATGAATTTCTCCAATGATTTGATCTTGTGGATGATTTCTTAGCCACTTCAAATCCGGTTGAAAACTTCCTTGAGAAGTAGAGGGTTCGTGTGAGGTGGAAGGATTTGGATTTGCGATTTGATCCATTCGTTGATCCTCACTATTAGTTCCAACTCCAACCCCAACACATTCCCTTACTTCTTCCCTTATATCATCTTCCACGTCGGTTTCTGTTCCAGAGCAGTTTAGATTGCTATTTCCCTGCAAAATATCTTCAGAAATTTTATTAGTATTATTTTCATTATTGATACCAACTGTCGGATATTCCTTGCTCTTCGAGAGCTCATCAAATACGACATGAATGGATTCTTCAACCACCATTGTTGATTTATTTAATACTCTGAATGCTCTGCTGGTGGAAGAATATCCTAAGAATATTGCTTCATCTACACGTTCATCAAACGTTTAGATATTTCTTACCATTATTAAGAACAAAACATTTACAACCAAATGAATGAAAATAACTAAGGTTAGGTTTTCTCCCTTTCCACAATTCATATGGTGTCTTGTCGTGCAGCTTGTAGATTAGACTTCTATGTTGGGTATAGCAAGCAGTATTGATTGCTTCGGCCCAAAAGCATTTAGGTAGCTCGGCTGCAGCTATCATTACTCGTGCGGCTTCTTTAAGCGTACGATTCCTCCTTTCGGCAACTCCGTTTTGTTGTGGAGTTCTTACGGCTGATAGTTGATGCATAATTCCTTGAGTATTACAGTAATTTTGAATTACGCTATTCACAAACTCTGTTCCTCTATCGGTACGAATTTTGACAATGTTGACTTCCTTTTCATTTTGAAGCTGTTTGAGAAGTTCTGGTAGCTTCTTCTCTACTTCATTTTTCTTCCCGAGAAATATCGTCCATGTGTACCTGGAAAAATCATCAACAACAACAAGAGTATATTTCTTACCATTCATACATACTGGCTCCACAGGACCAAATAGATCCATATGTAGTAGACTAAGAGGTCTTTGACTTGATTCGTGTGTTTTTGTCTTGAAGGATGCTTTGATTTGCTTTCCCTTCTGACATGCATCGCAAATTTGATCCTTTCTGTAGGTGATGTTGGGTAGTCCTTTGACTAGATTTCTCGTCACGAGTTTATTAATGGTTTTGAAGTTGAGATGACTCAACTTTTTGTGCCATTCCCAACCCACATTGCTTGAGTTGTTTGCTACAAGACACACAGAGTCTTTGGTTGTGCTCCAGTCTACAACATACATATTTTTCTTTCTGATTCCTTCTAGAACAATCTCGCCTGTGGATCCGTTCTTCACTTGACACTTGTCTTTGAAAAACTCTACAAGATAGCCTTTATCGCAAAATTTACTTGCGCTCAGCAAGTTGAACTTTAATCCTTCAACATAGGATACGTCTTCTATTTTTAGACCATTGCGGGATACTGTTCCTATTCCTTTGGTTGTACCCTATCGATCATTTCCTCCCAACACAACTTTTGGTCCTTCGATGTATTTAAAATCCACAAGACTAGATTTATTTCCAGTCATGTGTCGAGAGCATCCACTATCGAAGTACCAAATTTCCTGCAAACAGTTTATGCATTTTTAGGTACCCAACTTAATTTGGATCCTTGAGTGTTAGTCCTTTTTGGTACCCAAATCCACCTAGTTCTTATTGATCCAAGATTAGGTGATTCGTAACCATTGAAAACATTATAATCATATCTAATTTTTGAAAAAGGTTTTGGTGCCGGGTTTTGAAAATTGACTCGATCTTTTGGCACTTGGGAAGAGATTTGTTTGAGCCTATGAAAGGCATTAAATCTGGACTTAGTCCATGGTTTAATATCATCAAACCAATCTTGTTCAGAGTTCTTCCCATTTTCCTATGAGGACTTTGTGCACTCGGCTCATTGGTATATTTCCATTTAGGAACAAACTTTTGCCTATTATTTGACTGCATTGGCGAATTAAATTTTCTTTGAGGCTTCGGCCTTGCAGTAACATCTTTGGCATTAGCTTGATAACCAATTCCTTGTCTCATTGTGCTATCTTGACCTTTTACAAATTTTACTACTTGGACTTTATTGTTTAAAGCAGTAGTAGAATTGGTCAATTTTTCGGAGGCTTGAGAACACGATGGATCATAACCAAGTCCGGTTTTATCTCCTGAGGATTTTTGCATATTTACCATTTTATCCATTATTTTGGATGGATGAGTAAACGTTGCTATAACTTCCCTTAGGTTGTGTTCTCTCACTTCCCTTGATTTACACTCCTCTTGAAATCGAATATTTTCGGCTTTCAAGTCTCGTATCTCAGATAGAGCATTTTGCAATTTTTCATTTAGTTGATCTTTTTCAAGAATCAGTAAATTATTGTGCTTCTTGATTTGCGAGTAAGTGTCCATCATGGTTTGACAATCCTTCATCATATGAAAGATAGACTCTTTAGAGAAAGATGAACTTACAGAATCAAAAGATTTAGAAGTTACCTCATCATCATCTGTTTCGTGTGCCATAAGACATAAATCTTGACTATTTGAATTGCTTGACATGCTCATTCCAAATAGTGCATTATCATCTGTAGAACTGTCACTTTCGTTGCTACAAGATTCCTCAGACTCACTTGTTTCTAGTGGGTCACTAATAAGAGCTTTTCTTTTGTCTTTCTTGTTGAATCTCCTATCCTTGTCTTTGGTTTCCTCCTGCACGGTGTTAGTTTGATTTTTGCTTACCTTGGGATAAGGACATTCGGCCATAAAGTGTCCAGGCTTTCTACAGTTGTAGCATAAATTCGAATTATCTTCCATGGTTTCCTTTTTGTGCCTTCGTGACATGCTTGCTTTGGGAAAAATTTTGTGATTGTTTTTCCTCATAAACCTCTTGAATTTCCTAACAAACAAAGCAAAGTTTTCGTTATTTAATAATTCACCATTATCTACTGACCTTGACGTGGACGGTTGTTCGGCAACTAGTGCGTTGTTCTTTTCTTCGCGTTCTTCCTCCGTCCTTGACTTCATTTCAAACTCATAGGCTTTTAGATCACTAAAAAGCTTATCAGTTGATAGAGTCCTTAGATCTCTATGATCACGCATGGCAGTGACTTTCATGTCCCAACTTGACGGTAAACCACGTAGGATTTTGAGTGAGATTTCCTTTTGATTAATGTCTTTTCCAAGATCATTAATTTCTCCCAAGATTTTGGCAAATCTTGTTTCCATGTCGGTAATATTCTCGCCACTTAGCATTTTGAAATCCTCAAATTTCTTTAATGCTATGGTGAGTTTATTATCCTTTTCCTGTTTGTCTCCTTCACCAATTTGGATGAGTGTCTCCCAAACTTCTTTTGCGGATTGGCATTTTTGGACCTTTGGAAATATCGTATCATCGATAGATTTGAACAAAATATCCTTGGCAATATTATCCAAGTTATTTCGTGTTCTATCTTCACGAGTCCATTCCACTTTAGGTTTTGCAACGTATTGTGGAGTATCACTTGTTTGTACAGAAGCAATGTTCACTTGCAAGATTTCAATCGGACCATTAGTGATTACTTCCCACATTTCATCATGTAGTGCAGATAAATGTAACTGCATGCGAATTTTCCAATCATCAAATTTTTCTAGAGAAAACAATAGATTTTGGGCAAGAGCCATATCTCTTTTCATCATCTTGATTTTTCGAGATCTGTCTAGTAGTCAAAATTGACTCAAATAGACAACCGCTCTGATATCAATTGTTGGTCCCGATAGGGTGGTAAAAAGTCTAGAGGGGGGTGAATAGACTTTTTAAACTTTTTCACAATTAATAACACTTTGGTAATTTCAACTCTAAGTAACAAGATATGAAACTTAGATGCGCAGCGAAAAAATTTAAACAACCATGTGTTACGTAAAATCAAAGAGATATATCACATGCAATATTATGGATAAGCTTGCAAAGGCTCAAATAATAAGTATTCTAATTTATGCCCACATGCAAACGTGAAATCTACTAGACCCAGATGAATAAATTCGTACAGTATATAAAATAGGTCAGTCAAATATTCAACATGCAAGATAACAAATGAATATTTAAAGAGATGTGCACTCAATATGTGTGTGATATCACGTGTGAATCAATGAGTGAATCCAAATGAAATTGTGTCAGCATGCACTTGTAAAGTTACATAACCCAATCAATAAGATAAATGAATAAGACGAATAGTAAATGTGTTAGTATGCATGCAATAATAAATAAAAGCAGTAAGTAAATGAGAGAGGCAATTTATAGTGGTTCAGAGGTGGTGTAATCCTCCTAGTCCACTCTTCTCCTTTCACTCCAAGGAGGAAATTCACTATCTCGTTCACCTAGATACAAATAGTGAATCAAGTGCACACAGGCACTTCCCGAGTGTTTTGCACACAGCTACACTCAATCCCGAGTATTTCGCACAAAGCTATACTCCCGAGTATCTCGCACAAAGCTATACTCCTACACCAACTAAGTGTTTTGCACCCAGCTACACTTAGCACCACCGAGTGTTTCGCACAAAGCTACACTCACGAGTGTCTCGCACAAAGCTACACTCAATAGGGTAGTGTCTTGCGCAAAACTACACTCAACCCTCTTTCTACACACAGTAGAGGTAAGATTTAGAGAAAACAAATTTCTCTTCTAATGACTTGAAGAATCTCTCGTGTAAGCTCAGACTAGATATTTTCGAATTTTGCTTTTCTTTGAATTGCCTTGCCTTCTCTTTTTTGTGTATTGCACTCTCTAGTCTCTGCTTCATGTCTTCAAGTCTTCTGGTATATATAGCTGAAGAAGCTATATTACCGTTGTAGCTTTAGTTGATCTTGATCGTTCATCTTTATCAGCTACACATTATTGCCAACTTGCATTGCGGTGAATTAATGCAAGAGATGGGCTTCTTACAGTGAGTTTGAAATTCCTCACCTGACAAATCTTCCAAAGTCGTATATGTCGGCTCATCAGCTGAATCTTCTCCGAAAAATAATTACCTTATCTTGACGGATTCAAAATGATGAAATCTTCCAAAAGATTTCCTGCTGATTCTTGCTTGAGTAAAAATTATATCTTCGTTCATTTCTTCTTCTGAAATGATATGAGATATGTAGCAAGAGATTTAAATGAGAAAGAAGATGTGTAGAAGAATTCACGTGCATCTTCCATATCATGTCCACAAGCGTCCAAACTTGTAGTCAACTTAGCCTTACATGTGTCCACATTGTAGCATGCACTCAACAAGTGTCATCTTTAAAAAAATATGCTTTCATGTCCACAAGCGTCCAAACTTGTAGTCAACTTAGCCTTACATGTGTCCACATTGTAGCATGCACTCAACAAGTGTCATCTTTAAAAAATATGCTTTCAATGAGATTTGAACACAAGCCCAACAACATATTTCTCTTATGTTTTGGCCATTACACCATATTAACTCATTAGTTAATAATTATGGATTTAATCTTTATTCCCAGAATGGATTTAGTAGCATTTTAGATTAATTAATAAATTAATCCGAGTCTGCTCCTTGGTCGTCCCCTATCAGCTCCTTCGTCGTCCCCTTTTCTATCTCTTACTCAAAAATGTAGAGATTGAGTATTGAACCCGTGACCTCTAATTTTAGTCACCTTGTTCCTTATCCACTTCACCACCTGATCCTTTAGTGTTTTCTAAAGTAAATAATTCTCAAATAGTAACATTCTAGATAAGTATATTTTGCTAAGAATTCGTAGACTTTATGGCTTGACTTGGGACTTAGACTAATAGACAACTTAGTTGGCGACGGTGGAAACCCTAGGTTTATCAAAAAAAAAAAATGTGGGCAAGTATTGAGAAGTCCAAAGTCTCTTCTTCTCCTTATTCTTTTTTTTTTCTTTTTTTTTTTTTGTGGTTAGAAGTAAAGGAAAATTAAAAATGGAAAGGAAATATTTCAATAATAATATTTTACATCATCAAATAGTAAAGACATATTTTAAAAAATAGTAAAGATAAATTAAAATGGAACGAAAATTAGGTAAAAATATCACTGCATCTATATTCTAATTGATTGGAAATAAAAAAGAATAATTGACTGCAAATGAATCTAATATTACTAATTGACTGAAAATATAAAAGAAAATGAATATTAATAATTGACTGCAAATAAAAAATGATCTATAATTGACTAAAAAAATGGCAAGATCGTTGCATTTTAATTAAAAATGTAATGGAAATTAAAAGTTGGAGGAAAATATTCCAATAATAATATTCTACATTATCAATAGTAAATGCATACTTTAAACTATAGTAAAGGTAAATTAAAAATGGAACGGAAATATTTCAATAATAAAATCTACATCATCAATTAAAAATGGAACGAAAGTTAGGTAAAAATATCACTGTATTTGATATTCTAATTGACTAATTGACTGAAAATAAAAAAGAATAATTGGTTGAAAATGAATCTTATATTACGAATTAACTGAAAATATAAAAGGATAACTATTTGAGTGATATTCGACCTGTTAGCTCTAGACGAAGATGAACAAGATTGTGTTGTCACTACTAATGTCGTCTACAAGAGGTTTCAATAATGTGTAAATATAATCGGTGATATTAATTTTTTTAAAATAAAAAAATTGCTATATATCTACACAAAAAAATATATCTTCCATACAAATGAATAAGGATAGCAATTCATAGAGAACGAGCACATTTGCCTAATGTATCAAAATACTACTGGACCGCATCCGTACATCTAGACATTAGCTATTAATTTGAGCAATTATTTGCACAAATTCAAGCAATGATAACATCAAAATATATAAACGATTCAAATCATATCTTTAATTTCACTATATGTAAGATATATTAAATATAATATAATGTAATATATCTATAATATATATTAAATATAGGGAAAATTGTAAACAATGCCCCTCTATAATATGCCAATTATCTATGTCACCCCTGAATTATGAGTGGTGTAAATGTTGCCCCTCAATTATCAAAATGGTGCACATATAGCCCCTCCCGTAACGGACCTGTGGTTCCCCACCGCCATCCATCGCTGTTACTTCGAATTGAGGGAGGGAAAAAACAACTAAATTACATATTCACTCCGACTTAACGGTGTCGTACACTAACGGGGAACCACATGTCCGTTACGGGAAGGGCTATATGTGCACCATTTTGATAATTGAGGGGCAACATTTACACCACTCATAATTCAGGGGTGACATTAATAATTGACATATTATAGAGGGGCATTTTTTACAATTTTCCTTAAATATATATTGAGAAGAGAGAGAGAGTAATAGATAAGTAATTTGATTGATGAATTAAAATGCTTGAATACACAGACTATTTATACTAAATGAAAATAACTCAAATGCTAAAATTAAGGAACATGAATCCATGTACTGTTCCCATTATTTCCACATAATGTTGCATCCATCCCATGTAATGCTCCCATTTGGTTTCTAACAAACTAACTCTTCTTACTTGGTTTAACATAATAATAATAATAATAATAATAATAATAATAATAATAATAATAATAATAATAATAATAATAATAATAATAATAATAATAATATTATTATTATTATTATTATTATTATTATTATTATTATTATTATTATTATTATTATTATTATTATAACATTGCCTCCTTTAAACCAAGTTGGATATATTGGTCATCCCAATTTCCTTTTTCAATTTAAGAAATGTCTCTGTCTTTAACGGCTTCGTAAAAATATCGGCAACTTGACATTTAGTCGAACAATACTCAATGTTGATTTGCTTTTCAGCAACCAACTCTCTGATTTTGTGATACTTGATATCAATGTGCTTGCTACGACCATGAAAGACTGGATTTTTGGACAACGAAATTGCTGACTTGTTATCACAAAAAATAGTTGTAGGTGTTTCCTGCTCGTGTTGTAAGAACTCCAAAATTCTCCTCAACCAAACTGCTTGAGTAGCACAGTTTGCTGCTGCAATATATTCTGCTTCTGCGGTTGAAAGTGCTACAATCTGTTGCTTCTTTGAAGACCAAGAAAACATGGTTGAACCAAGAAAGAAGGCATATCCTGATGTGCTTTTTCTGGTCTCAACATCTCCAGCCCAATCACTGTCTGTGTACCCATCAAGTTCCACAGCTTCATTAGTAGAGTAAAAAAGTCCATCATTAATCGTACCTTTGACATATCTAAGAGTTTGCTTTGCTGCAGTCCAATGTGATTCTTTTGGTTCCTCCATGAATCTGCTAAGTATTCCAATTCCAAAAGAGATATCCGGCCTTGTTGCCACCAGATACCTCAACATTCACATTCTTACCACACTCATCTTTGGACACCTTTAACTTTTCAGCTAACGGCGTTGAAACTGGTTTGGAGTTTTCCATTTTGAACTTTTTCAAAATATCAGCAACATACTTCTTCTGTGAAATAAAGATTCCACCATCCATCTGAACAACCTCAAGGCCAAGAAAGTAAGCCATAAGGCCCATATCAGTCATTTCAAACATCTTAATGAGTGCCTCCCTGAATTCTGAGATTAGCATCAAGTTGTTTCCAGTAAAAACCAGATCATCAACATACAGACAAATTATCACAATATCACCAGAATCCGTGCATTTGACATACAAAGTGTGCTCATGAGGACATCTCATAAAACCACTTTCAACAAAATATGAGTCAATGCAACCATACCACGCCCTAGGCGCTTGTTTTAAGCCATACAAGGCTTTTCTTAACCTGTACACTTTATTTTCCTCCCCTTTCTTCAGAAATCCTGCAGGTTGCTCAACATATATTTCTTCTTCAAGAAAACCATTCAAAAAAGCAGGCTTGACATCCATTTGACGTGATTTCCAATCATTTTGAGCAGCAAGAGAAATAATCATTCAAACTGTATCAAGTCTACTTACTGGAGCAAAAACCTCAAAATAATCAATACCTGGTTTCTGCTTGTAACCTTTTGCTACTAACCATGCCTTAAAACGGTCAATTTCTCCATTTGACTTGTACTTCGTTATGTAAACCCACTTCACTCCAATTGGCTTCTTTCCAGGGGGTAAATCTGTTAACTCCCAGGTACCATTTTTTTCAATGGCACGTATCTCCTCATCCATCGCCTTAAGCCAATGAGTTTCTGTAGCAGCCTCTTCAAAAGATAAAGGATCACAATCTGCAAAGAGAGCAAATTGAATAATCTCTTCATCAGACAGGTCATTATCATGACCCAAAACATAATCTTGCAAGCGAGCTGGTAAGTGGCGCTCGCGTTGTGATCGTCGAACTGACGACTCTGGCTGTGAAGGAGACTGGACAGTATCTGGAATCGGTTGCTCATCAACAATATTTTCAACAACAGGAATAACAACTGAACTTTCATCTTTAGCTAACCAATCCCAGACATCATATTCATCAAAAGTGACATCACGACTTATAACAACCTTTTTAGTTTCAGGATTGTATAGTTTATAAGCCTTTGAAGCGTCACTATAACCAATGAATATGCACTTCTCACCTTTATCATCCAACTTCTTTCTCAATGGATCTGGCACATGTGCATATGCCAAACATCCAAAGACCTTGAGATCTCTAATAGAGGGTTTCTTCCCACCCCAAGCTTCCTCAGGTGTCTTATCACGAGCACTCTTAGTAGGACACCTATTCAACACATAGACAACACAAGTAACAGCTTCTACCCAAAAAGGCTTAGGCAGATTCTTAGATTTCAACATGCACCTTACCATGTCCATGATAGACCTATTCTTCCTCTCAGCCACTCCATTTTGTTGTGGAGTGTATCTAGCTGTCATTTGCTGCTGAATACCCTTTTCTTTCAGAAAATTATCACAAGCAATATATTCTGTACCTCTATCCATTCTCAAGATTTTAATTTCATAATCACTCTGCTTTTCAACAAAAGCCTTAAATTGTTTGAAAATATCACATGCTTCAGACTTTTGCTTCAGAAAGTAAACCCATGTTTTCCTACTGAAATCATCAATGAAAGTAATAAAGTACTTACAACCTCCATGTGAGGGAACCTCCAACGAACATAGATCTGAATTAATAATCTCCAACTATTTTGTGGCTCTTCTTGACTTGCCCACAGGGAAGGGATCTCTATGCTTCTTCCCAATCACACAAATCTCACATATACGATCAGGGACATTCGCAACAGGTAAATCAGAAACAAGTTCCTTTCTCGCAAGATAGTGTAATCCCGAGAAATGGAAATGCTCAAATCGCATATGCCATAACCAATTTTCATCACAAACTTCAGAATTAAAGCAAGCAAGGAGAGTATGCTTAATTTTCAAAGGAAATAGTCAATTTTGAGACATATTTACCTTTTCAACCAAAACTCCTTTAGCATATGCAATGGTACAACACCCCTGAGCAATATCTATCTTATATCCTTTTTTCTGACAACTGTCTGATACTCAACAAATTTTGGTGTAGTTCGGGAACATAGAACACATCGGATATAAAATTGTGAGTACCATCCTTCAACTGAATAGAGATTTTACCTTTTCCCAAAATGGGCACCTTTGACTTATTGCCAAATGTCACTTCAGACTGAATTGATTCATCTAGTTCGGAAAAAAAATTCTTTCTTCCCACATATATGGTTACTACACCCAGTATCCAAGAACCATATGTTCTTATCAGCAGAAAAACTATCGCTGGCCAAAAGTAAGGTTTCAGAATTCTCACTAGAATTTTTAGCTGTACTTTTAGCAATGTTTACTTGATTTCCACGATTGTTGTCCTCATTATACCAACAATCCGCAATCTTGTGCCCATACTTGCCACAATTGTAGCAATGAAATAGAAATTTAACTTGTTTGGTATTACCTCCACATCTTCCTTGGTTGGAGTTACCACGTCCTCCTCTTTGGTTGAAGTTACCACGACCTCTTCCACCAGATCCTCCTCTTCCTCTTCCACGGCCTCTACTAGATCCTCCACCTCTTTGATTAGTGCAGTCACGTTAAGGGTGACTTGACTATTCAAAGCTTCTTTAGCTAGTGGTTCCGATTTTGATGCAATTTTGTCAATATGACTTTCTACCATACCTTTCAGCTCTGCAATTGATAAGAGCTCAGTTTTGTGTGACTCTGTGATCGAAGCCACCACATGGTCATACTTCATCGGCATAGTTCGAAGAACTTTTTCAACCACTGCACCATCTTCAATCGTATCTCCATATAACCTCATCTTATTCACCATATCAATAAGACGAGTGAAATACGCATCTACTGTTTCTGTAGAGGTCATCGTAAAACCTTCTCAACGACTGTAACTTAGACTTCTGTGCCCGATCAACACCTTTGTTCGACACCTTTAAGATGTCCCAAGCTTGTTTTGCTATTTGAGCACGAGCTAATTGCCCAAAAATGGAGTAATGAACACCTTGGTGATCTGACCCAAAGCCTACTGATCTCGTCGTGTTTGGGCTGCATCAGCTCCTTCGAGTAGACCGGGATCAACAAAGCTCCAAAGATTTTGAGCTTTCAAATCTGAGGACATCATAATTTGCCAATAATTGTAATCGAGTTTCCCGTCCAATTTGGGACCCGACCATACAATATTGAAATTTGCAGCCATATTTCACTACGGGAAATACGCCATATTTCACTACGGGAAATATCTCGGGGTTCACTGACTCTAATACCAAATGTAAGATATATTAAATATAATATAGTTAATATAATATATATTAAATATAATATAATATATCTATAATATATATTAAATATATATTGAGAAGAGAGAGAGAGGAATAAATAAGTAATTTGATTGATGAATTAAAATGCTTGAAAGCCAAGTACTGCTCCCATTATTTCCACATAATGCTGCATCCATCCCATGTAATGCTCCCATTTGCTTTCTAGCAAACTAACTCTTCTTACTTGGTTTAACACAATAATATTATTATTATTATTATTATTATTATAACATTACTATATAATATTTAATGTTCTAATTTAAATAATTATATATCGATTCATATATTCTTAATATATTACAATAAATCCATTCCGTGCATCGCACGGGTGGAAATACTAGTTGAACAAAAGGAATAAAAGGGTGTGAGGGAGTAAGGGAGTGAGGGGAAAGAGGATTTACCAGCAACCTCCTAATCAGCATAAACTTATTGTTAACCTGCTAAAAATATCAATTGCACTTTTTTTTTAAAGATTTATAGATGAATTTGAAGTTTATTCGAATTCAATGACCTAGTTGTACCTTTTTCTCAAAAAATTTTTAAAAACCCAATTAAGATCCTACAGATTGACTTCATACATTCCCAGGCTCACTAATAAAGTCACACACTACTGGAAATTATGAAATTTCCGACCACCTGAAAGTAATCTTAAATCAAGTTGATACCAAAAAGGGGTCGGAAATAGCACAAAGGTTTTTCCGGATACCAAAAGTGGTCGGAACAAGGCTTTTGACTTGATTTAAGATCACTTTCAGGTGGTCGGAAATTTCATAATTTTCAGTAGTGACATTTGAAAGACATACGAGGAAGGTTCATTGTTCATTTTTGCAAGCATTTTTGCAGGTGAGGCAAGAGTGTCGGAGTGAACAAGCGGTATTCGTCTACGATTAAGAATTTAGTAATTAGGAGTTTGGATTTACTTCATCATCACTATTATTATTAAAAAATCAAACGGTATTTGGTTCGATTCAGTTTTTAACGTGACATATAAACACATTTACAATTATATTTCACAGAACTTCATCCTCATTAATTAAGGAGCAAATTAATTTCCATTCATAATTTCACAGCACTTTATGTACATGGATTACAAGAATGTACCAACGTCCAACCTCAATCCATATATATGATCAAAAGATGGAATTAGTTGATATTGAACTTGTTCAGGTCGGTCAAAATGCAGTCTGCCGCGACGCTGTGAACCGTCACCTGCTTACTCGAACATAGGCCGTCTCAGAACCATAACATTATTTGTTAAAGAACCCATGTTATTGGGGAATAGATTGATTGGCAAGAAAGGGTACAAATATATTATTAAAGAGTGTGCCCTTCCAAGCTAGATAATGTTTCCTCGACGTTGGCTTGACGAAAATGGAGTTGAGCAATGCATTATATAGATGGTCTTGGAGGGTATTGGGATAGAGATTACAACAACAATTTATTATTGGACGATTATTTAGGGATTATGTGTCATTCACCGCTTAAATAGCAATAAAATCATACGAATGGCTAATATAAGGTTGAGGATTACTTGAGCTTGCTTGCCTTTAAACACATTTCTTTTACGGTTCTAATTGTTTTGTATGATTATGCCACTTGAAAAGTTAGTATATAAAATAATGTACTTTCAGTACTCAAATAATGTTTTTTTAATAAATAATGTAATTTTAGCATATTAAAAATGTACTTTTTATTTATGGCCTACACAGTTGTATGGACCATGGTCCATGTAATAATGTTTGTGCACATGATGACTAGGATCTGACTAGTGGGTTGATTGCGCGATCTGGATTGGATCCCTTATGCGTACATGTGTTGGTCCCGATAGATTGTGTGGTGAGTCTAGAGGGGGGGGGGGGTGAATAGACTCTCGTTTTTCTTTAGTTTTTAAAAGAAAAACCCTGACAACACTTTTGAGTGAGATAAGCACATCGGAAAGATTATAAAGTGAGGGTTGCACGAGTTTGATAAAAAGTTAAGAGGAGTGATGAAATGGATGATATGCAAGCAGTAAAATAAAGCAGTAAGTAGAGAGAAGAGTGAGACGAGATTTTATAGTGGTTCGGCCAAACGTTGCCTACTTCCACTCTTCTTCCACAACTGCTGGAAGGATTGCACTATCACTCTTTAGTACAATTACACAAAGACTTCCTTGATCACTAAGCCGGACAGCCTTTGTAGGTTTTTCAACTCCGAGAGTTTACTCCGCCTCTATCAACTTCTTCTTCTAAGTTGAGGTTGGTAAGAAAGTATTTCTTGATTCCTCCAACTGTGAAGTCTTGATGGTGTGGGATGATTGCTTCAAGAGTGCAAGACTTCTTTCAAGATGTAGGGCAGTGATGGATGATCTACTTCAAATGCCTTAACACCTTGATTAACTGGTTCGCAAAAAGCTTTGAGATTGTTAACTTTTCAAGGACTTTTTGCAAGAGAGTGAGTAGAGTGATAATGAACCAGCACCTTCTTAGTTGATGAAGGTTGGTTTATATAGGTGATGAAAATTCATCCGTTGGAGGGAGATGAATTTTTCGAACCTTTTATCCGTTGGACAAGGACCATGGAGCCTCATGCATTTAATGCTCCATTAATGGGTTTGCACTATGTAGCCGTTGAAGGTATGGAGGACTTGATGGCTTTTGTCTTTTAGCTCCAGAGATAGTACAGCTTCATTAAATGCTCTTTGGAGAGCGTGTCCCATGAGTTGAGGTCCTTATTGTCCTAGGATGTTGTCAAATCAGACAGGTAGAACATTCTTCTTGTTGATGAGAAGAAGAATACTTGTTGGGATAGTCTTGAAAAGAACTGTCTTCTTAATGACAACTCCTTCTTTCATTGCTGTGAAGTCTTCTTTCGTCTTGATCAGCCTATCTTCTATTCATAACTCTTTTCGTGTATTTGTTCTAGCTTAACACGAATTACATATGAGTTATGGCAACTTTCGTCTAGAACGAAAGTAGCGATACAAGAGAAACGTAAGAGTTAGGGGTCTACTTTCTACATTACATTGGTATCATCAAAATCCTAATACAAGGTTCCTAACAATTTCCCCCTTTTGATGATGCCAAAACCTATACTCTTCTTATAAGGCTGAGAAAGTGCTCCTTAAGGATATTTCTATTAATAACACAGCCATTATCGAGAGTTTACAAGTATTTTCTACGAAGAAGCAGCAGGAATAAAGACAAGGACTTTTTAACTCAGACAAGTGACACGAGATGTGTGACAATGAGAGTTTCATAGATATTCAGATAAAATCATTACAAAAACTCTGTCAAAAGAAATCAAAACAAAGGATAACTTACATTTCTAAAAGATTCAACCTTTGCTGAGCTTCCTTCTTTCTTTCTTGATTGTCCTTCTCTTTCTGTCTTCTTTGTGTTCTCTCGTAGTCTATCTTCTCGTTGATTCTTGCTCTGAAAGTCCTGATTGGATTGTTTCTGACGAGCTCTTCATATCCTCCTTTGATGTTTAGACTCATGTAATTGTTGTAGGCTTCTCGAATGTTGTTGCCTTCCACTATTCCAGACTTCCACCAGGAGATCAGTTCAAACGAATTCATTCCTTCTTGATAGCTCTTGCTTGACTCTTTATGCACTTTGAAAGCTGCATTGTGCATGACATATTGAGGAGAGTCTTTGGTTACATTTGATAGATCTTCGATGAGATTCTTAATCCTTTCTCTTTCTCTAGCTTCATCATCTCTTCTCCTGATCTCTTCATCGTGTTTTTCCCACAACTCCTTGTTTTGTCTTTTAATCCTTTCGTTCTGAGTGCTCATGTAGTTTTTCCTTGTGTGGTTGTCTTTCTTCTTCAACCATATGGGATTGTTGCAACCTTCAAATCTCTTACCGCTTCCTTCTTCGTATGGGACATAGTCCACGAAGTTTCCAATGCCATCCATGGTGACTGAGGTATTTTTCATGAGCCTTTGTCTTAGTTTTACTTGATCTCTTCTTGACAGTCCTGTGAAGAAATATTTGGCTTCAGAGCCGAAAGATTGTCGAGCCTCGCTGTCTTGAGTGCGACCATGGCGTCTTTGATCATGGGACTGTCCACGAGACTTAGGAGGTGGATGAGTGGGATTTTTGTGACCCGAGACTTTGTGAGGAGAGACTCGCTTTTCCGAAGATCTTTCTTTCGTGTTATCCCTTCTTGGTTGGTTGTCATCATCCTTATCTCTGTCATCATTCCTATTTTCCCCCTTTTTGGCATCATCAGCGCAGGCAGTAGGAGGTACAGAGGGGATTTGGCTGATTGCAAGCAGGATGTCTTGAGCATATCCCAGAATTTGAAGAGCATATTCACCAAGTTGATAGGAATTGTCTTGATAAGTGTCAATCTTGGTACAAGCTAGGTCAACACGTTCCTTGAGGCCATAATGAGAATGCTTAATCTCGTGTTGCTGCCTAGCGACTTTGTTTGAACTCTCTTCAAGATCAGAAACTCTTTTCACTAATTGCTTAAGAGTTTTGTCGTGAGGAAGATTCGGTTGCTGTGGTTGAGATTGTACATCAAGGAGTAGATTGACTTTTTGACACAGGTCATTCAATACTCTCGTGTCCTTCTCCCTTAGGGCGAGATATTGCTTGTGAATCAGTTCAGCTGAATGAACAGTTTCTCGCATGAGGTTCATAATGGTCCGTGGGGACTCAGCGATAGAATCGTCCTCAATGTGTGTTGGAGAAGAGTTCCTGTGTTCATCATGATGTGGTGCTTCCAGATTTTCACCATGCATCGAGTGGCCATGTTCAGGTGAGGCTTCCTTTCTGTCCTCATGAGCTGGAAGATTATGTTGTTGTTGTACAGATTCGTCCAGATGCGGAATGATAGCACGAGACGAGTGAACTGGATTTTTACTGGTTGCTTCATCCGAGTCTTCGTCTTCAGATGGTATTTTCAAGAGAGGTGGTCTTTGTGGACAGTTAGCATAGTCCGTTTCGACCAAGATAGTGTGGCTATCTTCTGGTTCTTCTTCTTCAGCACCTTCTCCTCCTTGTTGATTATTGTTATCATCATTATCATCATCATCAGTATCATCAGTACCACTGTTGTCGTCTTCTGTTTCATCATCATTGTTCTCGTTTTCATTTTCTTCTTCATCCTCTTCTTCGATTTCGTTGCCATGAACATCTTTCGTTCCACTAGCACTGCCTTTGGGATCTCTAGGATGATCTTCTGCCATTTTGGCTTTAATTTTGGATAGCAGCATGATGTAGCGAAGTTGTTTCAATTCGGCTTCAGTCATTGGATCCATGGGAGGTTTATGAAGAGGAATTACCAAGGGAGCTTTGTCCTTCCCGAGAGATCGATGAGTTATTCTATAAGAGTACACTCGGTGGATCTCCTCAATTCGCACAGCCTTTGTGACGTCCTGAGTTTCAAGCCATTGAAGTGCGAATTCTTCTTCGTCGATCATGGCTTCAAAAGTTTCGAGAAAGGTTCTGAGAGGTGCCGTGCGCCACTTGTGCCATTGTAGAACTCGATTGTAATCTCTTTCAATCGATTCTCTGAGAGATTTATCGAGGGTGTACCGGTCTGGAGAAGATTGACGAGCAGATGGTTTCGGGACAAATGATGTTTGAGCAGCTGTCATCTCGTCTACTAGTGCAGGTTCTTGTGTCAGAATTACCTGCTCTGCAATAGTAGGTTCTTGTGGAAGAGATTGAGCATCATTTGGAGCATGAGAGGCTGCTTTCGGGATGTCTTCTGGAGAGCCCGGCTCTTGTGGAAGATTTTGACATCTTTCCTTCATTTCTACAGTAGCAGGTTCTTGTGTCAACTCTCGTAGGAGTTGCTCTACTAAGGTAGGTTCTTGTGGATGAGGAACAGGAGATGCATTCGGATTGATGGATTTGTGAGCAACGGGACTTCTTTCGGGCAGAGAAGTTTTCAGTTCCCCCTCAGAGGTAGCTACTTTCGGGATGTCTTCCCCCTGTGATGTTGCTCCTTTTGATAAGGGTTCCCGGTTTTGAGCAGGTCTCATTCGACTTCGTTTGCTTAGACGAGTGAGAGGTTGATCATCATCATCTTCAGAGGAGTTCTGCACGATCAAAGTTTCTAGAGGAGGATCACCTTTCGTCTTTGGTTGGGAGATGACCGTCTTTTGAGTCTTAACCCGAGAAGAGGGTTTTTCTTGTTTCTGCCGTTTTGGTTTTGGTTGAGCTTCTTCGTCTGCTTTGGGGGTTTTTAACTTTCGTTTGGACTTCCCTTTGGGTAGGTTGGGTTCAAGAGGAATGCCCAATTCCAACGCCTTCTGTTTGTCATATCCAGATGGTTTTTGCTTCATGTGACAGACCTTTTGACCAGGTGGAGCACCAGCACGTAGAATCACTCCTTTTGTGGCAAGAAGATGGCTTATAATGAAACCGAAGCCCATCTTCTTTGTAATGTCACCAGGACTCCTGCGATGGTATGTGATGGTGTGGGCGATGTTGTTGAATACTATTTTGGACCAATCAACCTTATGCTCATGAAGGAAAGCGTGCAGCATTTTCAGCTTTTCCCTTGTGACATCATCTGCGCCAGAAGTCTTGTGGTCCACAATCTTGTTGAAGATGTCTACTGCAAACTCATGATCCAACCGGAACCATTTTTTCTTGAGGGGCCAGGAAATTTCATCTTTGGAAGGGGCCTCCTTGTGTCGTATGGATTCATAGAAATCCTCCGGATCTAGATGATAATATATCAGGTTGGATTTGTAGGACTCATCTCATCTGGGAAACCCAAAAGTTGATCGAATATCCTCAGCAGTAAACACAATGTGATGTTTATTAACTCTTGAAGTTATGCTCGAGAAATCAGAAGCCACATACGCATTCAAATAAAACTGAGTAACGTCAAGAGGGTACCATTCATCATAGGGTTGAGTTATCAAACCATATAAAGCTGTTTCTAACAAAAGAGCGATTATCCGTTCTCCAAAGGCTTTATCCAAGACATACTTACGAAACCCTTCTTCGTCCCACATGCTTCCTCCTACTATAAATGGAATTCTGGACTTGATAAACTCTATATCTTCCGTGGGAAAACTTGGTATTACTGGAGTGGATGAGGGTTCAGGGTTCTCTAGGTTCTTTTCGGAAGGAGCCGCCATTGATGATAGAGAGCTTGACTATAGAGAGCTTTGAGAGGAAGGGATGTATTTTGAGAGTTGTAGAACAGACGGAATGAAAGTTTGAGCAGGGTTTATAAAGCTCTGGGTTGGTGTCTTTAAATCAGCCCATTAAGAAAACTTATTCGAATTTCGAAAAAGAACTCAGCGGTTCCTCTTCCTCAAGAGGTAACTGATCATCATGGATATGTCATAAGAACGTGTGCAGATCTGAAACGATCATTCCCTCATTTAATGAGGAGAGAGAAAAGCACTCAAGTGCTGAGAGGTGCATTAAATGCACGTCTTTGTCCTGTCAGACTAGTGGGATAGTGGCGATTTTCTCGGCCGTATGATCCCAATAACACTTTATGAACGGTTTAGATTCAAAAAGGAATAGCGTCTTAAGTACGATTCAAAAACCCGAATGTTGTTCAGAATTTCATAAGACGCACATAATGTTGCCCGAGAGATTCATGATAAACAATCAACATTATCACCCGAAAGATTGGTAACTGATCAGTCTTCAAGATTCGTTTAGATGAATCATGAGATCATTTCATGATATCTCCTTTAGGAAATATTTTTCTCACTATTTTGTTCAAGGTGGTCAAATCCTTGAACGAAATTATTTCTTGGGATTTTTGAGAAGAAAAAAAAAGTAAGTTTCGGTCAGAACAAACTTTTAAGGCTGTCAACAAGGTTACACAGATAAAACATGACATCTTATTAGCACATAGATAGGCAAGCTTTTATTCAACAATCGAGAAGAGAAGATACAGAAACATAGATGATGATTTTCAGAAAATCACTTTTTCTTCCTCTCAACCTTCTTGGATGAAGAGCATTCAGGCTTATCTTTCTTCATCCTTCCAAACATTTCCCTATACCATCTTTTATAGCGCGAAAAGTTGGAACCAGTAGAGGACTCAGCTTCATCATCTTTGCCATACTTCTCTTCCAGATTTTCTTGTGCCAGAAAGGCCATGTAGTCCTTGTCAATCCATTCTTTTGGGATTGTCTCACTTGGATCTTTTGAGATCTTTTCTTCATTCTCTGATTCAACAATGAATCCAGCCATATCATCGTATTGAAACGATGAGTCTGAATCAGAGACGAGATTGATAGGAACATTAGGACTATTGCCTGGGTATAAGTCACCTTGCTCCTCCCTGAGGCGCCTAGCGGCCTCTTGGAACTTGCGAGAGCCTTTTCTTAGGTGCCATTGAGAGAGAGGAGATAGTGAGAGTTGTGAGAAATTCTCTCCCTTTTTATAGCCAAGGATTGAAGGGCTTATCAGAAAGTTTATCAACATAGCAATCAATGCTCATTAATGTGGTCAAGAGAATGCTGATTTCAGTTGAGACTAAAATTTTGATTCTCTGTAAGGCTTGAGTTCCAACGTGCTTAGCATTCAATAAATTCATAATGAATTTTTGTACTCTTTTTGACCAGATATAACTTGTACTCAATGCACTCAATAGTAATCCTTCCTGTAATCCAAAATCATAAAAAAAGGTATGCAATGCATTTATTTGGATAACACAACCATCATGACATACAGGATAGAAAGAGAGAGAGACTTAAACATAAAAAACTCAACCTACTACGGTTCAAAGGAAACGATAGGGGACGTGAAGTTCTATTCGGGTCATCTCATCAGTCACATCAGCCAGATTTGTTGTTTTGGCGTATTCATCCAACTCTTCTAGAGAGAGAGTGGGTTCGGGTGGCTGATCTGTGAACCGAGAGTGGACCCTTGAGAAATCCTCATAGGATTGAACATTGGGTGGAGGAACTTCAGGAATGGGATACCATCGAAAGGTTGGTGTCGACGAAGAGTCCTTGTTGGATCTCTTCAGCATCATGATTCTCTCATGGGCAAGCCGTCTGGCTTGTTCCAGATGATACTCCTTTTTGGCCCTAGATTCGTCGACAAGAGTGTCAAGAACCTCTTTTTCCTTTTCAGAGTAGGTGTTAGGCATTGAGTAGATTACGTTGATCATCTCTCCTTCTTCTTTCAAGCTTATGATGGTGGCATTAGGGAGCTTGCTTGCTTCCTGTATGTGATGCTTCAGACGAGTAGCCCTTTTTTCTGCTTCGTCCATTTTTCCTTTCCCTTTGTTCATACTGCAATCCTTTTTCTTAGAAAGAAGTGAGTGTGTCTTATGCATGGCGAAACTCTTTTATAGGCAAATAAGTGTCGTGGAGATCTATACAAAATCTTTTGGATACTGACACTTTCTTGCGTGAGAGACACGAAAACAAAGAGACACGAAAGGATAAGGTGATTCATTATAAAGCATGGTGGAATAACATCACATATTAAGAAAAGGACAAAGTTATTTAGATCTTCCTTTTCTTGCTGCTGGCGGTGGATTTGAGTGGTGAGGGCATCTTAGGAGGGGTGCTGGACGGTGAATAGTCGAAACTGTCGCTTTTGTCCAGCACACTGTTTTCTTTGGCATATCCAATAGAATTGCCTGCAGAAGGAAACAGCTCTTTTGACTCTTTGTCTGTTGGAGCCCGAAGAAGACTCTGAATATGTTGAGAGCGTTCCATGAACTTGTTCATTTCCTCCTGGGTGATGAGTTTGTCAATTAAAGATCTCACTTTTTTCACTTTTTCCACCTTGATTCTCAGTGTTGGATCTTTCACTACCTGTACTCATACCTGCAAGAACAAACACTAGAACTTTTGTTAGTGATGTATGCACAAACAATTAGTATACCTTATTTATAAGGATACTTGCGTGTAAGGATGGATCAAATCTTGCGAGAATCAAGGATACGAATCTTTACAGATTTGATTCTCTGAATTTTAGGTCATTTAAATCATTCCGATCTCATGCCTTAATAGAGAGAATCTTGTCTCACTCAGAGGTTTAGTGAGTATATCTGCCAGTTGATCATCGGTATTGACATATTCGAGAGAAATATCTTTCTTCTCAACATGATCACGAATAAAATGATACTTGATATCAATGTGCTTGGTCCGAGAGTGTAGAACCGGATTGTGTGTGATTGCTATAGCACTTGTATTATCGCACTTAATGCTCACTTCTTGGGCATTTATCCCATAGTCTCTTAATTGATGTCTCATCCATAAGATTTGAGCACAACAACTTCCAGCTGCTATGTATTCGGCCTCAGCCGTACTAGTAGCAATGGAATGTTGTTTCTTGCTAAACCAAGACACAATTCTTCCTCCTAGGAACTGACATGTTCCTGAGGTACTTTTTCCGATCAATTCGACAACCTGCGAAGTCTGCATCTGAGTATCCGATTAGATCAAATGATCCTTCTTTCGGATACCAGAGACCGACACTTTGTGTGCGCTTAAGATATCGTAATATCTTTTTAGTTTCACTTAGGTGACTTTCTTTCGGTTTAGCCTGAAAGCAAGCGCATACACCAACAGCAAATGAGATGTCAGGTCTGCTTGCTGTTAGGTATAGAAGAGAGCCAATAATACCACGAAAATTTTTTTGATCAACTTCCTTTCCTTCATTGTCAATGTCCATCCTAAGGGATGTACTCATAGGTATTTTGACGGAACTTTTTCCATCAATGCCAAATTTTCGGATCAGATCTTTTGTGTATTTGGCTTGGTTTATAAATATCCCATCAGGACATTGTTTAACTTGTAAGCCCAGAAATAATTCAGTTCTCCCATCATACTCATTTCAAATTTTCCTTTCATGAGATTAGAGAATTTTTCACATAGATCTGGATTCGTGCTTCGAAGATAATGTCGTCGACATATATTTGTACAAGTAGGATATGATCATTATCC